>NW_024879138.1:401002-759504 GCF_018340385.1 Cyprinus carpio
TTAGGGAGCGTGATGGATTGGAGCGTGGTAGAAGACTAGTTAGGTACGCTGGAGCTGAACCATTAAGGGCCTTATAAGTAAGTAATAATATTTTGTAACTGATACGGAACTTAATAGGTAGCGAGTGCAAAGACTGTAGTATTGGGGTAATATGATCATATTTTCTTGACCTGGTAAGGACTCTAGCCGATACATTTTGGACTACCCGTAGCTTGTTTATTGAAGATGCAGGACAACCACCTAGAGTGCATTACAATAGTCCAGTCTAGAGGTCATGAATGCATGAATTAGCTTTTCTGCATCAGAAAGAGGTAACATGTTTCGTAGCTTGGCAATGTTTCTAAGATGGAAGAATGCTGTTTTTGTAACATGGGAAATATGATTTTCAAAAGACAAGTTGCTGTCTAATAAAACACCCAGATTTTTGACTGTAGAGGAAGTAACAGTACATCCGTCTAGTTGCAAATTGTAATCTACGAGATTCTGTGTAATGTTTTTTGGTCCAATAAGTAATATCTCTGTCTTATCTGAATTTAATGGGAGAAAATAATTGGTCTTCCAATCTTTTACATTTTTAACACACTCTGTTAGCTTAGATAATTTAGAAGTTTCATCTGGTTTTGTTGAAATATATAGTTGAGTATCATCAGCTTAACAGTGGAAACTAATCCCGTGTTTTCTAATAATATTACCATGGGGCAACATATATATTGAAAATAGCAGAGGACTTAGGACAGATCCTTGTGGCACTTCATATTTTACTGGTGATAAATGAGATGACTCCCCATTTAAATTAACAAAGTGGTAGCGATTGGACAGGTATGATCTAAACCCTCTTAAACCCTGCCCTTGAAAACATGTATAGTTTTGTAATCGATCTATGAGTATGTCGTGATCTATTGTGTCGAACGCAGCAGTAAGATCAAGTAAAACTAGCAATGAGATGCAGCCTTGGTCTGATGCAAGAAGTAAGTCATTTGTCATTTTAACAAGTGCAGTTTCTGTGCTATGATGGGGCCTGGAACCCAACTGAAAATCTTCATAGAGATCTTTTTTTTTTTTTTTTTTTTTGCAGGAAGGAGCATAATTGAGCAGACACAACTTTTTCTAAATTTTAGACATAAATTGAAGATTTGAAATGGGTCTTTAATTTGCCAGTTCACTAGGATCTAGTTGTGGTTTCTTAATAAGAGGCTTAATAACCGCTAGCTTGAATGGTTTTGGGACGTGACCTAAAGATAACGACGAGTTAATAATATTGAGAAGCGGTTCTTCTGCTACAGGTAACAACTCTTTCCGTAATTTAGTGGGTACAGGATCTAATAAACATGTTGTTGGTTTAGTTGCAGTGGTAAGTATATTTAGCACTTCCTTTCCTATAGTTGTAAAGCACTGCAGGTTGTCTTTGGGTGCAATGGATAAAGCTGAATTATTAGACGCTGTAGAATCTACATTTGTTAGTGTATTTCTGATGTTATCTATTTTATCAGTGAAGAAATTCATGAAGTCATTACTATTTAACTGTGAGGGAATATTTAGATCGGGTGACGTCTGGTTATTTGTTAATCTAGCCACTGTACTAAATAAAAACCTTGGATTGTTTTGGTTATTTTCTATGAGTTTGTGGATATGCTCGGCCCTGGCAGTTTTTTAGAGCTTGTCTATAGCTGGACATACTGTTTTTCCATGCAATTCTAAAAACTTCCCAGATAGTTTTTCTCCATTTGGACTCAAGACTACGAGTTTCTTTCTTGAGAGAGTGGGTATTACTGTTGTAACATGGCACAGTACGTTTTTCTCTAACCTTTTTCAATTTGATGGGGGCAACAGCTTCTAATGTATTAGAGAAGATAGTGCCCATGTTGCCAGTCATTTCCTCTAGTTCATGTTTATTTATGGGTACACAGAGCAGTTGAGATAAATCAGGCAGGTTATTTGTGAATCTGTCTTTGGTGGCTGGAACAATAGTTCTGCCTGGACGATAATGCGAAGCCATATAGTTATTATCATCAATACGCAGAATGCACGATACAAGGAAATGGTCAGTAACATCACTACTTTGAGGTACGATATCTATATCAATAAGATCAATTCCATGCGATATAATTAAATCTAGTGTATGATTAAAACGATGAGTGGGCCCAGCGACATTTTGATTTAATCCAAAACAGTTTATTAAGTCAGTAAACACAAGTCCTAATGCATCATTTGTATTATCAATGTGAATGTTAAAATCTCTAAATGTTCCACTAGTGGCATCACTTTTTTATATTGTTCTATGTATTGATTACTTTGTGATTGAATCTCTCAACATTTTACTAAAGTAGCCATGTGGTGAAGACAAGAAAAAAGAAACTAAATTACGAAGTCACTTGCAATCTTCCCTTGCACTCTCCACTACCTGCAATGTCACTTGCAATCGACACAAATTGTGCGTGTTGCCAATGGAGACAAGACACTGTGGTGCTTAAACCATTAAAACTAATTTAGTACTATAATGCACAGGGTCCTGCAAATCATCTGTAGAAAAAAAGGACACGACTCACAATTCTGTGAATATGAACGCAATGCTTTAAGTTTTCCACCCGTAGAAAAACTGAAACACTTATTATGGCATAAAGTAATTAAGATGCTATTAAAAAATAAAATTCAATAAACAGTTTATTAATATAATATATATAGCCTATAGTATTTTCCTCCCATACAGCAAAACGTGGCATAATGTGGCATAATGGACTAAGATGATAGTCCAAACTCAATATGCCTGTCTTCATTATTAAAATACATAACTGATATGTACAGACAAGCAGGTGAGCTCAGAATAAATGCAACATGCAAAGTTTCGTGTTAAGCATTTTTCCATATAGAATAAACTGTCTACATCTCTTTTATATCACTGTCTTTGTCCATTAAGCTACATTACGTTTTATTTATAATGATTTTCTATTGGAGGAAAATGTTTAACGTTAACACATTGTGTTCTGGGCTCATCTGCTTGCCTGTACAGAGTTGATGCTTTTAATAACACTTAATGCATTTAATAATGCACGGTCATATTTGTTGGTCTGTATATACCAAGACATATAGGCTACTGAATTGTCTTTATAATCTTAGTCCGTTATTATGCCACATTAAGCATTTTGCTGTATGGGAGGACAAGTGAAAGTTTGTGCATTGCATTCATATTCTGATGTTCAATTCAATTCAATTCAAGTTTATTTGTATAGAGCTTTTTACGATACAAATCATTACAAAGCAACTTTACAGAAAATTAAGTTTCTACAATATTTAGTAGTAGCTTATCAGTGGTGATTGTCAGTTCATGTGCATATAGCAGAAATGTTCAGAAAAATCAATAAAAAGACGTAAACAAACAGACGATTAACACTATTAACAGCAATTATGCAATCAAACTTATAGCAAAATGTGGTAGTTCTGTATGTTGTCTCTGGGTTAGCATCATCTGAGGTCCTCTGAGGGGCTGGCATCATCTCTTCTCAGGTGTTCTGGATCCAGACTGGAGCTTGTGTAAATCCCGTGGCAAAGCAGAGAAACAAATAGAGACATAATTAGCGTAGCTGCTGTTCCAGCCAAGTACAATTAATTCGTTTAACCCAAGCTAAAGAATAATAATGCACATTTGATCAGATATAACTGCAGTCCAAAATTATGAGATGCATTATTTGAATGCTTGGCCAAAGAGGTGTGTTTTTAATCTAGATTTAAACAGAGAGAGTGTGTCTGAGCCCCGAACATTATCAGGAAGGCTATTCCAGAGTTTGGGAGCCAAATGCGAAAAAGCTCTACCTCCTTTAGTGGACTTTGCTATCCTAGGTACTATCAAAAGTCCAGCGTTTTGTGACCTTAGGGAGCGTGATGGATTGTAGCGTGGTATAAGGCTAGTTAGGTATGCAGGAGCTAAGCCATTAAGTAAGTAAGTAATAATATTTTGTAACTGATACGGAACTTAATAGGTAGCCAGTGCAGAGACTGTAGTATTGGGGTAATATGATCATATTTCCTTGACCTGGTAAGGACTCTAGCCGCTGCATTTTGGACTACCTGTAGCTTGTTTATTGAGGATGCAGGACAACCACCTAGCAGTGCATTACAATAGTCCAGTCTAGAGGTCATGAATGCATGAACTAGCTTTTCTGCATCAGGAACAGGTAACATGTTTCGTAGCTTGGCAATGTTTCTAAGATGGAAGAATGCTGTTTTTTGTAACATGGGAAATATGATTTTCAAAAGACAAGTTACTGTCTAATATAACACCCAGATTTTTTACAGTAGAGGAAGTAACAGTACATCCGTCTAGTTGCAAATTGTAATCTACGAGATTCTGTGTAATGTTTTCTGGTCCAATAAGTAATATCTCTGTCTTATCTGAATTTAATAGGAGAAAATTATTGGTCATCCAATCTTTTACATTTTTAACACACTCTGTTAGCTTAGATAATTTAGAAGTTTCACCTGGTCTTGTTGAGATATATAGTTGAGTATCATCAGCATAACAGTGGAAACTAATCACGTATTTTCTAATGATATTACCAAGGGGAAACATGTATATTGAAAATAGCAGAGGACCTAGGACAGATCCTTGTGGCACTCCATATTTTACTGGTGATAAATGAGATGACTCCCCATTTAGATAAACAAAGTGGTAGCGATCAGACAGGTAGGATCTAAACCATCTTAAAGCCTGCCCTTGGATACCTGTATAGTTTTGTAATCTGATGTTCTGTGGTCTTGTCCTTTTCTTGCAGGACCCTGTACGTTAATAGTACTAAATTAGTTTTAATCATTTAATCACCACCACAGCGTCTTGTCTCCATTGGCAACACACAAGATTTGTGTCGATTGCAAGTGACGTCACAGGCAGCGATAAGTGCAAGTGAAGATTGCAAGTGACTTCATAATTTAGTTACTTTTTTCTTGTCTTCACCACCTGGCTACTGTTGTAAAATGTTGAGAGATTCAATCAAAAAGTAATCAATAAACAGAACAAAATAATAATAATAATAATAATAATGATAATTTACCTGAAAATAAACCTGAAATACAGGTCCTTCTCAAAAAATTAGCATATTTTGAAAAAGTTCATTATTTTCCATAATGTAATGATAAAAATTAAACTTTCATGTATTTTAGATTCATTGCACACCAACTGAAATATTTCAGGTCTTTTATTGTTTTAATACTGATGATTTTGGCATACAGCTCATGAAAACCCAAAATTCCTATCTCAAAAAATTAGCATATCATGAAAAGGTTCTCTAAACGAGCTATTAACCTAATCATCTGAATCAACTAATTAACTCTAAACACCTGCAAAAGATTCCTGAGGCTTTTAAAAACTCCCAGCGCTGGTTCATTACTCAAAACCGCAATCATGGGTAAGACTGCCGACCTGACTGCTGTCCAGAAGGCCATCATTGACACCCTCAAGCGAGAGGGTAAGACACAGAAAGATATTTCTGAATGAATAGGCTGTTCCCAGAGTGCTGTATCAAGGCACCTCAGTGGGAAGTCTGTGGGAAGGAAAAAGTGTGGCAAAAAATGCTGCACAACGAGAAGAGGTGACCGGACCCTGAGGAAGATTGTGGAGAAGGACCGATTCCAGACCTTGGGGGACCTGCGGAAGCAGTGGACTGAGTCTGGAGTAGAAACATCCAGAGCCACCGTGCACAGGCGTGTGCTTTTGAACCAGAAACAGTGGCAGAAGCGCCTGACCTGGGCTACAGAGAAGCAGCACTGGACTGTTGCTCAGTGGTCCAAAGTACTTTTTTTCGGATGAAAGCAAATTTTGCATGTCATTCGGAAATCAAGGTGCCAGAGTCTGGAGGAAGACTGGGGAGAAGGAAATGCCAAAATGCCTGAAGTCCAGTGTCAAGTACCCACAGTCAGTGATGGTCTGGGGTGCCATGTCAGCTGCTGGTGTTGGTCCACTGTGTTTTATCAAGGGCAGGGTCAATGCAGCTAGCTATCAGGAGATTTTGGAGCACTTCATGCTTCCATCTGCTGAAAAGCTTTATGGAGATGAAGATTTCGTTTTTCAGGCACGACCTGGCACCTGCTCACAGTGCCAAAACCACTGGTAAATGGTTTTACTGACCATGGTATTACTGTGCTCAATTGGTCTGCCAACTCTCCTGACCTGAACCCCATAGAGAATCTGTGGGATATTGTGAAGAGAAAGTTAAGAGACGCAAGACCCAACACTCTGGATGAGCTTAAGGCCACTATCGAAGCATCCTGGGCCTCCATAACACCTCAGCAGTGCCACAGGCTGATTGCCTCCATGCCATGCCGCATTGAAGCAGTCATTTCTGCAAAAGGATTCCCGACCAAGTATTGAGTGCATAACTGAACATTATTTGAAGGTTGACTTTTTTGTATTAAAAACACTTTTCTTTTATTGGTCAGATGAAATATGCTAATTTTTTGAGATAGGAATTTTTGGTTTTCATGAGCTGTATGCCAAAATCATCAGTATTAAAACAATAAAAGACCTGAAATATTTCAGTTGGTGTGCAATAAATCTAAAATATATGAAAGTTAAACAATTTTATCATTACATTATGGAAAATAATGAACCTTTTCACAATATGCTAATTTTTTGAGAAGGACCTGTATATTAAATTTACATCTATAATCCATAATGAGCCTTAATATATTCCGCGCTCAAGCACATGCATTAAGTTTGCCACAAAGCACAGGCAGAAATAGTCTAAAAATTGTGAAAAAGGAGACATTTTAATTATTTATTAATAAACAAATGTTTTCTTGTCAGCTGCAAGATGAAATTCACAGTGCTGGCTCTCTCCACATGGACGCGCCTTTAGAGAGAAATGCAACCTTCACAGATTACATAATGCTTTTGTTCTGAATTGGTTCGTTTAAAGGACATTTCAAGTTTTCTGTAGATATATTTCTCATGTTTGTGAGATACCCCAATTTTAAGTTAATTCATTATCAGGAAAAAATTCAAGTGATCCCTGTCATGAATGCGCATTAATAATTTTCGCACAAACACTTGAATATGAAAATTAATTCACATTTTGCATATGCATTACAAAGTAAATTATTTTTTACATGCAATTATCCAAAATAAAACCAAACAAGATTTGTAATAAAGATAAAACAAATAATAATAAATGCTGCACGTCGCACTCAGCATCACTTGCGCTGCGCAAATCTTGCAGTCTGACATTTTACACACCTGCATTTAAATGCGGCTGCAATTTCATTTTTTTTACTTAAATTATATGAAAGCAAGTAAAGAAGGCCCCCTTTAAAATCACTTAAGTTGTCAATTAATGAAGTTCTTTTTTACATTGTGTGCATTTTGTTGATTATAATGAGAGAACGAGTTTAAACGTGAGGACAATTTATTAATCCATCCATTCTTTAGAGTTTCAATGATTTAGCTAAATTGTGCAGGTTTAATTTATTCGTTTCTTGTTTTAATTAGGCCTAAATAATGGGAGCAAAATTATACAGTGCCTCACGTTTTACTAAAATAAAGGAAATAATTCATAAAACATGCAACAATTTCTTAATCAGTGTACAGACAAATATATTTTCCCCCAAGAAGTTATCTGTCAAAATAAATGACAGGTAACGAATAAAAAAAGCATGTTGTTTTATTAAAGGAATTTTAAAATATAAATTAAAATATAGGCCTAATATATGAGAATATTGACATTTTGCATATTAGTCCATGTAGCCTAGCTCACTAAAATAGGCTACCACTTTTAATGCTCCAATGCAAAGTAAACCACATTTTCTTTTGAATAATATAACACATAATTCATATAATATAAATAATACTGCACACCTATTAAATGTTTCAAATCTAAAATATGGTTTAATACCATGTAGCTTAGAGAAAATATAAGCACAGGCTCAGGCACAGGCTTGACTTTTATCCTGCTTGAATTCGTTCTAAGAAACGCACATAACTTCATAAGTACCAAACTTTCATCTGTGAATATTAAATATTTTAACTACAGTGTTTTTCTTTCATTTTCCCTGACTGCAGCTGTCAAATGTAACACATCAACGAGGCAAAACTGACGTCTATTTGCGAAAATGTGCTTTGATGCGCTTGTTTGTTAACTTGTGGTTAAAGCACCACTCAGCCGTCAAAAGCTGCAAATGCACTTTGCAGACACTGCGCGGGCGGCAGTAGAACCACCATTTTGGTTGGCCACCTACTGTATGTAAATATGAATAGTAATAGAGCACATTTATTTTAGGTTAATGCTACAGTAGGGGATCCACATTAAAATAAATCTTCACAAGTCTACATCCGAGACAGGTGCATTTATAACCTGTAAACTGAAGGCCATTAAACATTTTAAAATGATCTGCCGCTCTTATTCGTTGATCATTAGTGTTCTTGTCGCAGTCATAGACATGTTTTAATTAGGCCTACTCTCATATTCTTTTTTTTTTTATATAAATCACTTATGCATTAAATAATAAAGATACAAAACAGGTTAAGTTAAATTGTATAAATAATTATAAAATGCTACAGACTGCGAAGAAGATTGCAGTTTCACATTTTGCATATGCATAACAAAGTGATTTGATACAAAAATAATGATACAAAATAAAATGATACAAAATAAAATCAAACAAGATTTGTAATGAAGAAAAAACTGACAAACAAGAATAAATGATGTAACCCCTCAGCACATCTCTTGAGCTTCGCACTCAGCAGCATGCACGCCGAACAACCTAATCTTGCACTCTCAGAGCAGACACAAGTTATGTGAAACACATGAAATTTTTAAATAAGATAATAGTGACAATTAACATTTTATGAAATTTAAATTAGTTTTGATGTTTTGTAGTTGAGAGCATCTTGACCAGCTGCATCACTGCATGGTATGGCAGCACTACAGTGAGGGACTGCAAATGTCTGCAAAGAGTTGTGAAGACTGCTGAGAAGATCATCAGGACTCCACTGCCCTCTCTGCAGGCCACTTACCATCGCAGAGTCCACATTAGAGCTGCATCCATCATTCCCCAACACACACTGTTCACACTCCTACCCTCAGGACGGAGGTATAGGTGTGTAAATTGCAGGACTTCCAGATTAAGGGACTCCTTGTTCAACTCAGCTATTAGATTCTTACAGGTAGCTAGCTAATGGACTTATCTATCTCAGAGAACAATCGGTTCAAATTGTTTCATCTCATTGAACATTTGTAATGTTATTGCTGTTATTACTACCATTGTATATTTGTTAATATTAATCATGTAGCCTCATCTCAATTTGCACATTTGTTACTGTTACTGCTGCTATTGTTATCATGTAGTTGCACTCAATTTGCACGTTACTGCACTATTGTTTTTTTGCACATAAGTTAATACTGTACATTCGCTAGATAGATATCATATACAAAGTCTATATTTCTTTTTCACATTCTATATTCCTACTCTATCCTCACATATATAGATATACATAGTCCAAATTTCTATTTTCATAGTCTATATTCCTACTACTGTAGCATAATTTTATTATTATGTTTCTTACATTGTATGTGTGTATAGTTTGTATAGTTTGTATAGTGTATAGTTTGTGTATGTGTGTGTGTGTAGTTTTGCACTGTCTTGGCATTCATTGTGGAGAGCAAAGTAAGAATTTCATTACTCAGGAAAACTTGTTTTCCTTACTGGGTATATGACAATAAATGCTTTGAATCCTTGTCCTTCAGTCTGCCTTTGCATTTCCCGCACTGGGCTGAATCTCCGCAATGTTCTTGTTGAGAACGCAATTTCTAAAATGTTATTAGAAAAAATTAATTTCTAAAATGTTATGATACGGAAAGCCTGAAACAGATCACAGCAGTATATAGACCTACACAGTAGGCTATCAGTCATCAGCATGATTAAAATGAAAGAAAAAAAAATGAGAGAACAGAGGACGTTTCAGTGATTTAGCTAAATCGTGCCTAGTTTAATTTATCCATTTCTTGTTTTAGTTAGGCCTAAATAATGGGAGCGAAATTAGACAGTGCCTCACATTGTACTAAAATAAAGAAATAATTCATAAAATACGCAACAATTTCCTTGATTAGTGAACATATATCTTTTCCCCACGTAGTTGTTTGTCAAAATAAAGGACAGGTTACGAATAACAAAGTATTTGCTTGACAAAAATGCATGCTGTTTTATTAAAGGAATTTTAATATATAAATTGAAAATCTATTTGTGACAAATATTAAGTAATGGAAGAATATTGACATTTAGAATCCATGTATGTAGCCTGAAATAGGCTACTGCTTTTAATGCTCCGATGCAAAATAAGCCACAATTTCTTTAAGGTAATATAACACATGATTTATATTATATAATATTGCTGCACACATGTTAAATGTTTCAAATCTAAAATATGGTGTAATACTTAGCTTAGCTTAATTATAAGCACAGGCTCATAGACTTGCCATTTATCCTGCTTAAATTTGTTCTAAATGAGAAATGCACATAACTTCATAAGTGCTAAATTTACATCTGTGAATTAAATATTTTATCTAGGCCTACAGTTTTTTTCTTTCATTTTCTGCCAACTGCAGCAATCAAATGTAACATCAGCGAGGCAAAACTGCCAGATTTGTGAAAATTCACTTTTAAGCATTCGCTTGATAACTTGTGGTTAAATCTCAACTCAGCGGTCAAATGCTGCGAATGCATTTTGTAGACGCGGTGGCGGCACCCACGGCGGTAGAAAGCACGTTCTGGTTGGCCACCTACTGTATAGTGCCCTGCACGTTTTGTCTTAATAATTTTTGGTTTGACTGTGTACATACACACACACACACACACACACACACACACATACACACACACACACACACACACACACACACACACACACACACTCACTCACACACATATATATGATTTCTATCAGAATATTTGTGCAATGGTGATAATGTGTGAATGTTTCAAAGTTTAGAGTTGCATTTAAATAAAGTTAGTTAGTTCCTTCTTTTTTGTCCTTGGCTGATCACATGCCTGAGTATTAGTAGACTGTCTACTTAATATCTACTAACACTTTATTTTAAAGGTCGCTCAGCAGACGTTCTACTGACCATAAGTAACTTGTAGTTTACATATAACTTGACATGTAGTTGCAAAGTTACTTAGTTACAGAATGTCTACAGTTGACTATCGAAATAAAGTGTAACCTATAAATCTGAACACAGAATGTGATGTTGTTGAGATCTCGTCTTAACTTTATGTGAGAGATCCAGTGTCTCTAGCTAAGGAGAAAAATCTGAACACAGTGTGTGGTGATGATGATGATATCTCTGCTAAAACTTTAAAGGAGACCATTGTGAGAGTGTTATAGTTTTTGTCTAAGGAGACAAGTGTGAGAAGCAGTAGACTCAAGAAAAAGTCTCCAATTAATGTAAAAGTAACAAAATTTCTGTCTAGGAGAAATAGTTATTAAACAAATCTCACTTTTGATTTTTCTTTCCTCCGGGAATTCCTAAATACCAATTAGTTAATAATGTTTACATATTAGTTAATAGTTGTAACTGAATTGTCATTGTATTACAAACTCAGTTGACTAGAGATATTGAGGAAGTAGGAGAAAATGACATCATTCTTATGCCTGGACATCTGGCTTGATCACACGCACTGACTAAGATGGCTGAGAGTGAAAGCAGAGAAACAGGGAGACCCCTGAATAGAGAATCTAGTCCCTGCTGATGACACACCGTAGAGATACCTCATCATTCTCTACTGCAATGGCACACTTTCAGATATCAGGAAAGAAATCCTATGATGCTGTTCTGCTTCCACTGCTTTGACTCAGGTTGAAGCTATATCATCATTTACAAGGAGTTCTTTGTTTCGACTTCAAAATAACTGCAGTTCAATTTAAGTGCAGTTTAAATTTATCAGATGACAGGTTCCTGTTTTCATAAAAAAAATTTTGATTCTGATTTTGTTTTTTCATGTAAACTTAAGATGGTGTATTATCCGCAGTGATATAGTTCAGTATCCATGCATGAGTGATCACATACATACACACACTTTCTCATTTCCTCTTCCTCATGTTGATTTTACTCTGGGGAATAGCTGATGGTTATTTATGTGATCGAAACAAATTCACTGGAACAAAAGTAAGATAATAAGAGGGGATTTTTACCCATTCAACTTCATAAGATATCCACAACTAACCAACTAACAAATAAATCCAGCCTTGATGAGCAGAATAGAAAAAAAACAACATACAAATGTTACTGATCCCAAACTTTTGAATAGCAGCATATATATAGGGGAAACTGGGGCTAGTTGTGTAGTTCAATATGTATAGTTTATGTAGAGTCAAAGGAGGAAATCTACATATGTTGTCTTTTTGTCCACAGCATGTCATAAATAACCTATAAACAACCAATAATCAATTGCATTCTCATATATTTTCTTTATCCTTGTGACATGGGCAAAACAGAAATCCAAAAAATAAATGTTTATATATCAAGGAACGTACTCGGTTACTAAAAGTAACCTTGGTTCCCTGAAATACGGGAACAAGTACTGTTTATTGCTAGACGTATATGGGAAAAAGCCTTTTTTCTCCTGAACTGAAGCCTTTTTTATTCATGCATTGAAACTGCACGGCCATTGGTTCGTGCAGTGTATTAAAAACGACCAATGGCTAGGCAGCGGTGCTGCACAAACCTATGGCGACGAAGACTGCCAAAGCCTGGCAAAGCCCACCAGAATGGGCGGGGCATTTGGCTATATAAGCAAGCATTCTACATGCCTGCAAAAAGACAACATACAGCTAGCAACGCAGTATTCGTTCCCGTATCTCAGGGAACCGAGGTTACGCTCAGTAACCGAGTACATTCCCTTTCAATACTACACTCGTACTGCGTCTTGCTAGATGCATATGGGAACAGTACAATCATGCCTTGCTAATGTAGTGGAACGACTAAAAGTATCAAACTTCCATAAGGATCCAATTCCCATAGAGCAGTTAACAACAACCCAAGGTTAAGACGGGCTGAGCATCCTGAGGTCACACCCGGCCTGGTTAATCGTTCCAGAGTACTCCTGTAACATCGACACCCGGGGTTGGGTGTGAAGCTCTCGGCCAATCCTTCGACCATCGGTCCGAAGAGACTGTGGGAGAGACTGGAGCATCGAGGAAGGGGACTTTATCCGCATCCTTGATCTCTGTTAACGTCAGCCACAAATGGTGCTCGAGCACCACAAGGCTGGCCATCGATCTCCTGATCGCCGTCTTACATGGCTTGGATGGGTGAGCGGCCTTTGCTCTCCAACCGATAGCCATGGGTGGGCAGAGAAGCGCAGACACCAACTCATCCAGTGGAGGCAGCTTATCGTACCCCTTCCCTTCAGCGCCATCGATTTCCCCAAGCAGGAAATGCACTCCATGTGGCCGTCATTGGCGTGCAGGGGAGACCCACACGAACCACAGTAACGGCACGACATTTGCAACAACGGCAAGCTCTTTTAGGTTCCCAAGATAGCGGCACATCCATACGCAGCGGCTTCTCTCTCTCCTGTCAGAACTGTGTTTTCGTGTTTTTTGTCCTGTGAGTCGCAGTGTTTTTGCACGTCTTCATCGCGTCTACCTGTCTTTAAGCGCGCATACAGTCGTGAGTTTCTGCTCGATGTCGGTAGAACCACTTTTTTAGAGTTAAGCTCTGCGCACGCCGAAGAGCTGCAGGATCTCGGTCTGCTCCAGAGGCCTTCACCAACACCCACCCCCACTGCTGCATCTTGCCCACAGCGGAGGCGCCACAAGCGGTGTGAGAGGAAGCAGTAGAGGTGTAAGCACGGAGGTATCTGGGCTAGGCTAATGGCTAACCCACACAAGCCAGATATCCCCAACATCGTCCTGGCTAACGTACGCTCTTTGGACAATTAACTGGACTACATTCGATTACTACGCTCAACTCAGAGGACTGTAAGAGACTGTTGTGTTTTTGTGTTCACAGAAACATGGCTCAGCAACAGCGTTCCAGTCTGCGCTATTCAGCTTGATCGGCAGACATGCTATCGAGCGGACAGAGTCACCTTTCACCAGTCCTCGTTGTGGGAGATAAAATCACACGGTGGCGGGCTTTGTGTTTACATAAATGATGCGTGGTGCCGCGATGCTGTTGTGGTCTGCAAACACTGCTCACCCCAGGTGGAGTTTATGATTATTAAGGGCCGGCCATTCTATCTACCAAGGGAATATACAGCCATACTGCTCGTTGCTTTATACATTCCTCCCAGCTCCAACAGCAACAACAGGAGTGAGGCACTGAATGAACTGTACCAGCACATCAGTGAGCAGCAGACAGCCTACCCTGATGCTTTTCTCATCTTGGCTGGGAATTTCAACTACGCAAACTTAAAGAGTGTGTTCCCAAAAATACACCAACACATTAATTTTCCAACAAGAGGTAAAAACACTTTGGACTTTGTTTACACCACCCAGAGAGGAGCTTACTTAAAATCCCTCCCCCCACCCCCCCCCCACTCTTTTTCCCCATTCACCACTGAACTCTGAACCTCAGTCCCCCCACAGCACCCCCCCCCCAGCTCCCACTAACACTGTGAACTGTGAACTGCACAAGACACTTTGTACAGCATTAGTCTGCTCACTACCTCTTTCAGCAGTTAACTGACATCATTCAACTACCTCTTCTGTCAGTTTAAATAAAGAACTGCTCTTTGATATTTTTGACACTTTAATCTTTTGCACTACAATCATTATATCTGCAATGTTTACTTCACTGGTTTGCACTCTATCTGCCATGTGCCTTGTGCTACTTTACTTATCTTTCTTTTTACATGACCTATTTGTATATTTGTATGATTGTATAGCTGCCAAGGTGAGTCAACAGCGAGTGGCTTTGGATCAGCGTAGAGACCTAGAGTCATCGCTGAAGGAGAAGAAATCTGAGAATCTTGTATAATGCCGCTTACATAGCCAGATGCCCCACCCATTCTGGCGGGCTTTGGCGGGCTTTGGCAGGCTTCGTCGCCATAGGCTCGTGCAGCTCCTCTGCCTAGCCATTGGTTTGTTTTTAATACACTACACGAACCAATGGCCATGCAGTTTCACTGTGTGAATAAAAAAGGCTTCAGTTCAGGAGAAAATAGGCCTTTTCCCATATGCGTCTAGCAAGATGCAATATGAGTGTAGTATCGAAAGGGAACTATTTTTATTCTGTTAAATATGCATTCTGTCAGGATTATGTTTACTTTCACTGTGTTTTTGTTCATGTGTCTGTTTCTAGGTCTTTGTGTCCCAGTTAGTTTCCTTATACTCATTATTGTCACCTTTATTGACACCTAAACATATGGTGTCTTAAAAATGTGTTATGTTCTGTTGAAGAGAATGTCTTAGTTTTGGGGCTGGTGTTTAGTTGATTTATGTGATTTTGTTTTAATTTTTCTATGCTTTGGAATATTAAATGGATGTATTTGATTATGTCCTATAATAAAGAGGTTTTTGGACCATCTGTGTCTCTCTCTCCCTCTCTCTCTCTGTAGTAAAAACATGTCAAAAAAAAGTAAAAAAAAATATATATATATATATATATATATATATATATATATATATATTGCTTGGTAACGCAAATTGCTAATCAGCCAATCACATGGCAGCTACTCAATGCATTTAGGCATCTAGATGTGGTAAAGATAACTTGCTGAAGTTTAAACCGAGCATCAGAATGGGGAAGAAAGGGGATTTAAGTGACTTTGAATGACGGGCTGGTCTGAGTATTTCAAAAACTGCTGATCTACTGGCATTTCCACAAACAAACCATCTCTAGGGTTTACAGAGAATGGTCCGGAAAAGAGAAAATATCCAGTGAGCAGTAGTTGTGTGTTTGGAAATGCCTTGTTGATGTCAGAGGTCAGAGGTGGGGCCTGACTGGGGCTAATGTGGGGCCCAACTGGGCAACACATATAAGACCCATATTGGTCCCACTTATGTCCCAGCCAACAAAACAAAGGTGGGGCCTGACTGGGGCTAATGTGGGGCCCAACTGGGCAACACATATAAGACCCATATTGGTCCCACTTATGACCCAGCCAACAAAACAAAGGTGGGGCCTGGCTGGGGCTAATGAGGGGCCCAACTGGGCAACACACATAAGACCCATATTGGTCCCACTTATGACCCAGCCAACAAAGCAAATGTGGGGCCAATGTGGGCCCCATATGGGCTGTAAACATGGGGCCTAGATGGGTTTGTTCTCGGGTTCCATGTGGGCCCGGTATGAATTAGCCCATATAAATCTCATATAGAACCTACAATAGGTGGACATCCAAAATGTTGTTTCTACCGCCGCTCGTACCGCCGCCGCGGCGTCTGCAAAGTGCATTTGCAGCTTTTGACCGCTGAGTGGCGATTTAATCACAGGTTTTCAAACAATCGCATCAAAGCACATTTTCGCAAATAGACGACAGCTTTGCCTCACCGAAGTGTTATATTTGATTGCAGTCGGGGAAAATGAAAGAAAAAATATTTAATATTCACAGATGAAAGTTTAGTCCTTATGAAGATATGTGCGTTTCTTAGAACGAATTCAAGCAGGATAAATGTCAAGCCTATGAGCCTGTGCTTATATTTTCTCTACACCATATTTTAGATTAGACACATTTAAATAGTGTGCAGTATTATTTATATAATATGAATTATGTGTTATATTATTAAAAAGAAAATGTTCTTTACTTTGCATCGGAGCATTAAAAGTGATAGCCTATTGTGAGCTAGGCTTGCGTGTTTTATAAATTATTTTCTTTATTTTAGTAAAACGTAAGGCACTGTATAATTTCGCTCCCATTATTTAGGCCTAATTAAAACAAAAACGAATAAATTAAACCTGCACGATTTAACTAAATCATTGCAACTCTAAGGAATGGATGGATTAATAAAACGTCCTCACTTATCAACAAAGTGCACACGATGTAAAAAAAAAAAAAAGAGCTTCATTAATTGACAACTTCAGTGATTTTAAATGGAGTCATCTTTACTTGCTTTCATATAATTTAAGTAAAGTAAAAATAAATAAAATAAATAAATAAATTGCAGCCGCATTTAAATGCAGGTTTGTATAATATTCCGTAAAATATCAGTGCAAGATCTGCTCTGCATGATGCTGAGTGCATTTATTCTTATTTGTCTACATATTTTATCTTCATTACAAATCTTGTTTGGTTTTATTTTGGATAATTGCATGTAAAAAATGATTTACTTTGTGATGCATATGCAAAATGTGAATTATTATTATTTATATTCAAGTGTTTGTGCAAAAATTATTAATGCGCATGCATGACAGGGAGGCGCCCTCTCGATCACGTAATTTTTTTCCTAATAATGAAATAACTGAAAATTGTGGCGTCTCACATACATGAAAAATATATCTACAGAAAGCTTGAAATGTCTTTTAAACGAATCAATTCAAAACGAAAGCATTATGTAATCTGTGAAGGTTGTGTTTCTGTTTAAAGGCGCGTCCATGTGGAGAGAGTCAGCACTGTAAATTTCATCTTGCAGCCGACAAGAAAACATTTGTTTATTAATAAATAATTAAAATGTCTCCTTTTTCATAATTATTAGGCTACTTCTGCCTGTGCTTTGTGACGAACTTAATGCATGTTCTTGAGCGTGGAATATATTAAGGCTGGATTATAGTTGTAAATTTAATATAAATTTGCGATTAGTTGAATAATGACAAATGAACGACTAGTAACTAGAAAAAATCTTACGTGGGAAGCAGACCTATTAAATACCATCTAGACATCTCTGTTAAAGTTTTTAAATAATTTTATACGTGTTTGCATAAATTCTTCCTTCAGAACGGTCTGTAATGGAGAGATGCCTTAACACTGATTTTTCCTCTGAAACACAAAAACGAAAATTGATAAATAAAATAAAATAAATATTTTATGTTTTGAGAATGATTGGGCTCAACCCTCCCCGCACGTTTGAGACACGCTGCCGAGCAGAGTATGAGCGGAGCAGAGTGATTCTGACTGGGGAGGAGCGGATTTTTTAAAAGTCAGGAGCGTCGTGGTTTTCACTCGCTCCAGCACCGCTCCATCACGAATACAATTCATGCCAACAGCCCGTAATATAACTGAATATTTAGCAAGAATTCACATGATAAACATATTTAGCTATATCTTGATACACATGATCTCTCCGATCAGAAGACTATAATGACGGCAATAGTCGAGTGGGATGTTACAGGCTAGTTCTCAAGGAATTTGTCTTCCTTTTTACTGATTATTTTCGGGCTAAAGCATGATTTAAACAGATACAGCACATTCACACGTAATCGCTGTCGCAATAATGCATTCAAACAAATGTAATCTTACAGTAGGCTACTTCATCTGTATCTGATTTTGAATGAGCAGAAATCTGTAACAAATGCATTGATCTGTAGATAAAATAACTGACGAAAATGTAAACTGTTTTTTTCATTATCACAAACAAAAATTTGCACAGCAGAAAGCAGCAATTATACCTTTTAATGCTGACAGTTTTATTAGTTTGGCGTTTGGTACAAAAAGTTTGCACACAATAGCCTAATCCCCTTTGAAACTCTCCTGTAATTTAATTTATTTATTTATTTATTTTTATTTTATTTTTATAAGCTATTATGAACATAACATTTCAACTTTAGCCACGGAGTGAAGGCGGAGCAGTGTTTCTGGTATCAATGAACGCGGAGCTTAGTGATTATTAAATGCTCGGAACGCGGAGGGAAATTGTTGCTGCTCCACTCCGCTCACATAGGCCTACTGTACTGCCGAGTGAGAGAGATGTTTCGCCCTATATGAACAAGGCCTGCTATATTTACAAATAATTGATATAAGAAATAAAAATAAATACATAACGTAAAACCAGCGGCATAACGAGATGAAAATATAGACTAGAAAAACTGATTTAGGCCTACACTTGGTCTGTCCTCCGTCCATGACACTGACTCACTGCGGAGCTGCCAATTTTAATCTGAACAGCTCTTAACGCTGAGTGGATGGCATGATGGGCTAGTATTAAAAAATAATATATTTTTATATTAAAACTTGTTTTGAACAATTTCTTTGTCATTTGAATATTGATTTTAAGTAGGGAATAAAAAAAAAATCGATTTAAATTGTAAATCGGATTTTTTTGTGAAAAAAATCGGGGATTTTTTTTAGGCCATAGGCCTATCGCCCAGCCCTAATGCAACAGTTTTTTTTTTTTTTTTTAAGTTAAGGCAACTTCCTCTGAAATTAAGTTATAATAACTAATAAACTTTATTGCGCTATACAGTAGTCAACATTTGAAGTGATCAAACCTTTCTTTAAAGTTGTCCTAAAACCTGTTCTGCAAGTTTGAAACCCTCATAAGACTGTCCATATGAAAGAGCAAGAGATTCACACCTTTATCTCGACCCTCACAAGCTATACAGAACTACCCCCAGCCCCCTCCAGCTGAACTGAACTCGGTCTGTTTTTGGTCTGTGAGGAACGGTGTATTGTCATGTTACTGGGTTGAAACATGCCTGCACTCACAGCAGCCCTTCTCTTTTTATTCATTATTTTCCCGCAGCCCATATTATTATTTTCACTAGACCAAAATAATAACAAATTATCAATTGATAATTAATCATTATTTTTGCCAAAATCATTGTTATTTGTGTACATAGGCGTTTGCGGAAGGCTTTAAGACCAGGCGGAATCCACCGTAAGCTGCTCCCGCTTCACAGCCCGCGGGACTCGCGCAAACTAACCCAACATTTAGCAAGGCAGGAAAACATTCAGTCTGCCTGAAGGAAGACGTATTGCATTGTAAGTTAATGCTGTTAAATAGAGAGTAAAACAACAAAAAAAATACAACTAGTGTAGGCTATCCTTAAACTTGGAGCTCATTATATTGAAGTACAAATCCAAACACCAGAAGCAACCTACACTCTCAGTGTTCTTTCACTGAAAAGTATGCATTTTATTTATTTATTCACAGGCTATATGGTTGAAATAGTATTATTTTAGTTGAAAACTTTAAGTGCCATTGTTTAAAAAATGCATCAGATGTTTCATAGACCTTCAGTTGTCATGCTTTAAAATCCCATGCCATTTGGTAATTTCACTGTATTTTAACCTCCTAAATTACTACACCAATTCTATAATGGTAAAATTTATTCAGACCGATGGCATTTTTTATGACATTATTTATTTTTATTTTTAGAATAGTCTAATTGTAACATAAATGGATGAATCAAAACAAATATAACTTTTAACTGCAGGCAGATATAGGCCTATATTATTGTACATTACAAATATTTGGATCCCTTATTTTATTAAAGAATAAAATCCTTATTTCTTCAAGAATAAACATTATAAATAAATAATTAAAGAAAGAACCTCTATTAGCCCTTTATTTGTAGGTTGTAGAAGATATGCGAGCGATTCATAGATTAAAAAGTGGGTGCTTGGTTTCGAAAAACGAATACAGCTCGTAAAAAAATGATATGATGAAAAAGTCATGCTAACTTATTAATTCATAGAAATAATTTAATTAAATTTTTTTTTTTTCGAGATTCAACTTGAATTTCAAAACTATTAAACTGACTTTAAAATCTCAAGGAGTTTATAAGTTGAAACGGTAAAATGTCACAGTGCATGCTAGCCTAAATGAACTTGTATCTTGTATAGTATCCGAAGACTTGAGTGCATGTTAGCATAAAACTAACGATTTTTTTTTTTTTTAAATGAACAATTCCTGTATAAAATGTGACAGCAACCTTTATATCAAACATTTTGAAATCGTCCACAGCTGAGCATCGCAGGAGGAAGATCTGAAGTTATATTTGTTTGTTCACAAAGTGAATGTGATGCACAAAGTCATTTTTAGATGCAATGGAAAAATAAAGCTGGATAAAAACATACACGAAAACCCCGCTAAAAAAATAAATTACATTTGTGAGAGTTGCATTTTATTACATTCAGAAATAATAACGGGCAGGCCTAATAATGCTATAGGCTAATGTACCAAGGACATTTTTAGTTCCCTTCACTTTACAACAAATCCTTTAAATTAAAAAAAAATTATCAGAACAGAACAAGAATTACAAATATATACTTCTAATGGATAAATATAATTGCAGCAGGCTATATAATAATATAGGCTTATAAACAACAACAAAAATAATAATAGGCCTAATTAAAAATAATTGGGCTTATCAATCTCATTCGGGACAAATCCAAACATGTTGCCCATTTGAAGCTAAACTCTTATTCATTAGGTAAAATAGGCTTTGGATTTCACACGTGTTTCAGTATCAACGAAAAAAAAAATCATAATTAAAATAATTAGCAAAATTATGCCAAAATGGCCCGCTGCTCGCGCCGCATGGCTCAGTGAACGACTGCTGTTTCCAATGAATATGTGCGCGTGAGGCACCAGCGCGATCAAAGTCACAATTCACAATTATTGGTCACACAGTAAAGGCACAATTCAAAAAATGCAAAGTGTTAGCAGTTTGAAAAATCAAGAATAATAACAGAGTTAATAAGAATTATTTGTAAATGCTGGACCGTTCTCATTTCGCTCTGCAAATGGAACCTGAAGATTATTAATTATTATTATTATTTTTATTTTTTAAACCAAGAATGAACCGAAATGAAAACATTTTAATCCGTATATATATATATAATATATATATATATATATATATATATATATAGGCCTAATGTCTAAAAAAACAATAGCATGCATAAGAGGCTTTGTGTAAAGGTTTTTTTTTTTGTTTTTTTTTATGAGTAGACTGTAGCCTAAGACTATCCTATTTTTAATGGCTTTTAATTAAGGATGTTATAATGTATATTATAATGTTATTGTTGTTTTACGTCTTCCTTACATTTTACATTTACATTCATTTCGAAATCCGCCCCTTTGCGCCACCTGGTGGTAGTTTCGCGAATGATTTTAACACGCGACTGACTTGCATTTAACGCCGCGGCCCTGCGGCGGCGGTACGCGCGGCGGCATTACTCATTTTGGTTGTCTACCATCTGTAAGTGGGGCCCAACTGGGCAACATTCATAATCATATGTCTGCTTACAATATACATCTGCTTGAATATTCCACTGTTCATTTATCTACAAAATCACAAAACATTAAAATATGCAATTAAATTTTTTTTTTTTAAAAATCAGATATTAAATTGTAAAAGTTCAGTATATCAAATACTTTATTATAATTCAGACATTTTCAATAAAACTTCAAGTTTTTGTAAAATGTTAAACACCAAGATTAGCAGTTTATTTTAAAACAGGTTGATACTATCCCAACGGATGGTTTTACATAACCAAACTTATGTAATATTAAAAACTATTACTAATAAAAAAATGAAAACAGTCAAGAAATGAAAACTTTGACATTACGCACCCTCATGTTACTCCAAACCCATTAGGGATGTTCATTTCGGTTATTTTTCCAAACTGACAACCGACGCTCGTTAACCGATCATCAAAAAACAACAAAAAACTTTATTTTAACTTTCTTTTAAAACAAACAAGAAGTGTCTGTGACCCATTAAAAATACTAACATTTGTTTCATGGGGAATTATTTTTACATGCGCAAAAAGCAACAAACAACTGAGGATTCACATGGTCTTCACATCACACACCTGCTTCGCTTCTGCGAGCAGAGAAAAACATAATAAAGCTAGGCTATATATAGCCAATAAACAGGCCTATATGAGAAATATATTTTTACTTGAATAATAAATTATGAAAATGAACGAAAAATGCAGAGTTTGGTTCATTTTTGTGCTGCGCGAAAGGAAATGGACGGCAGAAAGCGACATCCTATTTTTCTTTAGGCTTATTTTATGCACAAAGATTTGCTTTTAATTGTGAATGTACACAAATAAAGGCAAACCGTTTACAGTTCTGATTATCTTTATGACTAAAAGTAAAAGTTGCTTCCACTGTTAGAAGGGAAAAACTCAAGTGATTGTGCTGGTGCAGCATGCATGCACAAAGTTAAGCTTTGCTACTTTGACAATGCAGCCTGTTTATTATCATAATAAAATACAGTCAGTCAAACATATGGAGAAAAAAACACACTGCTCAGTTAAAATATGTAATAAAATCTGTGCTGTTAAGTGTTATCACCGCACCGCCATGATGTTATGCAAAACATTTTGTTTTACGTGGATATTGTAACATGAGTGAAGTAGGCTTTAATGAATAATAATTTGGCATTCATATACATCGCGAATACGGAAATATTTGATTTTGTGTCAAATGAGAGACCCAACACTGGTTTCAGTTTCGTTTTGGCTTGTCATTAATGTTGCTATAACCTTATATAGGCTATTTTTTATCCTTGTTCTTTTTTAAATAGGCTATTGTTAATTGAAAGGATTTGTTGTGGATTGAGGGGAACTAAAATAGCATAACTATGTTTACAGTGTTTATTATAATGTTTGTAAACATTAAGCGTCGCATTAGGCCTATTTCTGAATTAAAAAATAAAATACGACTTATTAATAGGCTACAGCGACTTATGTTTTTTTCCCTTTAAAAAAACAAAAAACTTTATACGTGTAGTGTAGCCTATTTTAACAATGCAGCAAACCTTTAAATATTTTGATAAATTACTGAAAATAAATAAATAAATGACTTTTTAGACCATTTAACTGATTGTATTAAACGGTCAAAATTCTTAAGGGTTGGTTAATGGTTAACCGGTTAAAATGAACATCCCTAAAAACCCATAAGAAATTAATTCATTTTTGGAACAAAACCACACTGGGAACAAAAACCTGGGAAATTTCTGTTGCTTCATTGAAAGTCTGTTCACCCAAACCTCCGATGCTTCCAAACAGTAATAATAAGATGAAAAAAAAAAACTTAAATAGAGCTTTTTAATTCAAGTTGTGTGAACAAGTCAAGAATATACTTTCAATGAAGTGACAGAAATGTCTATAATTTGTGTTTCAGAGATGAATGAAGGTCTTATGGGTTTAAAGAAGGGGTATCAAAATCCTGGAGGGCTACAGCCCTGCAGATTTTAGTTCCAACCCTGTTCCAACACACATAACATCTAGTTTTCAAATAAACCTGGAGGATTTGATTAGCTGGATCAGGTACTTTTAATTAGGGTTGGAGCCAAGCTCTGCTGGGCTTTGGCCCTCAGGATCAGAGTTTGACACCCTTGGTTTAAATCAACAGAACAGATAGAATAGATTTTTACATTTTGGGTGGATGATCCCTTTTAAGAAACCCTTTTAAGATGACAACATAAAACACAAAAACTCGTTTAACTTACAATACAGTATTAAAATACTTGGACTCATAACAATTTGTACGGATGGACACAAAATTGATCAAATTCCTGAAGACTGCTTAGTAGGGCTGTGCGATTTGGGGAAAATATCTAATTGCGATATTTTTTGACTGATATTGCGATTGCGATTTGATTTGCAAAGTCAAGCTTCAGCTTAATATTGTCAATAGTGTGCAGCACAGTATAAGTATCATTACCCTGCTGAAAAAACAAAAACAAAAAAACATTAGAAACCATCATAGAAATTCTTATGGTTTCCAATAAAACAATTACAAAATTCCTTTTTGTAGTGTTTTGGGCATTATTCCAATAGGAATTACTGTTGTTCTATTGTTTCCCATCTGCCGAATTACATCCCACCAATGGAATCTATCAAAAACCAGTAGACACTACTTAAATCCATTACATTTTCTATTGTAATTTGTGAGGGGTTCTATTTGGGTTTTTTTTCAGCAGGGAATATTGGTATTGTTATTGGTAATGCTATTACTACTTTTACAGAATTTACTTAATTACCGAATTTCACAGGAAAGATTAGTTTATTTTGTGTAAATAAAGAACTATATTACTTTAGGTAATTATTCAAGTATTTAACAGGTTACATAGGATGATTTATTCATTTTTAAGTATTTGGGAATTTTAGAACAAGTGGAAAATGTGCTGTATGTTTAATTTCATCCAAGTGAAATTAGCAAAGCAGTTAGACTGAATTTACACTTGTTTTAGATGCGACCAGGCATGAGTTGACACAGGTTGTGCGTGTGCGTCAAGCCTCATCCACATTGCCAGATGTGCGCTCGTATAACCAAACGATCGTGATTCGCTTAATCGCACAGCCCTACTGCTGTGACATTTTCTATGCCTTTCTGGTTCAGTCTTGGTCGTTGCATTCTTCTTCAGTCCACCTATAAAAACAAAAGTTTACACATATAATTTACATTTAGTCATTTAGCAGACACTTTTATTCAAAGCGACTTACAAATGAGGACATATAATCATCTGAAATGTCCAGCTACATACTTGGATTACATTTTATTTTATAGTGTATTTCTCACAGTGTAGCTGTACATATAACTACTCAGTAATGTTAATTAACAACATTTTATTTACTATAGGGTTAAAATATTAGTTCACCCCAAAATGAAAACGGTCATTTACTCAGCCTCATGTTCTTCCACACCCATAAAACTTGTTTGTCTTCTAAACACAATTGAAGATATTTTTAATGAAATCTGAGAGATTTCTGTTCCTCCACTGGAATATATATAAGTATATGATGAACGTTTTCATTTTGGGGTGAACTAAATTAATGCACATTTTTATAAGTACATGTAAAATGGAGGCTTTAAAAATTAGGGAGGTCTGGGGGGTGGGGGACCCCTACAAATTCAACTCTCATTATATACACTATAAACAAAACATATAATCAAATTTGTTAATACTTTACTATAGTTAGGGGTGAATAATTTTATCAGCTGTTTATTGTTAATGCAACAATACATATTACTGTTATAGTTTTTATTAATAGCTATTGCTATACAGCTGATAACATTGTCTAGTGCTCTTATGAATTGTGAAAATCTAACTTACTATACTGAATGACATAGCATAGACTTCTTAATGGCTAGTGTTTGCGTATTTCATTTCATTCTAACCTGTTGTACAGATCTGTGTACTAGTGTTAAATGCTACTGTTTTTGACAACGTTGATGATGTTTTTGACCGATTGTGTTTCCCGTCATCAAACTTGACCGTGTGCTTTTTTATTACTGTCAGTTTAAGATGCAGTGTTGCTATATTGTTTTTTTAACTAAACAAAAACCGAAAAATAAATAAAATAAACATAAATTATGTCAAATATTTTGCAATTAAGATAATACAAATATATTGCTGAACCTAAACTGCAACTTCCCACTTATTAACTTTCTAAAGTGTCAAATTAAGTGGAAAAGTCAAGTCTAAAAACGCGTATAATAGCTGAATCTGGCAACACGGGGGCTGCGCCAGCGCCCTCCCTTACAACTCTCACAAGAGCTCGCTTTTGAACATAAAAAAGCCTAAAGAATGGAGGTCTCCAAACTGTTTGAAATCCACCCTACTAGCCGCTTTTAGGAGCTAGTTATGTCAGATACCTTAAAAAAAAAACTATTTTGCCATTCAAACGCGGTTATTACTATAAATTGTGTGGAAATTCAGTTTCCACTCAGGTAAAAAAAAAAAAAAAATAGAGGCTAGACGGCCATAAAATGCATCAGTAAAGCATAAAAATGAACAAAAACCGAGAATCCTACTTCATTAATGGCTGGCAAAAACAAAACTACCTTACCGTCAACAAAAAAGACATGCTTTAAGCCTTACAGACATTTTTAGCGATTACGCGGTCAGAAAAAAAATCATTATTTTAAAGGCTACATTATTTTAAAGGTAATTTAAACAGTCAAAACAATGTTCCCAATACTTGAAACCTTGGATAATTAAATAATTTCTAGAAAATATGCATTTTACCTGCTTATTTTCGATCCGACTCGTCGTCTGTGAACTGTTAAAAAGTAGTGACTCCTGCTGTGCTGCCGCTCCACTGTGCTTAGAAGAGACTGTATCCTTGCGCCAGCGCAGGAATTCCTTTTGTTCGAATATTTAAAATATTTACAGTTATACATTTAAATCTACGTTTATTTTCAGCCAAGATCAATGACATATGATATTATGATATAATATTATGTGAAAAAAAAATCTAACTAAAATTTGAATGCAACAGGACTACTTGGTCAAGCAGAAGGTGTTGTCAGAAGATCATTTGAGAGGGTAGGTCCCATGTGAGACCGTCTAGAGTTTGAAAAAAAAAAAAGTTTAGAGTTTGTGATTGTCCCTGCTAAAATGTGTGCAGTAAAAGAAAAGTGCATTTTGATAAATGGATAGTCAGGGTAACATTGAAATATTGATTCACACATTTTCATTTAAAAAGTAGTTATTTTGATCAGATCCATAAAATATTAAACTGTTATAGTTGTTGTTTAAAAAGTGACTAAGTTTAAAGTTTAAAGGTGTAAAGATGTTTAAGTTTGAAATCATTTTGCCCACATAGATCCAAGAAGGTCCCATATGTTCAAACCTATATGGGACCCACATTGTGAAACACACATGGGACCCACATAAATTGCCCATCTTCAGCCCATGCCCACATAGATCCCATGAAGGCCCCATATGTTCAAACCTATTTGGGACCCACATTGTGAAACACACATGGGACCCACATAAATTGCCCATCTTCAGCCCATGCCCACATAGATCCCATGAAGGCCCCATATGTTCAAACCTATATGGGACCCCACATTGTGAAACACACATGGGACCCACATAAATTGCCCATCTTCAGCCCATGCCCACATAGATCCCATGAAGGCCCCATATGTTCAAACCTATATGGGACCCACATTGTGAAACACACATGGGACCCACATAAATTGCCCATCTTCAGCCCATGCCCACATAGATCCCATGAAGGCCCCATATGTTCAAACCTATATGGGACCCGCATTGTGAAACACACATGGGACCCACATAAAATTGCCCATCTTCAGCCCATGCCCACATAGATCCCATGAAGGCCCCATATGTTCAAACCTATATGGGACCCACATTGTGAAACACACATGGGACCCACATAAATTGCCCATCTTCAGCCCATGCCCACATAGATCCCATGAAGTCCCCATATGTTCAAACCCATATGGGACCCACATTTTGAAAAACACATGGGACCCACATAAATTGCCCATCTTCAGCCCATGCCCACATGGAACCCACGCTGCCCAGGTATAACCCATATGGGGCCCACATATCAATGTTGGCTGGGTTGTTACAACCAAGGTATGCAGAAATACCATCTCTGAACACACAACATGTTGAACCCTGAAGCAGATGGCTAAAGCAGCAGAAGACTACACTGGGTGCCGCTCCCGTCAGCTAAGAACAGGAAACGGAGGCTACAATTCGCACAGGCTCACCAAAATTGGGCAATAGAAGATTGGAAAAACATTGCCTGGTCTGATGAGTCTCGATTTCTGCTACAGCATTCAGATGGGTCAGAATTTGGCGTAAAGAACATGAAAGCATGGATCCATCCTGCCTTGTCTGCCTTGGCTGGTGGTGGTGGTGTAATGGTGTGGGGGATATTTTCTTGGCACACTTTGGGCCCCTTAGTACCAGTTGAGCATTGTTTAAACACCACAGCCTAACTCACTATTGTTGTTGACCATGTCCATCCCTTTATGACTTCTGATGGCTACTCCCAGCAGGATAATGCAACATGTCACAAAGTTCAAATAATAATGTCAGACTGATTTCTTGAACATGACAATGAGTTCACTTTACTCCAATGCCGAGGCGGTGCCCGATGCTGTTCCGGAGGCCGAGGCGGTGCCCAATGCCGAGGCGATGACCGATGCTGTTCCGGAGGCCGAGGCGGTGCCCAATGCCGAGGCGGTGCCCGATGCTGTTCCGGAGGCCGAGGCGGTGCCCGATGCCGTTCCGGAGGCCGAGGCGGTGCCCGATGCCGTTCCGGAGGCCGAGGCGGTGCCCGATGCCGTTCCGGAGGCCGAGGCAGTGCCCGATGCCTATGCGGGGCCCGAGGCCATTCCCGATGCGGTGGACGTTCCCGATGCGGTGCCCAAGGCCGAGGCGGGGTCCGAGGCCATTCCCGAGGCGGTGCCCGAGGCGCTGTCCGATGCTGTGCCCGAGATGGTTCCCAAAGCCGGGGCACTTCACGTCTCCACAGGCCGTTCAGAGCACCTTCACGTCTCCACAGGCCATCCAGAGCCTCTTTACGTCTCCACAGGCCGTCCAGAGCACCTTCACGTCTCCACAGGCCGTCCAGAGCACCTTCACATCTCCACAGGGGCCCCAGAATGGCAGGTTCTGTCCTGGCCGCTCAAATGGCGGGTTCTTCCCTGGCCATCTGCACAACCTGAACTGACGGATTCTCCGTGGTCACCTGAACTGCCTGGTCCCTTGTGGCCCCCTGAACTTTCGGGTCCACCCTGGCCCCCTAAACTGACTGATCCACCTTGGCTACCGGTGGAGCCATCGCTTCCTGTCCCTGTTCCCCTACATGGACCTGGCCCTCCGTCCCTCCCCCTGTTCTACCTCCACCAGTCCACCTCCCCTCCTAGTCTTCTGGTTGTTGTTGTTGTTGTTGTTGTTTTCTTTTTTGTTGTTTTTTTCACTTCCTGTCCCTGACCCACTCTATAGACTAGTAGTAACCACTAGATGTCCTCCTATGTCACAGTGTCTGGGTTGTGTTCCCTGGGTAACCACTAGATGTCCTCCTTCCCCACGGTGTCAGTCACTTCCTGAACTACATTCCCCACGATCCCTGTCTCCTCATTGCACTCAGCTGTCACTGGTTAGTAATCATTGCACGCAGTCAATTCCCCATTATCGTTTGTCATGTCCCTGTGTATTTATACCGGTCTGTCTTAGTATGTGTCACGGAGTCCTTGTTTATTCTCGTCCGTCTCTTGTCGTGCTCTAGCCTTGTGTCCTTGTTTGTTTATGTTTTGATATGTCCAGCATAAAACACACCCTCAACTGTACATCCCACCGAGTCTACCCCTAAACAAATAATTACACAAATACAGATATATCAACCTGATTCCTTGTATCCCGGACGTGACAATTAAGGCAGTTCTGAAAGCAAAAGGGGGTCCAACCCGGTACTAGTAAGGTGTACCTAATAAAGTGGCCAGTGAGTGTGTGTGTGTGTGTATATATATATATATATATATATATATTTATATATATATATATATATATATATATATATATATATATATATATATATTGTGATGTGGGGAAGAATCACTCGACAAGTTTTGGTTTCGTGAACAACAAAGGCCCCCGAGGGTGGATTTTTATTACAAGTGAAGTGCAGGGTGGCAAGCCGGTGTGGGTAGGCTGGTGCTCAACGGTGCTCTTCAGTGCTCAATCCGAGTGAAAGTGGGTGTCCAAACGTCCAAACGTGGTGGGCTGTCGGTCACTCGCTGCTTTCTGGAGAGGGGAAAACAAGAGAGAGCGTTAGTCCAGCGTCTCATCGGCTCGAGACCAGTGTCTGTCCTGTCTGCTCAACCGGTGCTGGTTAAGAGCCGTCCTCTAACGAGCTGCATCAGTGACCGATCAGCCGGCGGTGAGGACGTGCAGGTGTGCCTCGTTGGTTGCCAGGGCGACGCTGATTCCTCCAAGGACGCTCGTCACAATATATATATATATATATATATATATATATATATATATATATATATATATATATATATATATATACTGTATATATTTTTTGTCTAAAACGTCTGAACATATTAAGTATTTGAATAAAAATTGGCAAAAAACATGCTTTACAATATCTCCCCCAATTCACATTTGAATTTAGCCAAACTGTAGGACACTGCAAGACTGGTAATGTATTTTCTTTCCCCTATAAATTTTTAACAATATTTTGGTATATAAAGCTTGGAACTAGTTCAAAATTAGGCCTATTTTAAAAATTTTCAAATCCTAAGTTCTTGATAGAGTGGGTTTGGATCATTCCATGGTTATGACAGAAAATGTATACAGAATCGCTTAGTGCTTGTTTGTTTAACTCATAGCAAGTGAAATATGAAAAGATAACATTCAGGCTGCAAACACATAATCTCTCAACTAATTAATAAATGCAAATGTTGATTGTGCTGAAGTTTGGTTTTTAGTCTACACCCATTTTTTTTTTTTTTTTTTTTTTTTTTGCCAAAGCTGCCTTTGCTTTGCTGGGGACATTATGCAGTATTTTCTATTTCTAAAATCATCTTTGAAATTATATACATTGTAAAATGTGTTGTACTGCTGACTAATGACAACTATTGACAGACACATTGTAGGATGTGGTTTGTCCCATGTATCAAGAATCGGTTGAGTCAGTGAGACTGGAAGTACTGTAACAACAGTAGTTTAAGCAATTAGAATTTGTCTACAGAAGTGAAATCCATGAGACATGACCACTATCCTTCTGACAGAAGAGTATATATATATATATATGTAAAACGTCACTGTGTTGGGGAAGGCAAGACTTGAGGATTGTGGGATTAAGTTTTCTGCTAAGAGTTGCAATGTCTGTCACTTGACTGGGATTGTGACACAGCTCTGTGGTGACAACCAATTTCCACAAAAAAATTAAAAATAAATAAATAACCAGCTGAGATTGTTTGGAAGAATGAAATCTTCAGTTTGCCTGCAGGTGTTCTGCTCTTTCTTCAAGAGCTGTATGAGCTCTTTCACAGACCTCATACACACATTCACTCATAAAGCCAGTGCAGTCTAATAAAACAAACTGAAAGAGGAATCACAGAATTGTTCATTGTGAGGATATTTTTCACTGGTTGCTGCAGTATGCATCGTTTGCATCAGTCGGTTGCGCTGATGCGTGTGTTTCAATACTGAAAGATTGTGAGTGTGGCTGCTGTGTCAGCTTTTATTTGCCCACTTTGAGCTGAAGAATGTGAATCCCCAATAAATATTACATCAGAACTGCCACAGAAGTCTGTTCGAACTTGATCTGTCTGCCAGCTATTTATTCTTTTCTATGAAATTGAAGAGTGTCCAGGAAAAGGCAGAGCTTCTGCAGCATGCGTACAGTTTACTTCTCGTTGTACATATAAAACGGTTTAATTTTCATATTTTTACACAGATTTTATATGTTCTGCATTTGACTGTTACTCAGCCAGTGTGCTATTAGAGTACACATAACATTTCAGATGATCTGCAGCTGCAAGCAATCTGACAAGAACCATGGGAAAGCTTTAACGATATCACAATCTCAGAATCATTAGCCTTTAATTTTTTTTTTTATTTTTTTTTAATCACATCATTTGAAAAGTTCCCATATATACATATACTGTAAATTAATCTGTTTTGTCCTTTCGTTTTGCCAGAAAAACTCTATTTTAAAGATTGATTGGACAACCAAATCCAGAAAAACATTTCACATTTTTCTTTTCTTTTCTTTTCTTTTCTTTTCTTTTCTTTTCTTTTCTTTTTCATATCCTTTCTTTTCCACACTACATTATTCTTTTCTTTTCTTTTCTTTTCTTTTCTTTTCTTTTCTTTTCTTTTCTTTTCTTTTCTTTCCTTTCTTCTTGGAGATGAGGGACCGACTAAGAGAATGAGCATGGTCAGTTTGATCACTGATGCTACACTCAATTAACTTGTTTTTGGTCAACGCATTGGCAACCATGATGACATAAACATTTGTTATTCAGAAATAATAAATGTTTTAGCTTTATGTAGTGTTTTTGATTGTATTTTGCCGTTATAAAAAGCAAGTAACCGAGTGATTGGTGTTCTCTTTGGTAAGATTTCTTCCATTGTAGCACATTAATACAGCTTGCTTTAGTGTCTAGAAGTGAATCTATTCAACCTTTTTAGTTTGCTCAACAAACTGATACACAAGTTAGACAAAAGAAAGTTCTACATCACTATTACATAATATCTATGCTAATATCTAAGATCTATGCATTTAAAGTGCTTATATTGTATTTGATGAAAGCATTGACTAAAAAAAAAACCTGATTTCTTTCTGATTTTTTTTCCTTCATTTTTTTGCAACAACCGATGTCCAACCAGCTGAATATGTTCTATTCCTCTTTTAGAAAGCAGTGTATTCCTCTGAGAGAGACATAAGGTGTGACATTATGCAATGTTGAATGTGTGCTGGGTACATCTGAATCACTGGGCTGTGTTTGTGTGTGTGTGTGTGTATGTCTGTATCTGTGTCTGTGTGTGTGTGTAAGATTGAGAGAGATGAAACAGTGTGAGAGGAACTGGGAGTGTGGTGGAGAGTAATTAGACTATGTGTGTTTTTTTAGAAACTCTGACGGAGGTACTGCAGGTGTGTGAAAGGAGGGTTGACCACAGTTACCTGACCACAGCCATTCTCAGTGACCAGCAGTCAAACACGTTTCCTCAAATCAGTATCAGTTCAGTTGAAACACCTCTGATCCCTCCCCAGGCTCTCATTATAACAAACAAATTAGACATGGTGTTAACAAGCCTACTTTAAGGGAACACAATTCAATCTGTTTATATTGAATTGTTTTGATAAATGAAGTATTTTCTTGAAAATTTTCCCCCCCTCCTGTTGATGTATGACTCAAGGAATATTCTGTTTAATGATACACAGTAGTTTTCTAATATAAGTGTTGAGGTGATAAAAATGTTTTGCGCCAAAATTACAATGCGTGATATGTTTTTACTAAGCATTTAGCTCAACTTAACTAAACACCCTTTACACAAACATTGTTGAAGTAGCTAACAGTCTAGTGCCAATAAAGATACTAAAAAAAATTGTACGTTTATAAACATTTACAAATGATGAATAGTCTCCACTTCAGATTGGATACTGCAAAAACATGAACTAATGATTAATACATGATTTGTAAAGATGTGAAAATAAGGTGAATTTCGGTCATTTGGGACACTTTTTGCCATTAAAATGACTGCTCATAAAGGTACTAATGATTAGTAAATTTTTATAAACATTTACAACCGATGAATAGTTTCCACTTCAGATTGGGTACTGCAAAAACTTTAACAAATTATTTTTAAGATGTGCAAATAGTAGAAGTCAACACAACAAACAAAGACCAAATACATGACCTTTACAGACTGTGATTATGAGCTAATTAATATATTAACATGAAAATATATAAAATTTCAAATTAACTATAATTACACAACATTCATAAATTCAAAAAAAAACAAAAGCAAATCATGGAACCTAATTATAATCAAATCAAAAAGCATTCAAAAGTATATTAACAAATAAGATTGCAAATAATGTATAATTTCTGTAAAAATCATTTGTATATTTTTACCATTGAAAGTTTAATGACATTTGTAAACATTAACTAATGATCCGTTAAGCATTATATAATGTTTGTTTATGATTTATTAATGAAGCTTTAAATCATTGTAAACCATGTCAAAATCATTTGAAGATTTTTTTTAATCCATGATCATATGAACTGAAAGTTTAATGACATTTGTAAGCATTTCAATTTACATTAAATAATGATCAATTAATCATTTGATAATGTTTAATAAGTTCATTAGTTAACAATAACAAGCATATTATCTCATATTCTAGATATGTGAATATATATAAAGTAATAATTAGTTAAACATTATATAATGTTTGTTAATGAATTATTAATGGAAGTTATTATAAAGTGTTACCAGAGATTCATTGTGCAGGAATATTCAGGAATGACATATAAATGTGGGATTTACTATCAAAATTGCAGTTATTGACATAATGATAACCACAATGGGTGAGACAAAAAATAAAAGTGCATTAAAGTTAGAGCACCCTAACTAATTTTGGAAGCACCCTCAGTGATTTGATTCTGGAACCAGGCCTGATCCATTCAGAGACATCACCTATTAAAAAACTCTATACAGTAGGTAGACATCCAAAATGGGTAATACCGCCGCGCGTACCGCCGCCGCAGGGCCGCGGCGTTAACTGCAAGTCAGTCACGTGTAAAAATAATTCGCAAAACTACCGCCAGGTGGCGCAAAGGGACGGATTGCGAACTGAATGTAATTGTAAAATGAAAGGAAGACTGTTAAACAACAATAACATTATAATATACATTATAACATCCTTAAAAGCCATTAAAAAAAAATAGGATAGTCTTAGGCTACAGTCTACTCATCAAAAATTTAAAGAAAGGCCTTTACACAAAGGCTCTTATGCATGCTATTGTTTCGGATTAAAATTTTTCATTTCGGTTATATATATATATATATATATATATATATATATATATATATATATATATATATGTATATAACTACGGATATACATTTTTTTCATTTCGGTTCATTCTTGGTTAAAAAAAAAAAAAAATAATAATCTTCAGGTTCCATTTGCAGAGCGAAATGAGAACGGTCCAGCATTTACAAATAATTCTTATTAACTCTGTTATAATTCTTGATTTTTCAAACTGCTAACACATTTGCATTTTTGAATTATGCCTTTACTGTGTGACCAATAATTGTGAATTGTGACTTTGATCGCGCTGGTGCCTCACGCGCACATATTCATTGGAAACAGAAGTCGTTCACCGAGCCATGCGGCGCAAGCATCGGGCCACTTTGGAATATTTTTGCTAATTATGTGAAAAACGTGTAAAATCCAAAGCCTATTTTACCTACAAGTATAGTTTTCGTGTATGTTTTTTTTTTACGAGGTGTATTCGTTTTCTGAATCCAGAGGTTCTTTCTCTTAATTTATTTTTCATTGCATCTGAAAAAAAATAAAAATAAAAATAAATAATGTCCTAAAAATGCCATCGGACTGAATAAATTTTTACCATTGTAGAATTGCGGATGACAACTAGAAGTCTATGAACGTCATGATGCATTTTTTTAACCAATGGCACTTATTCAAAGTGCATACTTTCAGTAAAGAACACTTCGTGACTTTCAATATATGAGCTCCAAGTTTAAGAATAGCCTACACAGGTTTTTTTTTTTTTTAACACTTAAATGAAATAAAGGGAATGTTTTCTTAAAGATCCGCCTGCTTCGCATGATATTTGGCCGTTAAAGCTTCTGCAATGTATCGGTTAAAAATGAAAACTCTCTTTATTTTATTTTTTAGCTCAGCTGTTATCTCAGCTGGAGGGGGTGACGATTTCAAAAATGAAAGGTTTGATATAAAGGTTGCCTGTCACATTTATACAGGAATTGTTCATAAAAAAAAAAAAATAATAAATTGTTAGTGAGCTGTTATGCTAACATGCAGTTATATTGTTCATCTCGTCAAGTCTTCGCAGATACTATATAAGATACAAGTTCATTTATTTAGGCTATTTAACATGCACGTGTGACATTTTTAGGCTGTGGTGTTTCAACTTATAATTAAAAGGTATAATTGCTGCTCCTTGAGATTTTAAAGTCAGTTATTTATAGTATTGAAATTCAAGTTGAATCTAGTATAAAAAAGGTTTTAATTGCTTAAATTATTTCTATGGAATTAATAAGTTAGCATGACTTTTTCATCATAGCATTTTTTACGAGGTGTATTCGTTTTCTGAAACCAAGCACCCTCCAGACTTTTTTTCTTTTTAAATCTATGAATCGCTCGCATATCTCCTACAAGCCTACAAATAAGGGCTAATAGAGGTTCTTTCTTTAATTATTTATTTATAATGTTTATTCTTGAAGAAAATAAGTATTTATTCTTTAATAAAATAAGGGAAATATATATAATGTAATGTACAAATATTTGTAATGTACAATAATATAGGCCTATATCTGCCTGCAGTTAAAAAGATATATTTGTTTTGATTCATCCATTTATGTAGGCTACAATTAGCCTATTCTAAAAATAAAAATAAAAATAAATAATGTCATAAAAAAGTTTTAATTGTTGGTGATTTTAATATCCATGTTGATAATGAAAAAGATGCATTGGGATCAGCATTTACAGACATTCTGAACTCTATTGGGGTTAGACAACACGTCTCAAGACCTACTCATTGTCAAAATCATACTCTAGATTTAATACTGTCACATTGAATTGATGTTGATGGTGTTGAAATTATGCAGCCAAGTGATGATATCTCAGATCATTATTTAGTTTTGTGCAAACTTCATATAGCTAAAACTGTAAAATCTACTTCTTGTTACAAGTATGTAAGAACCATCACTTCTACCACAAAAGACTGCTTTGTAAGTAATCTTCCTGATGTATCCCAATTCCTTAGCATATCCAAAACCTCAGAAGAACTTGATTATGTAACAGAAACTATGGACTCCCTCTTTTCTAGTATTTTAAATACAGTTGCTCCTTTACGCTTAAGGAAGGTTAAGGAAAACAGTTTGACACTGTGGTATAATGAGCACACTCGCACCCTAAAGAGAGCAGCCTGGAAAATGGAGCGCAGCTGGAGGAAAACAAAACTAGAGGTATTTCGTATTGCTTGGTGGGAAAGTAACCTATCTTACAGAAAAGCAAAAAAACTGCTAAATCTGATTACTTTTCATCTCTTTTAGAAGAAAACAAACATAAACCCCAGGTATTTATTCAATACAGTGGCTAAATTAACGAAAAATAAAGCATGAACAAGTGTTGACATTTCCCAACATCACAGCAGTAATGACTTTATGAACTACTTTACTTCTAAAGTCAATACTATTAGAGATAAAATTGTAACCATGCAGCCATCAGCTACAGTATCACATCAGACAGTGCACTACAGATCTCCTGAGGAACAGTTCCACTCATTCTCTACTATAGGAGAGGAAGAATTGTATAAACTTGTTAAATCATCTAAACCAACAACTAAGCTACTAAAAGAGGTGCTTCCAGAAGTCATAGATCCTCTTCTGACTATTATTAATTCCTCATTGTTATTAGGATATGTCCCCAAAACCTTCAAACTGGCTGTTATTAAGCCTCTCATCAAAAAAACACAACTTGACCCCAAAGAACTAGTTAATTATAAACCGATCTCGAATCTCCCTTTTCTGTCCAAGATACTAGAAAAGGTAGTATCCTCACAATTATATTCCTTCTTAGAGAAAAATGGCATCTGTGAGGCTTTCCAGTCAGGATTCAGACCGTACCATAGTACTGAGACTGCTCTCCTTAGAGTTACAAATGACCTGCTCTTATCATCTGATTGTGGTTGTATCTCTCTATTAGTGCTATTGGACCTTAGTGCTGCGTTTGACACTATTGACCACACTATTCTTTTGCATAGGCTAGAACACTTTGTTGGCATTAATGGAAGTGCATTAGAATGGTTTAAATCGTACTTATATGACCGCCATCAATTCGTAGCAGTGAATGAAGAGGTATCATATAGTTCACACAACCTGTCCTCCAACTAATACGCTCGTATAGGTCGTTTGTCCAAATCCCTGAAATACGACCCATCAGAGCGTATACTACAATTGCGCCCCTATCGGCAAAAGGTTGTTTTCATATTAATGTTTTGTACTCTTTTATTTGCACTGTGATTTGCGTTTCGTGTAGCTCAGTTTGTAGATTATTGCCTTATCCCTTGATATGCAATCATGCTATCATGGGTTCGATCCCAGAGAACGGACGTGCACGTAAAATGTATATGCTCAATAAATCATAATTTAGCATGATTTCTGTGAGGGTTAGGTTTAGGGGGTGGGGTTAGGTGTAGTCATTCGAACGAATAAGCCACCTAGTAAAATATGTACGAATTACTGTGAGATCGGTGTAAAAAGTCCACACATTGCATTTAAATAAACGTGCGTTTTGATTGGTCATGACGTTATACGTCATTTCATGACGACAGACGCAAGGCGATACTGTCATTATTTTTACGCCCGCTAGAGGCCGCTTAACTTTAAAACGTAAATATAGGTCGTAATAAGGTGCTTGCACAAACGACCTATATGGTCGTTTTTTGTTGGAGGACAGGCTCAGTTCACAAGTGCAGTATGGAGTACCTCAAGGCTCAGTACTAGGGCTGTTACTCTTCACACTTTACATGTTACCCTTGGGAAATATCATCAGGAAACACGTTGTTAGCTTTCACTGTTATGCTGATGATACTCAGCTCTATATTTCTTCGTGGCACGGCGAAACATACCAATTTGAAAAACTAACGGAATGCATAGTCGATATAAAAAACTGGATGACGAGTAATTTCTTACTGCTAAATTCTGAAAAAACAGAGGTGTTAATTATAGGACCTAGAAGCTCTGCATGTAATGACCTAGAACGCTGTCTAAGACTTGATGGCTGCTCTGTCAATTCCCCAACATCAATTAATAACCTAGGTTCACTATTCAATATCAACATTTCACAATAAATCCACATTTCTAGCATTTGTAAAACTGCATTTTTATGCAAAACAAAAATATATCTAAATTACGGCCTATGCTCTTAATGTCAAATGCAGAAATGCTAATCCATGCATTTATGACCTCAAGGTTAGAATATTGTAATGCTCTATTGGGTGGTTGTTCTGCACGCTTAGTAAACAAACTCCAGTTAGTCTAAAATGCAGCAGCTAAAGTTCTTACTAGAACCAGGAAGTATGATCATATTAGCCCGGTCCTGTCAACACTGCACTGGCTCCCTACCAAACATCGTATAGATTTTAAAATCTTGCTTATTACTTATAAAGCCCTGAATGGTTTAGCACCTCAGTATTTGAACGAGCTCTTGTTACATTATAGTCCTCCACGTCTGCTGCCTTCTCAAAACTCTGGCAGTTTGATAATACCTAGAATATCAAAGTCAACTGCGGGCGGCAGATCCTTCTCCTATTTAGCACCCAAACTCTGGAATAACCTACCTAACATTGTTCAGGAGGCAGACACACTCTGTCAGTTTAAATCAAGATTAAAGACCCATCTCTTTAACCTGGCTTACACATAACATACTAAAACACTTCTAATATACAAATCCGTTAAAGGATTTTTAGGCTACATTAATTAGGTAAACCGGAACCGGGAACACTTCCCATAACACCCGATGTACTTGCTACATTGTTAGAAGAATGGCATCTACGCTCATATTAGTCTGATTCTCTCTTATTCCGAAGTCACCGTAGCCACCAGATCCAGTCTGTTTCCAAGTCAGAGGGTCACTGCAGTCACCTGGATCCAGTATGTATCCAGCCCAGATGGTGGATCAGCACCTAGAAAGGACCTCTACAGCCCTGAAAGACAGCGGAGACCAGGACAACTAGAGCCCCAGAGACAGATCACCTGTAACGACCTTGTCTCAGACGACCACCGGGACAAGACCATAGAAAACAGATGATTCTTCTGCACAATCTGACTTTGCTGCAGCCTGGAATTGAACTGCTGGTTTCGTCTGGTCAGAGGAGAACTGGCCCCCGACTGAGCCTAGTTTCTCCCAAGGTTTTTTCTCCATTCTGTCACCGATGGAGTTTTGGTTCCTTGCCCCTGTCGCCTCTGGCTTGCTTAGTTGGGGACACTTCATTTAGAGTGATATCGTTTACTTGATTGCAAATTATTGCACAGATACTATTTAAACTGAACTGAGCTGCATGATGACATCACTCAATTCAATGATGAACTGCCTTTAACTGTCATTTTGCATTATTGACACGCTGTTTTCCTAATTAATGTTGTTCAGTTGCTTTGACACAATCTTTTTTGTTTAAAGCGCTATATAAATAAAGGTGACTTTTTTTCAGTTGCTTATAAAAATATAAATGCCTAAAGTCTAATAACACTGTAATCAGCACAAACTGGGCTACAATAATATGTGAGCAGCATGTATGTACATGATTGCGTTTTTGAGAAAGCGACATTTATGCGTAGTTAGTGAAAAACTAAAATTTTTAAGTTACTGAAATAAGGCAATAAAACACCTAGAGAACCTTTGTTCACAAGACTTTTGAGAACAGATTTTGAAGCCTAAGAGTTTTTTCTTCAAAATGATGTGAAAATCATCTTGATTACTCACTAACAGAAAACAATATATTGATTTACATTTTTTAAGACACTTTCTGTGTAGGACAGGTATATGCGAGAAGGCGTCAACTATCCTGCATAATGCTGTGATTCACACCTGAGAAGACAAAGGCCCGCATAATGAGCTGCATAATGAGCTTTTCAGCCAGGTGTGTGACTGTGAGAGAAGAGTTACAAGAAAGACTCTGAGGACACAATTTTTTTTTTTAAACTACATTATTAACATTATTGTGATGATCACTGATACTATTACTAATTTATAGAAAAAAAGAACACAATTACCACATAGCACACATATTATCAGTGATATTTACAGCTTACTTGATACAAATACACTTCAGAGGATCCCGGGTATAACACATTCAAAATACTTACACCAGAGTAGATATTTATGAACAGAAGCTTAGTTACATTCATAAACAAGCAGGCCTTGTATGTAGGCCTATACAATATATATATAGTTATAAACATATTTGGCTATATTCGTGAACAGAGGATAGCCTATCTCAGTAAAGTTTTGTCTAACCATTCTTACTGATATTAGGCTAGCAACAATATTTTTTCTTATATCAAATTGCTTTTTATGTTATATAACATTAAAAAAAAAAAAAAAAAAAACATCCTGGCATGGTGAGACATTTAGATGCTGTGAATGAAACTTTATAATGTTTCACTTGATCATACATTTAGTCAGGAATTATAGTTTGAAAAAAGTCTAACTAGTAAAATGTGTACAGGTCATGTGAAAACTAATACAAGTAGGATAATAAAAAAAAGACTTACTCATGTTTAGGATCCCTGCTTCATCAAGCTGCTGCATCAATAATCCAAAGGTTCTTGAGGTGAATTCTTTCTTATTTGTCACAGCAAGTCTTTTCTGCGGTGAATTCAGTCTCATTCCTCTCAGAGCGAAGTGCAAAGTAAAATGTAAAAAAACTCGCTGCTTTGTTTGTTGTTATGGGGCATATACCCGCTGCGACAATTATAATGCCAATAGCGCACTCGGCACATGGGCATAGTCGCATTAGATATAATGAAGGGAGATGTGAAAGACGGACATCGCGTTGGTTTCATATAGATTACTTTATCACAGAATATTTGTTTTTGGTAGCACTTGCTTAGTTTAAAAGTAGACATGTCAAGCTTTCTATAGATATATATCTCATGTCTCTTCGTTGAGTAGTCACTGAGTTGCAGTTCATTTTAATGACGTGTTTCTAAATGAAGATCACTGCAGCCAAAAATAATGAAAAAGGCCCCATTTACACTGCATGGTTCAAGTGACCCAATTCCGATTTTTTCCTCTCATTTGGCACAGATCGGATATGACCGGTGAACATGTAAGCAGGAAAAAAAAAAAAAACGCATGGATTCCAATTTTCTCAGATCGGATTCAGGCCTCATTCATATGTGGTAATAAATCGGATATGAATCTGATACGTGCATTTGCGTGTGCCATGGTAAGCAGACAAATCGGATATTCCCGAGTCGTACGTCATTAAAAAAGTGATGTCAACTCAGGTGGACACCACCAACTGAGATCACATGACTTATTATAGGTGCAATGGAGGACGAAGGATACACACAGTGGAGCAATGCGGAGGTTTCATGTCTTTTAAGTCCTCTTTTTTCTCTGCCGTACGAGACCAATGTTTTGCTGATTTTTTTGTTGACTTTTCAAAATATTGTAGAAAGCAAAACACTGTATAATTTTATTTGCATCTGCATCCATTGTATTTCGTGCTGTTTTACTTTCTTTTCCGGGTCAGAACGTCTATGTTTGGTAGTTTCAGCAGTGTAAAGTGTAAATGCAAAAATCGGATACGGGTAACTTTTAAAAGATGATGTAAGCGGGTCGTCAAAAAAATTGGAATATAGTCAGAAAATCGGATTTTGGCTTTAAGACCTGCAGTGTAAATGGAGCCAAAGAACCTCACCATGAGTATATCAGGGGCTTTAGTGGTGGTTTCTGAGATGTTGCATGTTTGCTTGCTCCAGTGTCTTCCTCTTGTTGTTATTTTGAATTATCTTCTCATGTAAATGAAATTGACATCCTTGATTGTGGTGAAGATTGATGATCAGTTTGGCTGATCAGTTCTCAGGTGAATTACCTTCTTAGAGAAAATTGAATCTGTGAGGATTTCCAGTCAGGATTTAGACCATATCATAGTACTGAGACTGCCCTAATTAGAGTTACAAATGACCTGCTCTTATCATCTGATCTTGGTTGTATCTCTCTATTAATGCTATTGGATCTTAGTGCTTTGTTCGACACTATTGAACACAACATTCTTTTGAAAAGACTATAAAACTTTGTTGGCATTAGTGGATGTGCATTAGCGTGGTTCAAATCATACCGCCATCAATTAGTAGTAGTGAATGAAGAGGTATCATATCGATCACAAGTGCAGTATGGAGAACCTCAAAGTTCAGTACTAGGGCCATTACTCTTCACGCTTCACGCATGTTACCATTGGGAGATATCATCAGGAAACACAGTGTTAGCGTTCACTGCTATGCTGATGATACTCAGCTCTATATTTTTTCACGGCCCAGCGAAACATACCCATTTGAAAAACTAGCGGAATGCATAGTCGATTTAAAAAACTGGATGACGAGTAATTTCTTACCTCTAAATCCTGAAAAAACAGAGATGTTAATTATAGGACCTAAAAACTCTGCATGTAATAACCTAGAACACTGTCTAAGACTTGATGGCTGCTCTGTCAATTCTTCGTCATCAGTTAGGAACCTAGGTGTGCTTTTTGATAGCAATCTTCCTTAGAAAGCCACATTTCTAGCATTTGTAAAACTGCATTTTTCCATCTCAAAAATATATCTAAATTATGATCTATGCTCTCAATGTCAAATGCAGAAATGTTAATCCATGCGTTTATGACCTCAAGGTTAGATTATTGTAATGCTTTATTGGGTGGTTGTTCTGCACGCTTAATAAACAAACACCAGCTGGTCCAAAATGCAGAAGCTAGAGTTCTTACTAGAACCAGGAAGTATAACCATATTAGCCCGGTTCTGTCAACAATGCACTGGCTACCTATTAAATGTTGTATAGATTTTAAAATATTGCTTATTACTTATAAAGCCCTAAATGGTTTAGCACCTCAGTATTTGAACAAGCTCTTGTTACATTATAGTCCTCCACGTCTGCTGCGCTCTCAAAACTCTGACAATTTGCATGTTTCCTTGCTCCAGCGTCTTCCTCTTCACTCTGTCAGTTTAAATCTAGATTAAAGACCCATCTCTTTAACTTGGCTTACACATAACACACTAACATTTCTAATATTAAAATCTGTTAAAGTATTTTTAGGCTGCATTAATTAGGTCAACTGGAACTGGGAACACTTCCCATAACACCCGATGTACTTACTACATCGTTAGAAGAATAGCATCTACGCTTATATTAGTTTGATTCTCTCTTATTCCGAGGTCACCGTAGCCACCTGATCCAGTCTGTATCCAGCCCAGATGGTGGATCAGCACGTAGAGATGGCCTCTATAGCCCTGAATATCAGTGTAGACCAGGACAAATAGATGAGTCCCAGATACCCTGTGAAGACCTTGTCTCAGGTGGCAACCGGGAGAAGACCACAGGAACCAGTTGAGGCTGGAATTGAACTGCTGGTTTCGTCTTGCAAGAGGAAGACTGACCCCCAACTGAGTCTGGTTTCTCCCAAGGTTTTTTCTCCATTCTATCACAAATGGAGTTTTGGTTCCTTGCCGCTGTCTCCTCTGGCTTGCTTAGTTGGGGACACTTCATTTCCAGCGATATCGTTGACTTGATTGCACATATACTATTTAAACTGAACTGAGCTTGATGATGACATCACTGATTTCAATGATAAACTGCCTTTAACTGAAAAATGAGTGTTTACTATTGTAATTTTGCATTATTGACACACTATTTTCCTAATTAATGCTGTCCAGTTGCTTTGACACAATCTGTATTGTTAAAAGCGCTATATAAATAAATAAAGGTGAGTTTGAATGTAACATAGACTGTGACAGAGAGGATGAGTCTACATAATTTTTTATGAGTTTATTACAAGTTTCCATAATTGATTTTGTTATTTTCCTGGTTTGCATAAAGCAATGAATAAATAAAAGTGACTTGACTTTACTTGGAAGATAGCCACAGAGCACATATAATAAGATGTTTTAGATGTTGTTGCTTAATAGCGTCAACATTAAATCAAAACTTTTTATATATTTATTTATTTAATTTTATTTTAATGGAATGTTACAATATTTATTATAAATGATTTATCAATGCACATCCTTATTTTCTTAAATTCATATGCTATTCTTTAATGTCCCCTCCTCATCACAACATGAAGTGGTCTGCACACTGTCTGATGTTATTTTGGGTTCATAATATACCTAAAACTTGTGACCTGAATACAGCCCACTCAGTCATGTGGAATGCGGACCACATACTGTATTTATCTGTACTTATATATAAAAATCACAAGACAATCTGTTATAATACAGTGATATAATACAGCCCATACCATAACACTTTTTCACGGTCTATTGAAGGTAACTGTTTAGTAGCATACAAAGTCACAGCAGAGGGGATTTCTGTCACAGGTGACTGCTGTGACATCTGTATTTTTAGAAAGAACATACAGTCCAAAAATATCAGTATTAGTTACTGAAAATGTGGTTGTTTTTATCTGTCAAATCAGCAATACAGATCTAATCATACAGCAGAACTTTGTACATTTAAATTAGTGGTGATATAGTGGTGTGGGAATTAGCAATAACTAATTATAATATTACTATAGTATACAAATGAATAGCAAAAAGTTAATAAGAACATAATGTCACTTTGTCAATGTCAATTTATTTATATAGCACAATTAAAACAACACATTGAACATTGTGCTTTACATAATTTGTAGCACACCACAGAAAATTACATAGAACAGTTATTCAGTTGTTAAAAGCCATGGAAAACAAGTTAGTTTTAACTTAAGATTTAAACTTATATACAGTAGTAATGGCTTTAATATAATTTTGCAAGCTATTAGGCACAAGTTTAGGTGCAGCTACAGCAAATGCACAATCCACTCTTTGATTTAGTGTAGAGTCCAAAAGATTGCGCGATGTAAGACCATTTAGGGGTTGTATATTAAGAAAAGGATTTTAAAATAAATTCAATAACATACCAGAAGCCAAGGGAGTGAGACTAAGATGGGTGATTTTTATTTATTTTTATTTTTATCTAATTGGAAGGTTTTATTTTTCGTATCTTTATCTTTTTTATTTGAAATCAAATACACTGCTGGACAATAACCAATAATTTGCATTCTCTCTATATATATTTTTCTCCTGTATTTTCCTAATGACAATTTTATGATTGTTTTATATAACATTTTTATCACAGAATAAGGCAGAAAATATATTTCAAAGTTTCTATAGGGTACTGTAATAAATTATATGGTAATTATCACTGCATTATTTGTATACTTTATCTATTTATTACTTTGAAAAATACAAAAACGTCGCCAGGTTATGTCCAGTATGTAACCATGGTTCCCCGAAGGGAACAAGACACTGCGTCAAAACACTTTGGGAACGCCCAGTGAGACCACATTCTGAAGCATGTATGAAATCAGTCCAACAGAGAAGTGAGACATCAAGAGCAGGGTGACGTGAGCAACCAGGAAGCATAAAAGCACATCCGGAAAGTGCACATGTTAGCTTCTGCAGAATTGAGCACCTGCAGGGAGCATGGCAGAGAGATGCAGCATCTCGTTCCCTTCGGGGAACCATGTTTACCATACCTCACCTGAAGACGTTCCCCTTTCAGGAACTCGAGATGTGTCGAAACACATTGGGAATAAGAATACCCACTGCGCAATATGAGCAAGTCCCTGTCTAGTATGTATCTGGTGAGCACATCAAGACGAGAGAACTTGGGACCCTGAGGTAGATGTCAGGTCCAAATTGTAAAACCAGACAAATGTGTGCAGAGAGGCCTGCTGTAGCACAAATATCCTGATAAGGCCATACCCCTAGTCGAGTGCGCTCTGACCCAGTGCTCGCACTGGACAAAGCAGATTGAGTCTTTCCTGGCCTGCTTCCTGGAAGGGAGGAGGACAAAGTGCGCTCTGACCCAGTGATTGCATTGGACAAAGCAGATTGAGTCTTTCCTGGCCTGCTTTCTGGAAGGAAGGAGGACAAAAGGTTTGCAGTACTACAGGACCTGGCCAATTGAATCACCATTGGCAAGTAAATTTTTTTGTTAACTCGCCAGACTGAAATACTATACATATATATATATATATTACATCTGCCCAGTATTTGTCCGGTATATATATATATATATATATATATATATATATATATATATATATATATATAAAAAATAGAAGTTAAGTAATTAGACTTGTTAACTTGGTAACTACGTATAAATACAAATACAAATTAGTCATTTTAACTGAATTTAGGATTGGTGCTGGTGCTTTTTTTGGTCATTCAGAAAAAAAATATATAAATAAAAAATAAAATGGAGTGCCACGTTCCATCCATCCAGCGGGTGGAACGCGGCACTCCAATTTTTATTTTTTTGTATTATATGAATTCTATTAAAAAGAACAATATAAACTGCACCAAGGATTAACAAGCTGCTGAATTCATGAATATTAATCAGGTTGTGTGCGTTCGCTCGTACTGCCGGAGAACCCGGCAGTTGTTAAAAGATGAATAATTCCAAAGGAACTTCATTATTTTGACAGGAAATTGCAACAAAGAATAGAGTTTACATGTAGGGCAATCAAGTCTGCATGTTATATATATATATATATATATATATTATATATATATATATATATATATATATATATATATATATTATATATATATATTATCTCTCGCTCACTAGCTCTCACTTTGCACATGTGAGAGAAAGCGACGGCGAGTCATGTGCCTTCAGACTAGAGCAGTGGTTCTCTACCTTTTTAGTGCCAGTACCCTCCTACCCAATATTCAGGTCCCTCACTGCCTCCATCAAATTAAACATAGTCTAATTGTCTTCACTGACTACTGAAGTTGATTATTATTACTATTATTATTATTATATGTTTATAATGAAAACTGTTATTATATTTACAGTAGCATTCAAATGTACTTTTTTTAAGAAATTACTTTAATTCAAGGATCCATTAAATCAATGAAATAAATGAAATGATTGTGAAATAGATTTTTTAAATAAATTATTTGAAAATAATTGCAATAACATTTATTTACAGAGTTTTTAAGCATGTTGGTGATTTTCATTGCTACAAATTTGGTGATGTTGTTGCCCAAATTTAAAAAGACTTAAAAATTCCTGTTTAGAATACAGTAGCCTGCCAACCAAAATGCCTAATAACACCGCATGTATCCGGCACCGCAGGGCCACACGTTAACTAAAGGTCAATCGCGTGTTAAAGTCGTTCACGAAACTACCGCCAGGTGGTGCAAAGGGACAGTTTGCAAACTGAGTGGAATTATATTTTGTTTTGTAAATGGAGATCAAGTAACAAAACAAAAATAACTTTAGAATATAACATTATAACATCCTTAAAAATTAATTAGAAAATTAATTTTACATTTATTTTTAGAAAGTTAATTTCAAAACGTGAGATAGTTTTGTAGGCTGCAGCCTTATGCATCAAAAAAAGTAATTTACACAAAGGCTCTTACTGCATGTTATGGTTATTAAACAGTCATTATCAAACCATTAAAACTACACAATTTCCTTATGTTGTATTAAGGGGCTTTCATTTCGATCTACAGGCTAATGAAAGTTTTTGAAATGAAAAATCCTGACCTTGGCCGCTGCTCCACTGTACAATCATACATATCGATGTGTACAAGGCTGCACATTCATGAGACTTTATTTGCGTGTAAAAAAAAAAAAAAAAAAAAAAAAAACCTTGAACAAAATAAGTTGTGAGACATCAAGAATAACAGACTAAAACTGCGACATGAAAAGCTAGAAATCGTACAAAAAAAAGATATTCGCTTGGAATATATAAATTACATTTGAGGATGTGTGCATTATGCCATGAAAAAAATAAAATGATTGAAAAGGTGGCTTATTGTTGCGTGTTATAGGCTAGGCCTAGTTCTAACCAATATTTTGGCACTATAATCACATTAATGTCACAAATTATGAAAGACTTGAAACTTTTAATAACATTTAATAATTTGCTTATTTATTTCAGCAGGCCACACATATTTATTTGTTATCTGGACTTTTTTAAACACATTTTATACCCATATACAGAGCCCATGACATGCCGAAAATTATGTCCACAAATTAAGAAATGTATCACTTGTTATTGTTCCTTTGTATTAATTAAAACATGTTTAAAAATAATTAATCCATTTAAAATAAATAAATAAATAATACGGTTTCGAATACAGAGTTTGGCCATGTGGGAGATTGGGGGAATCCATAAAATGTGTGTATATATATATATATATATATATATATATATATATATATATATATATATATATATATATATATATATATATATATATATATATATAAATAAATTAGACAGCACAATACAACTTAAGAATTTTGTCATTACATTAGAAAACAACCGCTGATTCACAACATTCGTTTCCAAACACAGAAATCAGGTAGGGCCCTCAAGCCTAGGCCCTATAGCAGCCCTTGGCCGACAGCTTACCAGTTTCCTCAGCCGAGTCCGACTGGAGCCCGTGTCTCTTTTCTCTTTCGCCATTAAAATAGTTCAGTTTTGTTTTTAATTGAAAAGTTATATTTCTTATTGTTTCATTATTAATTAATTTAGAAAAATGTTTGGAACTTTTCTGAGTTGAATTTAGCCTTCTCAAATCATCACGACTTGCTTAAAATTAAATCTGTAGATACAGAACACTTAAAGCATATGACAATGTTAGTTTAAACATTTAAAAGTGCACTGTTAGGCGTATATCTAAGCACTTGTGCAGAGAGAGTGGAAGTTAATGCGAGGAGGCACCAGTGCGATCCCTTCATTCCGTTTTTCATAATAGTGGAAACAACTTGAAGTACGCTATCATTTTTGCTCATACAGATAAGAATAATATTTCATTTGGAACTTTTAATGGTTTACCCTTATTTTTGTGTAAACTCACATGAATATCAAAAAATTTTTGTGCTTCTGTAAAACAGAGAAAATAAACCACATGCACTTTCTGCCATCTCTGTCTGCGTGAACATGTTGAGCTCGGGCTAAAATGCAAAGCTCTAAAAGCAGGTGCAGTTTAGCTTTCATGTGTCCGAAACTGATGGTTTATATTCACAATAAGCTACATGTAATACATATAAGACTGAATCCACGAAGGGCTAATAATTATAGTAAAACGTTAATATTATCGTGCTTTGAACAGGTATGAAACCATAAAAAATAAATAATTAATAATAACAAAAACAAAAATATATATATCGTCGCTGCCCGATGAAACTCACGTATGTCAAAAATAAACGGTGCTATTACCATTGGTGCTGTAAGTCAGTTTTTTAGGCTATTCATCATATATATATATACATATACTGCCAGAGAGCAAGCTGCTTTTTGATGCTGCTTAATGATGAATAGCCTAAAAAACTGACTTACAGCACCAATGGTAATAGCACCGTTTATTTTATATATATATATACATACATACATACATACATAGCCTATATACATACATACACAGTGGTGTCAAAAGTATTCACATTCATTACTCAAGTAGAAGTATAGATACTAGGGTTTAAAAAGACTTTTGTAGAAGTTGAAGTATCAACTCAAGCTTTTTACTCAAGTAAGTGTAAAAGTACTGGTTTCAAAACTACTTAAAGTATAAAAGTAAAAGTAATGTAAGGAAAAAAAATGCCATTAAGAACAAAAGCTTAGGCCACGCCACAGGGGCCTATTGTGCACTACCCCACCTCCTCAAAAAAACATTTTTCTAAAGGCTATAGGCCATTATGACTATAATGTTATATTAAAATATTCATGTTGAAAAATTTGGGATGCACTAGATTACCTGTTTCAGCCGCATATATGCCCATTGAAAATGAACGCACTTTAGCACAATGCAAATACATTAAAGAACTAGAGATATGATGACTAGTTGCCTATAAGTATTGTAATGGTGCAAAAAGTCAAACTTCAGAGGCATGTCATCAATAACCTTTAATGGAATGTATTTAAGCTTAGCTGCAGGAATCTGCGAGGGCAATGAACAAGAAAATTGGTGTACCCAGGGCAGGCTTAGTAACAATTACCCTTGTATGGTTGTCTATTTACAATAAACATTAGTGCTGTCAAAAATGAATGATTAATCCAAGTGATTAATCAAAAAATAAAAATGAAAAATAATTCATAATCCTAATACCTTCTTGATCGATAGCTTCCTGTATTTGCTACATGGTTAGAGATTTGGACTAATAAACAAAAAGCCCCATCTTCCACCCTCAATACCGGCAGGAGTTGTAGGTGGGAAGGAGTGAATGAATGAACAGCGCTCTCTTCCACCCTCAATACCCATAGCTGAAGTGCCCTTGAGCAAGGCACTGAACCCCCAGTTGCTCCCTGGGCACTGGATATATAGCTGCCCACTGCTCCGGGTGTGTGTTCACGGTGTGTTCACTTCTCACTGCTGTGTGTGTGCGCACTTGGATGGATTAAATGCAGAGCACCAATTCCGAGTATGGGTTACCATACTTGGCAAATGTCACGACTTTCACATTGTCAAACGCGTTGTCAATTGCAAACGCTAATTTATTCAAACGTCTAGTTACCGGACTACCTACAGTAGCTTAATTTGCGGAGGATGAAGAGAAAGCACACATTTGATAAATGAGCCAGTAGTTGAGAAATGATAACTTTTAAGTAGGGTCCGGTGCCATTTCGATACTTTTAAAATGGTACCGGTGCCTAAACGGTGCCTGAAACGATACTTAAAAAAAGAGCCACAAAAAAAAAACTGGATTAACAATAAAGAACATTACAAATATTTAAAATAAATCCATAGCTTTCACCTTGGATGCTCTCATTTGCCAAGTTGTGCTTCCCTTACTCTAAGGCTAATAAATGTATTTCACAATCTGGGTCATTATTTAATACAAAAGCACACATAATGTTTCTACTGTATCTCTGTCAGTCACTCTGATATTTATTTAAAATGAGTGGTGTCTGTCACTGTCTTTAATCAGTTCTGCGAATGACTGTATGGTCATTCTTTATAAAGTAGCAATGTCGTTTGTAAAGTACAGTACTGTGCAAAAGTCTTAGGCACATTAGTATTTTCAACCCAAAAAGGGGTTTAAGCCATTTATTTATATCTTTTGCTGTAGTGTGTCAGTAGGAAATATCAGTTTGCCATTAATTTTAATAATAATCTAGTGTGATTTTGAATGCACAAGCAGTCTGACAACGGCAAAATGAATGTTTGGAAATGTAAACTGATTTTCTACTGACACACTACAGCAAAATATATAAATAACTGTCCGAACACCATTCTTTGGGGTGAAAACACTAACGTGCCTAAGACTTTTACACAGTAGTGTATGTAATAAAGTAAGTATGATTTAATTCAGTATATTTAAATAAGTACAATTGAAGTATGCGTTCGTTTATATGTGTTAAGGGCTAGATTGTCGCTGGAGGAAACAGCTGTGGTGTGATGAGCGGTGACCAGCAAAAACTTTACAGAAACCGACTGCTCCCTCGTGACCTTTTGTAAACTGTATTTATGACAAAGAACTGCACAGATACAGATATTCTAACAATCTATCGATAAACACAAACATTGTGTCCTCTGTTTCTGTTTAAGTGCGCTCGCGCTGCTCCACCGCTGTCTGTGGATTGAAGAGCGCACTGAAAGACGGAGAGTAGACCGGTCTGCCGCCTTTTTCATATGAAATTTAAGGGGACTGACTCTGAGACGATCGCGAATTTGATTATACAGTTAATGGAGCTAAATGCAATAGCCCCTATAAAAAAGCCTAGCGACGCCCATGCTTCTTGTGGAGGCCTACATTTCGGAGAACCAGGACAAACATTTCAATCGATCGCTCAGGCATTTAAGAGGCACCGAAATCTGTGTCCTTATTCGGTTCGGTGCATACCGGTTCCATACCCCAACCCTACCTTTAAGAAAAATATATTTTTTGATATACGAACCCAACACTGGCTATGCTCTTACTGGAGTGTGATGTGATCTGTCTCATGTGCAGGTGGGATGGATCGCGTACAAACCAATAGGGTGTCGGAATGGTATATGTTTATACTTCTCATCCAACCACAATCAACTTCACTTCATCCGGATGGCGCGATTTATCTGGATACGTTACGTGTTTTTTTTTTTTTTGGAATGATGACAAGCCAGAATGAAAACAAGGCGTAATGAAATAGCAGTAACGAACCTATTTTTAAAATGTAAGGAGTAGAAAGTACAGATAATTAAAAGTAAAAAGTAGAAGTAAAAAGTCGGCTGAAAAATAATTACTCAAGTAAAGTATAGATACCCAAAATTTCTACTTAAGTAATGTAACGAAGTATTTGTACTTCGTTACTTGACACCTCTGTACATACATATATATTTATATATATTGTGACGAGTCAGCTGCCTCCCTCCTTAATTATCATCGGCACCCCATCCCAAATAGCCGCCTTTCACCAGGTTCCCAACAGGACTGGTTATGTGAGAGAGGAGGGGCGCTGGACGAGCCCGGGCTGTCGACGTGTGATGGGGCACACCTGATGTAAATGGAGCCTCATCACCGCCGCTGTTTAAAAAGCCCAACGCGGCTCTCCTCAGGAGACCGGTCTCTTCCCCGTGCATGCACGCTGGTGTCCTCGAGGGTCCAGGAAGGGTGCATTGAGGGACTCCCGAGACGTGAGCTGCCGGACCCGCGGTCCAGATGAGAACCGCACCCGTTACACGGCCGTCGGGCCAGGATGCCGGGCCGTCTATCCCCTTCAAGCACCGAGGGCAACGAGAACGATGCAGCCACTGGAAGAAGCCGCCGCCCCTCGCGCCCCGGACCAAAAAAGGGGAGCGCGTGCAACCGCCAGACTCCGCCCCTTACCTGGACCCTTCCCTCCTGAACACTGCCCCACCTACACGAACCCTGCAGCACGACGAGGACACCTGATTCCCTGTTTATTTTGGACACACCTCCCCATGGACACTTATTTCCCCATTTTTGGTTTATTTTCTGTTAATAAAAACCTCTCCGAGGCCTGATGGCACCCCCACTGTGTCTATCTTTTGCTCCTCCTGCCGCAATATATATGTAAGGCCTATAAGATCAGCATTAGAACACTATGATAAACACAATAATTTTCTGCTTGATGACACTGTTAATTTTATTATTGTGAAGTGAGATGAATGAAGAGGGCGTCTGTCTTGCGCAAACACACAGTGGAAAAGGGAAGTTTGGTTTATCAAGTTAATCCATGGTCCAGTGATTGAAGTGATAGAAATCCCGATTGTGCTTTTTTTTATTTATTTTTTTTATTAATAATATATCACATGATTAATACATACATTAGTAGTTCATAACTGCCAGCAAACGTCATAATGATTGATGAGTTTGACCTTTGACATATTATGTCCAGATGTGCACTTTGCCCTATTAATAACGTTCATATGCGGAACCCCGGCATGCGTGAAATCCATCCGTCATCCTTTGAGCTCCGCGAGGTGAAATGTGTTGTTTGTTCAGTGACCAAGTGATGAATGAGATCCCTGAAGAATGTGTTTGTAGATCTTATACACACATTCTCATATCTGGACTCATCTGCAGACACGTCTGTGTGTGTGTGTGTGTGGTACGTGACCGAGGTATCAGGTTGCGTTCCAGGGACGCACTTAAATAAATAGACCATGTGCACTTCTGTGGAAGATCAGAAAAGAGGTTTGAAATACATAGACATGGACCATTTATACTCACCTAAAACTCCCGAGAAGGATTGGGATGAAGAGATGATGGAAAATCTGACTTTGGCTCCAAGAAAACCGTACAATGCGAATCTGTATTTGACAAAGTTTCTCCACGAAAATACTGAATTTTTGAGAGACAAATTTTTCCTGATCAGCGGCCGCATATTCGGCTACATATTTCACAAACCATCTTGAACGATAACGCTATACACGTCTGACGAGACCAACGAATTTGTTCACGGTCAAGACCCCTATCTGGTATTTCCTGAAAAAGACTGGCAATTATTTTTCAATCGTATCTGGAAAGATCTGAACGATTGTGGGGAAGAGCCTTTGTACATAGGGGAATGGGACGGCGCTACCCCAGATATCAGGTACAGAGTGATTGGTGATCATGCCCAAAAGACCCCGGACGATTGCGTGTACATATTCTGCTTCGATCGTAAACAAAATGTTCAAGTGGTGTGACATGCGTGACGGATACAACAAAATTAAAACACAGCTTTTTCACCCCGAGACTTCCCCCGGCAGAAGTTCAGGGGTGTTGCCGTCCCCGCCCATTTACTACAACCATTATAAAGAACAGTAAGTACAACCCCACATCACATTTCCAACATGTCTCAAGAAGCCTCTTTACGAAGCGATTACGCTCCTTTCAACCTAGTTGTTCCTGATGATAATGCTATCGATTATATTACGACAGACAAACACCACACACCCGACCTGCACAAAGAATGCTTGGATAAATTCTGCACAGACCTCGGATATCGCAACCTGAGCTATCTCAAGGATCTGTGCACTACCTCCTCGCACACAGGGTTCGATACCACAGATGGCTGCTTCAGTGGCACTGGGTTCAAAATAATAAAAACCACGATCGTTCTGCTGCTACAGCACATTATTGACAACAAACTGAGGGAAGAGTGTGAGGGTTGCGCAACGGACCATCCGAGTCAGCTGCTCACGTTTCGATGAGCTGTCCCGCAAACTCTTCAAACCCGATCTTCAGACTATTATCGACTTCACTCTACGCCGCTGTGGTTTAATGACCAACAACATTCTGAGGATTCAAGGAACTACCGGTGCTATCCTGCACGAATTAAGAGACGAACCATTCATCGTCGCAAAACTGCAAGAAATCAGGGAGAAGCTGCTGGACGAATCCTACAAGAAAGTCGTTTACGACACCGTAGATCTCAGGCAAAGCAGTGTGTCTCCCCCTGGACTGTGACAGCGACAACATGGGGAGTGTGTGTAGCTTGAAGAATTTTTTCAGAGACGTTGTGTTTATCCCCCGTTATAAAGAACAGATGATCGAAATGATATCTGAAATGATGGGATACGTTGACCGACATGTGCATTAACAGAGGTGATCCACCAACTGTAATGCTCAGAAAAATTCTAGATGAGATATCCACAGCTGGCCAAGGAATAGGAGTTAGCGAGGTGCTATGTATGTGTACATATGTAACTGACGTATGTGTGAAGCTTGTTTCAAAAAAATGAGTCAAACAAGGTCAGCGAAATGGTTGAAATTCTGGTGGTCGACTACGTACTAGGTTGGGGGTATATGTCCTGTGTAAATTGTCTTTACTGGTTAGACAGTCTGTAACATCATTCTATCAGTTTTATTATTATTATTATTATTATTACTTCCACTATACATTATGTAATCAATTTTTAATTTTATTCTTGTCATTCTGTAATCAATTTGAATTTTATTCATGTCATTATGTAACCATTTTTGAATTGTATTCTAGTCATTATGTAACCATTTTTGAATTGTATTCTAGTCATTGTGTATCCTATTTTTGAATTTTATTCTCATCATTGTGTATTCAAGTTTTGAAATTTATTCTTGTCACTATTTCTTTATTATTTTTTAATAAAACCCTGAAATGACACACTCGTACTTGTTACTCTTTTGTAGAGGTTCGAAACGTCGACATGTCCGAGCTCATGAAAAAGGTCTATTACACTCCGGCTAACCCTGGCTCTTTAGGAGGTAAAAAACGGTTAAAAGATGCGGTGTTAAAGGATACAGGCATCCATCTGAGTGATAAGCAGGTCTCAGACTGGTTGGCTGGGGAGGATGCGTACACATTACACAGAACAGCGCCTATAAACTACAAACGTAATAAAGTTGTGGTTTATGGTATGGATATGCAGTTCCAAGCGGATCTAGTCGACATGTCGGCATACTCCAAGGAAAATGATAATAATAAATATCTGTTGACCTGTATCGACATCTTTAGTAAGTACGCCTGGGCTCGAGCATTGAAGAATAAGAGCGGCGTCAAAGTTACTAAAGCATTCAAATCTATACTCGAAGAAGGACGCGTTCCAAAGAAATTGCAGACAGACCATGGAACAGAATTTTTTAACAAGCATTTTCAAGATTTATTGAAAAAGCACAACGTTCATCATTTTGCTACAGCTACTGATTTGAAGGCCAGTGTTGTGGAACGATTTAATAGAACGTTAAAAAGTCGTATGTGGATATTTTTATCAGCCACAAATTTACAGAGATACATAGATGTTTTGCAAGATATTATGCAAGGGTACAACACCAGTTACCATAGAAGTATTAAGATGAGACCGACGGACGTCGGCAAAGAAAATGAAGGTACCGTATTTCAAAACCTGTATGGCAGTATGAAGAAGAGCAAACATGTACTATTTAAATATAAAGTAGGGGATGTGGTCAGGATTTCTAAAGTTTCTCAGTGTGTATCCCTCGTGATCCCCCGGTATATAGACTCTCTGATTATGATGGAGACGTGATCGATGGGGTGTTTTATGAAGCAGAGTTACAAAAAATAATCGTGAGCAAAAACAAAGCATTTAAGGTGGAAAAGATTTTAGGGGAGAAAAAACAGGGGCGATCTACATTAGTTTTAGTGAAATGGCTAGGATGGCCTTCGAAATTTAATAGCTATATAGACAAAAAAACATTGGTGGACTTACAAACCCCTTAAAATGTACAAGCCTTTACCGAAAGAGACCATTTGAGTAAAGGTCTACCATGGATGATCGTGGTTTCTACGTCATGTTGCCGTGCAATGCATCTTTGTCGGTTTATCCTGAAAATCGTATATCTAGTTATACGACCAGGTGGGCGAAAACTATAGACCTGAAAGGAGAGTGGCAAGTAGGACTCGTTGAAATTGAATATCCTAGAAACTGGTACACCTTTCAGGACGACGAGACACTGCCCCACCCCCACCCCAGATACATGCTAATAAACCCGGCAAAGCTGTATTTAAAGCGATATCAGGGCTTTACGTATAGAGGAAGTTCCACATAAACGGAGGATACTACGAGAATGTCCGTGCCGTGGTCCGTAAGATAAACAAGATTATAGCCTGCAGTATTGGCTTTCGATCAGCTAATAAACAAAGTTCAAATGGTTGCAAAACCTAATGTTTGGATAAGCTTCTATGAGAAACTCGCTGCTATTTTAGGTACGAAACCTGAGGAGTCTTTAGGACGTTCAGCCTACCATGAAAACGCAGATTTTACAAAGAGCGTTATTACGAACGCTCCTCATCAAGCCGATATCAACGGGGGATTCTATACGATATACGTTTATACCGACATAATCGAATACCAGTCAGTGGGTGATTCGTACGTACCCCTTTTAAGATGCGTACATATAACCGGGGAAAAGAATGATATCGTCAGTGTTAGATACGACAAGCCCCATTACGCATTGGTCAACAAGTCTTATATCACGGACATCAATGTAGAATTAAAGGACGACCAAAACCGCGAAATACCGTTCTCTTATGGAAAAGTCATCGTAAAACTACACTTTAGACCCGCAAAACAAACTGGGTTTTAAAACAACAAAAAAAAAATGTCTCTTTACAACACCCAGGGGATGAATGTCGCTGATTACATTGACTATTATCGAAACCAAGCCAGGGGCGGACTACCCGGATATGCCGGCGGGGCTGTTATGTATGGAGCCGGCCTAGGAGGGCTTTTCAGAGGCTTGTTTAGGATGGCAGTGCTGTTGTTAAAAAAGGGGTTCAACATAGCTAAACCTCACTTAAAAGCGGCTGCTAAAAATATAGTTTCCGACGTTGTCTCAAATGCTATGACTAGATCATATAACGGTGATCCTAAAGCTCAAGACGGATCGGGTCTTATGGTCATGGCCCGTAAGAGATTGTCTAAACCACCAGGTATAAGGAGGCGTGGTCTTTCGATAAAGAAAACAAAGCGAAGGGGCAAGAAGCTCTCAGTTACGCACAGAAAGCGTAAGAAGACTAAGAAGCGAAACGCATCGGTTAAGAGAACCATAAAAACCATATTCTAACATGGCTTTACTGCATCGCATGTCAGGAGAGTGTATCAAGTCCGAGTTGGATTTATTCACAGTCCCGCTGACCCAGACAGTTATTGAGAAAAATGCATATTTAGAAGTGCCTCCTTTATCGGCTATATCAGATTCGTCCCCTTTGGAGTTTTTTATCCCAGGAACCGGCGAAGATTACGTGGACCTAAATAACACTCTGTTGTTTCTACGCCTCAAAATCACAAGACCTAATGGTGCTGACATTGAAGACACTGCAAAGGTATCACTAATAAATTACCCTGGAGCCACTATATTTTCACAAGTCGACGTCAGTCTCGGTGACCGCCTGATATCTCAGAGTTCGAGCACATATCCTTACCGATGTATCATCGAGAGCCTTCTCAACTACAGCAAAGATACACTGGAATCGCTTTTCTCAGCGGGTCTGTTTTACAAAGACACACTGGGTCAGATGAATGAGACTGACCCTCTAGGACGTAACTCAGGGTTGACCAAGAGATGGATCTACACAGCAGGGAGTAAGGTTGTGGAACTGCTGGTGCCTATTCACAGCGATATTTTCTTTCAAGAAAAAAAATTAATGCTAAATGGCGTCGACATAAAAATACGAATGATCAGAGGCAAAGACGAATTCTGTCTGATGAACGACGAGGATGTTGGCTATAAATTAAACATCATGTCGGCTACACTTTTTGTCAAGAAAGTGACCGTATCACCTGCAGTAAGATTGGCACATGCCCAGGCCTTGCTCTCAACTACGGCCAAGTACCCCATAGATAGGGTGTGCTTGAAAAATTTCTCCATACCAGCAGGGTCCCGTGTATCAAATCAGGAAAATTTGTTTTTGGGAACCTTACCGAAATCTATTGTCCTGGCTATGGTGGATAACGACTCTTTCACTGGTACCTACGATAAAAACCCATTCGCATTCAATCATTACGATTTGGAGTTCCTAGCCGTGCATGTCGACGGACAACAATTCTCCGCCAAACCTCTACAACCAAACTTTGCCTCAGGATCTGCCGTGCGTGAATTTTATCAGCTAGCGACCGCGACCGGGAGGCATCTTAAAAATCAGGCTCTCTCTATCAATAGGGATGATTTTCTGAAAGGCACCTCGCTTTACGCCTTTAACCTTACGCCTGACGAAGATTGCGGTCAGCACATATCGCTCATCAAGTCCGGGAATATCAGACTCGAAGCGCGCTTCAAACAACCGTTACCGCATACTATCAACCTCATCGTTTATGCAGTGTTTGACAGCATCATTGAAGTGTCTAATGGAAAATGAACACATTGCAACTCACGGCTATCATGGACAAAATTTCATGTAGCACTCATTTTCTAGGTGTACTCCCAAGCGATCATCTGCCTGAAATCCCATTAAGGAGCTTACCGTCGATGACTATTGTTAACGCAGACACTTCGAGCCAGCCAGGTCAACATTGGTTAGCCATTTATTTAACTCAAGATGGTACAGGGTGTTTCTTTGATAGCTTTGGAAATGCTCCCGACTGCGAAGGCTTCCCGATCACCATCAAAAACTTTTTAACATCCAATGCCCCCGTTGTGTTATATTCTACCAAAAGGGTTCAGGATTTTACATCGGATGCATGCGGACAGCACTGTGTGTTTTTCCTATATCACCTAGCCAGGGGACGAGACTATAACTATGTCATGAATTTGTACAGCAACGATTATATTAAAAATGATAAAATGGTGTCGCTCTTTGTGAAAAGACTAAGATCTAATGCTTGTAATGAAAAAATGTTTCCGTGTATTCAGTGTGTGCAAACGAGCAATGCTTCTATGTCGCATGGTTGAATTATCCATTGTATGTGATTTATTATAAATAAAAACACCTAAAACAGACTTCTGTTTTACCGTCTTTTATAAAAAAAAAAAAAAAAAAAAAAAAAAAAAAATATATATATATATATGTATGTATGTATATATATATATATATATATATATATATATTATAATATATATTTAAACAGTAGGTATAAATAGCATTTTCACAGAGACATACATTTAAAAAATATTAAAACAGTAGGTATACGTAGCATTTTCACAGAGACATACATATAAAGAAAATACGTCGTTAAAATTCTAGCCATTGTCTTCGATCAAGAGATGGCGATTTGAACACGGGGTCATCCAACCTCGGAGCCGTAGTATGTGAACTTTTTAGAAGGTTGTGCAGGCTCGGGAGTGTGAGAGATCACTCCAGGCCTGTTTTTTAAAGAACTAATCATATGTCTAACATGATGATTCGGTACTGTAGAAAATGGGATGTTTAATTCAGCAAACGATTGTAGAAACTCTGACCATCCTAGAGGTCTTCTGTCGTCCCTGACCTGGTGCGGAGCTGTGACATTTTATAACAAATCGAGCATGTGAGAGCCAGGTATGGGTTTACCTTTAAACACAAATTCACCTGACTCATTCCAAGTACAGAGGCCTTTAGCTTTAGACATTTTTTCTAATATGTATTGACTGTTTTTTACACTTCTCGACGGAATGTTCTTAAGAACTTCGGCCACAACATCTTCCGTTCCCTCATTAACTAGGGTTCTAGTCTCGATGCGAGTGTCATTATGATTGGAGTCAGGATTTGGTAAAGAGATCGTTAAAACAGAGCTCTCACGATCGCCTTGTTTAACGATCGTCAAAAACCTTGTTAGGATGCTTGAGTAAAGTTTGGCTTTTTCACTTTGATCCAAATCGGTCCTGAGTAAAATATTTGTTATGGACGTATCCAAATCGTTCTCTACAACCTGTTGAATGTTCTCGCGAGCGGTTCCGGATTTCAACATCTCCAGTTGGTTCTTGGGGACGAGATACATCTTCTCGGCATATTCCATGCTCAACCCTGTCTAGACGATATTAAACTGGAAATAAAGAGTACAGCAACGCTTAGGAGCGGTAAAAGAAAACCTCCGTTCTGATTAAAAACTCGTTTCTTGGCGGTTATACCAATTTTCTTATTGGCAAGAAATTTAATTTCCGATTTTCTTTTTTTAAGTTTTTGGTACTGCTGTCAGCTGATAGGAATTGTACCGTAAAGGATGTTTAGTGCTACTTCACAGAGTGCTAAAATGAGCTCGTCGGACGATGACTGTAAAATAAGACGACGCTGTTTAGGAGTAGCTTTATGTAGCATCTTTAGCAGAGGTAAATGCTTACAAAGCTTGGCAGACATGATGAATGATCAGATTCTTCTTTTTTCTGGAGGTAGACCACTTGGCGATCCGAAAGCAATCCCGTTCTGAGCCGATATTGTTCCGGTGTTTTTGCTTTATAGTCTATCATAAGGTAACCGTAAGGCTGACTCGTAGCATCTTGATAACACTCCATAAAGTATTTTGCATTGGTCGGATACATCTGCTTCGCTAATACCATCACCTGATTAGCATCCCGCGGATTTTTAAACAAAATTAAATAATTTGTGTTCAAGCTGATGGTTCTACTTGATTTATCTTGAGCGAATAAATTTTGCACTATATAAATAGCGCTAAGATTACGGTGATGTACAAACTGTGTGAAAACCTTTTCAACCTGACCATTTCCGCTAGCTTCACTCATCATATCGTCCAAAACCAGAAGATTAGCTTTGTTAGGTGGTAATAAATGATCATCATTCAGAGACGTTGGTATTCCTTCAACAAATTTAATGTCGTACAATTTAAGCAGGTCATCATACAGAGGCTGCCAGCAGTTGTAAATATAAACAATGTTTTAAATTTTTTTAGAAATCATATTTAGACCATTTTTCATCAGTCGTTTTACAAAATAGGTCTTGCCGCTATTGGATGGACCACTGATCACGCATGAGAACGGATGGATGAGTCTAAAGTCAAACTCAGAAGCATCCCAAACCCCTCTATGCGCCATATAATCAGTAGCCATAAGGGAGGGTGTTGAAATCGGATAAAAGCCTGCGCTTATTATACACCACTTTGAACCTTTTCTCAACTGACTTGTTGTGCAGTGTGAGGTACTTTTTATCTCTCACAATGTTTTCAGTGTGCGCCAAGATGTATTGTGTATTGTCGTGAGACGTCACATAGCCGTTAACCAGACCAATCAGGGAGTCTAAGCGGATAGCTTGGGAATTTCTAGCGTTCAGCATTATACCCTTAGCTTTCATGCACACTTTTCCTTTGGCAGTACGATAGCCGTACGATTTCGGACCGCTAGAACAGAACTCTGTGATGTAATCGTCAACCCCTATTTCATCCGTCAGCTCCCCCAAATGATCCCCCAGAGGAGGCATCCAGTCACCGTCCCTAGAAACAAAAATGACGCTGTCGGTGTCCGAGTATAATACGCGGTCGCCAAGTTTGTCCATCAGGTCGTACAGTTCCAGTCGGGCGTGAGCAGTCGTAAATGCGCCTATAAACACATTAATGTTGTGCGTCTGACGAACTACCCCTTCGAGGGGACGGTGTTGCACAAGCGCGACATCATCTGAGACGAACGTAAAATATTTCAGGGTATCGGTTTTACCAAAAACGATACTGGTGAATTCTTCAGGGTCTTTCACAAGGATGGTTTGTGCTAAATCTTCTCTCATAGAGAATCTCCCCCATAAACTATTAACCAATAGCTTATTTATAGACCTCTGAGCGGGGTTGTGACTGATCTTTTCAGGGTCTAGTTGAATTCCCTCTTTTTCATAATATTCGTTGATGTAAGACGCTTTGTCAGCATCCGTGATCACGTTGGATGGATAGCCGGATGCTTGCTGTTTCAAACGCAAAAACTTTTTTACGTAATCGCAAAACAGCATATCCGTCCTTTGCAGGAAATGCCAAACCTCATCGACCTTGGCCACAATGTAGCCCCTCTCGATTGCTTTTAGAAGTTCTATACTGACCCAACACCCCGAGAGAGCCCTCTCCTCATCCGTGTGGTTACAGCTTGATGTCTGGTTTTCGGTCTGAGCGCATCTCCAACACAAAGGGAACATGAGTTTTCCTCTGCATCTGTAGGGCAGGGGAGGGTGTAGTAATTTGCGCGGGGGGTACACGGTAGCCTTGATAAGCCCGTAATAATTTTCAATCGGTTCAAAATCATTATAAATGATTTCAGGGTGACCAATTGGATAGCTTTTCCTAGCTTGACAGAAGGGGTATAAGCTGGTAAAATCGACATAACTTATTTTCTCCCCTTCGGTCGTTTTGTGATAGAGTTTGTAAGCATTCGTGCGCCCGCCAAAAAGGGCATCTCGAGGCTTCAGCCTCTCGGGAGCCGAATAAGTACTCATAAACGCCATCACAGATGGCTCAGTCTGTTTCATTTTATTCCATTCACACTCCCAAAGGGTCTCTATTTTCAAGCCGTACGCGTTTTGCAGAATCTCAACCTTGTCGTCAGCCCTTCTTCTGAGAACGCTGAAAGGCACGCCCGACAAGGGGTGGGTATTATGGGGTTCAAAGCGGCATTCGTGTCCATGGAATAAACATCCATTGAATTCTAGCCCACACCACATCCCTTCCTGTTCGTAGTAACAGTCTAAAAAGTAACGGCCGATCTCCACTTCGCTGCGATTTAATGCGTGGTGAATGTCTACATTTCAGGTCTGTTTCACATACTCTAGCGATCGATGCATTAGAGTAAGTCTTGCTGCGTTGGACATACATGTTATTATGCGTCAGGGCCAGTGTGTCTCTTTCGAGGTAATGCGTTTTGAAGACTCCCATACAACAGCTCGCAAGAGTGGTAAAGGTGAATGGATCGAGCTCGGTACAGTCTATGAACGCATCTCTGTATTTCATGCATGCTTCACGTAATAAGACGACGTCGTTCACGCCGTACGCGTACAACTCCTTCCTGAAACGCTATACCACTCGTCGAACTTTGCCTGGTCTTTATCTGACATGTTCTCATACCCGTAAAACTTTTTGTCAGGGTAGGGACCCACATAGTTCTCATTTTCCCTCCTATTGAAATGATGAGGGTAGTATCATTTTTCAGCAGTGGTAAGGTTTAGAGCTGCAGGCATCTTAGACAGAGCCATTGGGATAAAACTATAACTGTCTATGTATCGCTGAGCAAACGATTCGTCGTACATGAAGATTAATTTACACCCTTGCATGATGATATTGAGAGTAAGACCCGCTTTGCAAAAATCAGCGAGTCAATGTTAAGACGACTTGGTTCTGTCATACCTGAAGGACGAGGATCATTGTTATTAGAGCTAGTTGACGGATACGCTGTGTCGGAAGGGTGATCAGAGCAGGAAGTCGTCGGACGCTCGGTGTTGTTATTACCGGAAGGAACCTTCCTGACATTACCAGCAGGGGGCTCTGATAAGCGCATAGTGTTGTCGCGGGGGTCGGCGATGTGGTCAGAAACCGTTGATGTAACAACTAAACATAATTACTGTAAAACTTATCGCGGTCTGCAACAGTATACACAAATCAAAGTTAGGAGTTTGTTCCATTTCTGATTCTAATCGTTGCAAATCATGAACATTTTCGGGGTGACCACTATTAAATATCATTTCTGTAAAATTTGGCTGCTGATCTATCAATCGCTGTAATATATCACACAAGCTTTGCGGTGTCTCTGTGTGCATTTCGATAGCGTTCTGTAGCAGGTCTACGAGAGATTGGTCTGAATGACAGCTATGAACACCCCCAACGTCCATTGTAATATATATATATATATATATATATATATATATATTTTTTTTTTTTTTTTTTTTTAACAAATATATATATATGTAGTTACAATAGGGACAATATTGGCAAAAAAATGGTGATCCTATAGTGAAATACAAATCAGAATGGCCTCATCACTCAAAAGACTACAAACAAGATGGTCGGCTCATACAAGAAGACTACAAGCAAAATGCAAATATAAAAGAAATCACAATACATACAAAAATAAGAAGCATTCAAAAATGTAAAAGCACAGAACGTAAACAGATCGAAACAGTATTCGTATAGAAAAATTACAAAAGCATTCAAAAGTGTGAAGGCATAGAGCATAAACAGACCTACAAAGTATTCACATCGAGAAAAAAAAAAAGCATTCAAAATACTACAGGCAAGAGACTACAAATGAGGCGGTCACCTCGTTATACAAGAAGTCTACAAGCAAAATGCAGATATAAAAGAAATCACAAAACATGCAAAAATAAGAAGCATTCAAAAATGTAAAAGCACAGAATGTAAACAACGAAAACAGTAAAAATAAAAAAAAATCAGGCGGTCACCTCGTACAAGAAGATTACAAGCAAAATGCAGATATAAAAGAAATCACAGTACATACAAAAGTAATAAGCATTCAAAAATGTAAAAGCACAGATCGTCATAGTATTCATAAAGAAGAATTACAAAAGCATTCAATAATGTGAAGGCACAGAGCATAAACAGAACTACAGAAATTATATTGGTTATAAAACTAATTACATAAGCGTCATCTATCGCTGTTGAAGACGTCCATTAATCGCACAAAGCAATTGAACGATCAGTGTTCTCTCTCTTAGCTGTGATTGTAGTACCTCATGAACCGTTGTGTAATTTTCAGACATTTGTGTTTGTATGCATCGCAGATGAGTCTCTATCGTCTGTTGTATATTACCTTGAAGTTCATGAAACCTAGCATCCATGCTGTTATTTAATTCGGTGAAGAAATTATCCTGCCTAATAAAGAGTTTGTTGTATAAAGACTCCTGTCTTTCAATCAGCTCTTCGAACAAAGATACAATTCTTTCATTTACACCATCATTCTGAGGATCATTACGACAGAGCTCTGGACGCAATTCAGGCTCCTCCTCCCCGGACACATCGTCAAAAGCGGGTGGTGTGTCTCTATCCGTCTGTGACGAAACTTCACTGCGGCCACTCGACCAACCAGCCCTTTGCCAGGCATTTATTTGCGTATCGGTCCAGTCAGCAGCGTTGTCCGCAACGCTGGGTTCGCTGTCTGAAAAGAAAAAGTAGTTGAAAATTGAAAATAAATAATAAGAAAATTGTGGCAAAAACTGATTCAATGTAATATCTATTACCGCTTTTAAAGATTTATAGTTATAACAACCAATTTTCTTTGTTAAATATTAAAAGTATGAAAAAAAAATCTTATTTAAATAAATATGAAAAGAACACCTTGAAATATCTCAGGTCCGGTATCAGCGTTGGATCTGTCAACCTCTGACGTTCTATCTGTATAGAATAAACAGAGGTTAAAAACATTGTAAATACTTTAAAGACACAAGAGGTCGCCAGAGGAGCCTACGGATAAGATAAAAAAAAAAAAAAAAAAGCAATGACAAGACTGTACCACAAGAGGTCGTCAGAGGAGCCTACGGTTAAGTTTAAAAAAAAAAAAAAAAAAATGACAAGACTGTACCACAAGAGGTCGCCAGAGGAACCTAGGCATAAATTAAAAAAAAAAGTAATGACAAGACTGTACCACAAGAGGTCGCCAGAGGAGCCTATGGTTAAGTTATTAAAAAAAAAAAAAAAAAAAAATGACAAGACTGTACCACAAGAGGTCGCCAGAGTAGCCTAAGGATAAGTTAAAAAAATTAATTAAAAGAAAAGAAAAATAAATAAATAAATAAAACTTACTATTGTGTAATTCCTCACGCAGTGCCGGACTGACTGTAGCGATCACTCTTTTCTTTCTCAAGGGGCTGTGTGCTGGATTTCTGGTATTGATAGCGTTGCTTGGACCAGCTTGGACATCGCGTTCACAGTCCTCCTGGGTCAGGTCCACAAAATTGGGCTGGGTTATTAGCTGTAGCAAATCTAGGAAAAAAAGAAAAAAAAAAGAAAAACATCATTTCTGCCGTTATTATTTATGATCTCACTGTACACAACTCAGTATTTAGTTGGAGCAACCACAAACAAACGGGATAGTCAGAAGAAATTATATTTTTAAAACATTTACCATTTTGTGAGACTTGCTCCTCAACCATCTGCACGTCGTCTAGACAAAATAAAGACAAAATAATTTCTACTGTAATTATTTTAGGACTTAGCATCCGCAACACAGTAATTAACCATAGCTTAGCAACAGCAAACAATGCGGGTACCATGTGGGCTCACACTCACAAATGGGTAGGAAAAAAAAATAAATTATTTTTTTAAAGTATAAAACATTTACCATTTTGCGAAGCAGTTTCCCAGATGAGTCGCGCATCTGTTAGAAATAAAGACAAAATCATTTTCTATTGTACTTAACGTATTTAAAGCAGAGACAGGTTATAAAGTTAATAAATGCCCCGAGCTGTAGTTAGGTAGTGGAGCATGTGTGGCAATGCTCTGTGCAAAATGATGTACAAAAGTCAAATGAAGTTTAATTTTAAAAGTATAAAACATTTTACTTTACCATTTTGTGAGACTTGCTCCTCAATTAGTTGTATATCGTCTAGACAAAAAAATAAAAAATAAAAAACACAAGATAATTTTCTGATGTAGACATTTAAAATGTTCAATGGATAAATAGCATTACTACGCCAGAATAATACAGTCAACACGTGGCATCGCGTTAACGCAGCCGCCTTCCGTGCAAGACAATAGAGGAACGAATCCCAAGAAGAGTTAAGTTTTTAAATTATAAAAACGATTACTTTACCATCTTGTCCGTCGATCAGTTGGGCTGCCACTACAATTAAAATCAATTAAATGAAAATCATTTTCTGTTGTAAAAAACATGTATAAACATTGACTAAGAATTAGAGACTTACACTTATTTATCTGGCTAAAAGCATTTTTCTCCGTGTATCCTATAAGATTAAATCTATTAAAATAGAGAACAATTGAAAAACGGCTAATCACCTATTTAATCCTGGAAATTAAAAGCATAGTATTGCTGTTTTTAAGTATATAATTCAGCTTACCGTGGCGTTCCATATTGTTTGCAGAAAAAAGGGAGCTTTGTTCAAAACCACGAAGAGAATGTGAATATACAAAGACCCCGCGCAACTTTTTAAATGAACCGGTGGGGCGTGTCTAGTCTTTTATCGCACCTGTGAGTCCGTCCTTCAGACTTGGTCATACACTTCTTCTTTTAGAAATAATGATTTGATAAACTTTTAGATTTTAAAGATAAAATAACACATAACATGTAGCGAGAATAATCAACAAATTATTTGTTTTCATATTGAATATTATAGTTCAAACCACAAATATCCTGATTCTCATGAAGGGTGTAATTTTATAAAATAACCAGCAGATGGCATCCAAGCTCTATGGTATAGCACCTCGCTCTGCAGCTGTGAAAACTTTGGCTTAGCCAGTTTCCTTTGTCTGCCAAAAGAAGCCATATGACCGGTCCTAATTTGTTTTTGTGATAGAAACATTTTCCTGGACTAAACAGTGATATAGCCTTAAACATATAGTATAAAAGTCTCAAATTTGATTAATAACAGGCATCTTTTTAACTAACGACAGAGAAGCTATCTGAGAAATATAGTAGCATACCCATGACTAATGAGAAATATTCATACTTGTCTCTATACCATATGTGAAAACATGTTGTGTTATGCTTGTCTCTATACCATATGTGAAAACATGTTGTGTTTTCATAGGCTTTTTGAAACAGTGCCCAGGGTCATGTGAAAATAGTTAAAGAATGCCCAACATAATAACCATGACAGAAGACAATATTTTTCACTGTCACGGATAGATCGGCTTATTGTTTACATAAACATCTTAAAGGCATTAGCTCACGCTGCGCAGCAAAAGGCCTGTCTCTCGAAATCCAGTTGAATAAACATTTTAAATATGGGCATATCCGTTTTCAGCGGCACCCCTTGCCGATTCAGAACCCCCTGCAGCTTAGTGTGAGAAGCGCTGACAGTGAGAACAAACGTGAGATACAGACCGATACTGATTTAAAGTTTAAGACGTGTTTTCTCAGATCCTGAAGGCTATTTATTGACGCATCCCGAATTTCTATTTCTATTATTAGTCACGATGCATTTTTTGTCTAAATTATTTTATGCCGACGTCATATTAAAAACAAACACACACACACACACACACACACACACACACACACACACACACCCGAGTCATTGTTAGAATAGCAAAGTGTTTACATAAACATCTTAAAGGAAATTGTTTGCGCTGCTCAGCAAAAGGGCTGTCTCTCGCATGCCACTGAATAAACATTTTGAATAGGATTTTTAGCTAAACAATTAAAAACGTTTTGAACCACGTTTGAGACGGAACTAGATACGATGAAAAAAAAAACTATCTATTATTATAGAATCTAGATCATGTAAGAATACCATGATTAAAATAAGAAACTTAGTTAAAATATAAACAAGAACCGCCGGACAACAGCTGTAAAGGGAGTATGTTCATTTAAACATTAAAGTAAAAGAGTTAGATGTAGTGCATTTAAAACGTTTTTGCAAACTTATCCGCATTCTCTCTCGCAGCGGACCGAGGTGACGGGAGAGCTCTCTCACGCAGGCGGAGAGAGAAAGAGAGAGAACGCACGGAGTTTAAACACCAGAATTTTGTAAACCTATCATTTGAAGAATCGTGACGCCTGCGCGAGGAAGACTTTCGCAAAAATAATGTAAGGGGAATTTACATTTTATTATTGATTTATTCTCAGTTTATTAATAGGTTGAGATTATTTTTATACCGTAGTCATATTAAATGAAAACACACACACACACACACACACACACAAACACGATCTCACGATCTGTTAAAATTATTTATTCTGTTTATTCTTCATCAACACGTCCTGGTTTTGAACGTGGAGTTAATATTTTTATTGAATTATTCTCAGTTTATTAATAGGTTGAGATTCTTTTTATACCGTAGTCATATTAAATACAAACACACACACACACACACACACACACACGATCTGTTAAAATTGTTTATTAATTATTGTCATTAAAGCCAATATCTTTCTCACAGCCCCCATACAGAGAGAGAGAGAGAGCGGGAGAGACAGCGAGAGAGAGCGCGCACGCTGGGCATTACAGAACGCAACCTGATACCTCGGTCACGTACCACACACACACACAGACGCATCTGCAGATGAGTCCAGATATGAGAATGTGTGTATAAGATCTACAAACACATTCTTCAGGGATCTCATTCATCACTTGGTCACTGAAAAAACAACACATTTCACCTCGCGGAGCTCAAAGGATGGCGGATGGATTTCACGCACGCCGCGGTTCCGCATATGAACGTTATTAATAATGTAAAGTGCACATCTGGACATAATTAATATGTCAAAGGTCAAACTCATCAATCATTATGACGTTTGCTGGCGGTTATGAACTACTTACATTGATGCAAAACATTTTTTATTTTTTTTTAGATAGAGCATTTCCATTTTACACTAAGAATTTAATAGGGCTGCCCCCCACGTAAGTTTTGTTAGTTACTATTAGTCGTTCATTTAAGTCATTATTCAACTAATCGCATGTTTATATTAAATTAACACAGTCTTATCAATAATGAGCCTTAATATATTCCGCGCTCAAGCGCATGCATTAAGTTTACCACAAAGCACAGGCAGAAGTAACATTTATTATTATTTATTAATAAACTAAGGTTTTTTTTTTTTTTTGTCGGCTGCAAGATGACATTCACGATGCTGACTCTCTCCACATGGATGCGCCTTTAGAGAGAAATGCAACCTTCACAGATTACATAATCAGGGAGTATTTGCGTTCATTTTGAATTGGTTCGTTTAAAAGTAGACATTTCAAGCTTTCTGTAGATATATTTGTCGTGTATATGAGGTACCCCAATTTTAAGTTATTTCATTATCAGGAAAAAAATTCAAGTGATCTCGAGGGCGACTCCCTGTCATGCACATTAATAATTTTCCGCACAATCACTTGAATATGAATAGTGATAGAGCACATTTATTTTAGGTTACAGTATGGGATCCACATTAAAAATAAATCTTTACAAGTCTACAACTGAGACAGATACAGTTATAACCTGTAAATTGAAGGCTATTTGACGTTTTAAAGTGATCTAATGGCTGATGTCTCTCCAAATCGTTGATCATTAGTTGTTCTTGATCAAGACTAAATGGATGCATGACTCTCATAAACTTGTTTTAATAAATCTCTTTTGCATTAAATAATAAAGATACAAAGCCGGTTAAGTTAAATATTATTGTACAAATAATTATAAAATGCTATACACTTCGAATAAGATTGTAGTTTCACATTTTGCATTTACAAAGTTAATATTTTTTTACATGCAATTATACAAAATAAAAGATTTTTAATGAAGATAAAATATGTAGACAAATAAGAATAAATGTTGCACGTTGCGCCGAGCAAATCTTGCACTCTGAGACACTCCTGCATTTAAATGCAGCTGCAAATATATTTTTTTTTTTTTTAGTTTTATATAATGTATGAAAGGAAGTAAAGGCGGCTCCCTTTAAAATCACTTAAGTTGTCAATTAATGAAGCTCTTTTTACATTGTGTACACTTTGCTGATTATAATGAGAGAACCTGAGTTTAAACGTGATGATGTTTTATTAATCCGTCCATTCTTTTCAGTTTCAGTGATTTAGCTAAATCGTGGCCAGGTTTAATTTATTCGTTTCTTGTTTTAGTTAGGCCTAAATAATGGGAGCGAAATTATACAGTTCCTCATGTTTTCCTAAAATAAAGAAAATAATTTATGAACGCAACATTTCTTAATCAGTGTACAAGAAGATATCTTAGTAGTATATGTCAAAATAAAGGACAGGTAATGAATAACAAAGTATGTGCATGTCAAAAATGCATGCTGTTTTATTAAAGGAATTTTAAAATATAAATAAAAAAAAATGTACTTGTGACAAATATAGCTAATATGTGAGAATATTGGCATTTTGCATATAGATCCATGTATGTAGCCTAGCTCACTAAAATAGGCTACCCACCTTTAATGCTCCGATGAAAAGTAAACCACCATTTCTTTAGGGTAATATAAAAATGTTGAAAGTTAAATGTTTCAAATCTAAAATATTGTGTAATACTGCACAGCTTAGAGAACTTATAAGCACAGGCTCATTTGGCTTGACATTTATCTTGCTTGAAATCGTTCTAAGAAATGCACATAACTTCTTAAGTAGGCCTAGTAAATTTTCATCTGTGAATATTAAATATTTAAACTACAGTGTTTTTCTTTCATTTTCCCTGACTGCTGCCATCAAATGTAACACATCGGTGAGGCAAAGTTGACGGCTATTTGTGAAAATGTGCTTTAATGCGTTTGTTTGATAACTTGTGGTTAAAGCGCCACTCAGCGGTCAAAAGCTGCAAATGCACTTTGCAGACGCAGCAGCGGCCGCGCTCGTGGCGGTAGAAAGCACACTCTGGTTGGCCACCTACTGTATATCCACAGGAGCATTTTTACAGAGGAGATTTTAGTTTGTTCTTCCATGGAGTGTCGTGATTTTTGACTGGAGCGAGTAGTGGATTTTTTGAAAGTCGGAGCATTGTAGGTTTCTGTTGCTCTGAGAGCGCTCCGCTACCACTCCATCAAGAGCACACCTAATGCCAACAGCCCATAATATAACTGCATTTTATCAAGAATTCACGCATTAAACATCATTAGCTAGTTTGACAGGTCTGTGGATCACTCAAATCAGAAGGTGAAGGTTATAATGATGGCGATCAAGTCCGGGAGGTTAGCTCAAGCATGTTTGTTTGTAGCATGTGGATACTTAAAATTGATTGGATGAATTCACGGTGTAAACAATTTATTGTACAGGTAGCTAATCTCCGTTCTAAACTAATGTGCTGCTACACTGCATGCACACACACAACACACAAGCCCACACATAACGTACAGATAGAAACACAGAAACATTCAGGAGTGCAGAAAATTGTCAGCATGCACTGTACTGTGATTTATCATCTTAAAAATGGAAAAGTTACAGCATATTCTTAATTATTAATTCATATTTGCTGCATAGACAAGTGAGTTAAGCAGTAATTTAATATTAAACTATTCTTCTAGTATTGTATTTTTATTTTTCATTTAATAGAACAGAACTCTGTGATACTTCAAAACACTGAAATACTTTAACCGTGGAGCGGAATTTCTGATCAGTTGAGTGAGGAGCGGGAAATTGTGAATCCGGAGTGGAGCTGAAACAGAGTGATTACTGAATGCCTGGAGTGCAAAAGAGAAATTGTTGCCGCTCCACATACTCTGGTTCCTGGAACTTTTGAACACCCTTTTTTACTGCTGTGATATGATTGGGTTTTTTCAATTAGCTTTCAGTGAAAATTAATAATATTAATCTCTTAGTTTTAGAAAATACCCTGTTTTTGAGAATATATTGAATTTCTTTTCTTTTTTTCTGACATAGTGGACATGATAATTTCAGTCGGTAAACATACCACATTTATACATGAAATGGAAGAAATGTAAACCCTCCTTTGAAATTCACAAAATCATGAAATATAGTTAAGCTTGCTTACAAATACTTAAAATAAAACTAAGTGAGATTATTTCAAAGTTTGCTTACAAATACTTAAAAGAAAACTAAGTAAAAATATGGAAAAAATATGCTCCTCATTTTCAAAAGTAACTATTTTGGTGCTGTCCTGATTTATATCTTTGTCAGTGTGGTGTGCTAGCTATAATAATAAGAAATGTTTCTTGAGCAGCAATAAGCATAATTTCTGAAGGATCATGTGACACTGAAAGCTGGAGTAATGGAGCTTTTGCATGAGAGAAAAACACATTTTAAAATATATATATCACTGAATCCCAAATAACATTCATGACACATCTGATTTGACTGGACTAGAAACATCATTATCATCAGTTGCTTATCAGGGGCAAAAAGGGCACGCAAATATAAATTAGCCTATAAATTAGGGGCAAAGTCCAGGCACGATACAGCGGGTAAGGACATTGTTTTCAGCGTGAGGAGCTTGTCAGAGATATCTTCAATTGGTTCGAAAGGAGCATTGCAAAAAACCTCCAGAACCACCATCAAGTCCCATGAGGGCACCTTGGTGTGCTGTACTGGCCTCAGCCTCCGGGTGGCATGGAGGAATCATGTAACTAACGGTTGTCTTCCCAATGACTGACCACCTAGAAGGGTGTTGTAAGCAGCTATTGCAGCCACATATACCTTCAGAGAGGAGGGAGATAACCCTGTGGAGAAGTGCTCCTGCAGAAACTTCAGAACTGTACAAACTGGGCAGTTCACAGGGTCTTGCAGTCGCTGTCCGTGCCAAGAAGTGAAAAGTTTCCACTTCAAGCATACAGTTTCCTCGTGGCAGGAGGTCTGGACTGGAGTATGGTCTCAACAATCTCAGTTGAGAGACCGGATGCTAGGAGCTGTGCCCCCTTAGGGGCCATGCCCACAGCTTCCATAACTCTGGGCGGGGGTGAAGGATGGTGCCCCCCGCCTGAGAGAGAAGATCTTGGAGGAGATCAGAATCTCCCATGGAGAGCCGTCGAGGAGGGACACAAGGTCCGAGAACCATACTCGGGCAGGCCAGGACTGGGCTACTAACAGAGGATGGATCCCCTCCTGGCGTACTCTCTCCAGAATTCCCAGGAGCATAGCGATCGGGGAAAGAGTGTACAGACGGAGCCTTGTTCAAATCTGCAAAATGGCATCCAGCCCAAGTGGAGCTGGATGCGTGAGGGAGAACCAGAGCGGACAGTGTGTCATTTCCTCCAACACAAATAGATCCCCTTCTGCCTGGCCAAACTCCCTCCTATGGGTAGAGCCTCCATTCCCTGGGCCTCAGCCCCTGTCTCAACAGGATGTCTGCTCCCTGATTGAGTTGCCCGGGGATGTAGACTGCTCTGAAAGACAGGGAACTTTCCCTGAGCCCACAGGAGGATCAGGTGCAGCAGCCTGCAAAGGGGGCACTCAAAACTGCTCCCCAGCCCATGAGGGCAATGACAAGGAGCCCCCAATATCGGGCCTTGAGACAGGAACCAAGGTTTCTTTCGCATGTCTAAGGCACGTAAACATCGCCATGTGACCTTGATCATGCAAATCAGGTTCCCCCTCTTTAGAGGAGAAAGCACACTTTTCTTGGCATTGAGCCATAACCCCATCTCCTTCATATGGGCGAGGATGACATCTCAATGCCAAGCTGCCATTTGCTCTGACTGAGCTAATATCAACCAATCGTCAATGTAATTCAGTATGCAGATGCCCTGGAGTCGCAACGGCGCCAGGGCAGCATCCACACACTTGGTGAAAGTGTGGGGTGAGACTGACAGGCCGAACGGAAGAACCTGATACTGGCAAGCTTCACCCTCGAAAGCAAACCTTAGGAACCCCCTGTGTTGAGAAAGGATGGATACATGGAAGTATGCATCCTTGAGATCTATCGTAACAAACCAGTTAACAAATCAGACCTGATATCAGACACAATCTGTTTGATAGTGAGCATCTTGAACCAAAACTCTTTAATAGCGTGGTTCAACCCATTGTGAGACATTTGGCAGAAGTTTCCATGCTGTCAGAAAGTCTACTAAGGGAACAAGTCTCTCAAGACTGGCCTCTGGTTTGGTTAGAGGAGCCACTTTAGATCCCTGAAGTGGATGACTGTCAGGGAACGACCAACATGACCACTCTAGCGTCCTCACTTGAGGGGACGAGCTTCCCTGTGCCGTACCATCGCCGATCAGCAGCTGTGAAATTCGCTCCTCGGGGCTCACTGATCGGTGGCAGGGGTAACAGTGAAGCTCCCTGAGGGCACTGAGGAGGATTGGGTACCGTATCCCGAGGTGTGTACCTCTCCTCCCCTGGGTGGGCTGCCCTCGGGGTCCTGACGATGGAATTGTCAGGACCGTTTGGCCGAGGTCCTCTTTGACAGAATAATGGTCTGCAGATCTGCTTTCTGCTTTGAGGACCCCGATCAAGAGCGCCACCCTGCCCGCCCCCTGCTCTTTCTGCTGCTTGGGGGGTGTAAAGGTTGCGACTCTCTGTTTCTGGGTCTGGCAATATGAGGAGCAGGGAGGCTGGGACTGCTCCTGCTCAGCAGAAGCCTGCTTCTTCACCTCCTGAAACCTCTCAACGACAGTATCTACTGTGCTGCCAAAGAATCTCAATCAGCCAGTGGGTCTGAAGAGTCGGGACAAATATGGTTTCTCTCATGATCTTGATATCTCAGCATGGAGACCAGGAAAAAATGGAAGGCCCCGTCATGAAGGCTGTGATTTTGCTTTAAGGAAACACTCGTCCAGTTTGCTTTTGGGACAAGAGTCCTGTTTCTCGGCTGGCCACTTGATATTAAATTTGGCTACAGTGAGAGTCACAACCTCCATGAGCTCCTCACACACGAGGGACTGTGGTGGCGAGTCCACAGTCTCCTCCCTGTCGATGCTCATCATGTAAAACTCTTCAGAGAAAGACAGATGAAGCATCTGGCTCTTTCTCCGGGGGGGGATGGGGGGGCTTCTGATCCTTGAGAGGGAGCCGTAGATCTAGGATCGCGAACCTGTCCACTTTCATCGAAGGCGGCCAGGTGGGAGCACGTGGAGTGGGAGAAGCTCACAATCATGAAAGTCAGCCCCATCGAAAGTTGACTGTGCATGCGCTACTCCCAAACAGATGGCGCACAATGCATGTGTATCCCCACCCGAGATATAGCATGGGAACACACGACTTGAAATGCTGTCTGCTCGCTACATATTTGGATTTACACTTTGACATTTTCTCATTTTCTAACAGAGATATATCTGACTGAGTGCTTTGCATACACACACATACACAGATGCGCTTGCTCAAGAGCAGAAGCTAACGTGCACTTGCTGGATGCACTTTTATGCTTCCTGGTTTCTCACGTCACCCCGCTCGTGACATCACGCTTCTCTATTGGACTAATTTCATACATGCTTCAGAACATGGTATCGCCGGGTCATTCTCGAATCATTTCGACGCAGCTTGAGTTCCTGAAGGGAAACTATATATTGTCAAGTGGTACTCACTGCAGAGTCCAATGACTGCCAGCTCCTCCTTTCTAGATGTCATAATAAGAAAGCAATTAAGACATAACATATTTGCATAATGTGCATGAGTGTGCCCTCCGGCTTCCAGTATGAATAAAAAAACATACACTGCATGGGAGTGTTTAGCTCTCCATAATGTTCACATCACCTCAAGGTTTTTTCACAAAAAATGTCAATTTAATTAATTTGTTTGTTTGTCTAATTGGCAGGTTTTATTAATTGTAGTTTTTTCTTATCTATTATTTTTAAATTTGCTAAGGAATCAAATACATTGCTGGACAATAAACAATCATTTATATTCTATAATATTTTTCATATATTTTCCTAATGACAACTTTATGATTGGTTTATACACTACAAACATTTTTTTCCCTTTTTTATCACAGAATATGGTAGAAAATATATTTTAGAGTTTCTATAGTATGCTATAGAATGCTGTTGGAAATATAGTGATTTCTAGCACATAATGAATTATTACTTATATGAGTCCATTTTGGACTTTCAGTGCAAGTGCACCCTCCAGCTTCGAGTATGAATGAAACACACACTGCATGAAAGTGTTTCTAGCACATCATAATGCTCACATTGCCTCATTTTGCATACAAATGAAGACATGCCTGGTCCTCATTCACAGACATATAGGCACAGAGTCTGGTGTTGGGTGAGGGGGTTTGTGATTGTTTGTTAATCTAATGAATAATTGATTTGTTAAATCTAATTAACAGTTGTGTGTCTGATTGGTCCAAATGCTACATAATCAACACATTTCTAGACAATAGCGGCCCCACAGCTGATTAGCAGAACTGTAACGTGAGTTAGCTGGAGACCTGCAGTTGCTCTGATTTTATACACAACAAAACTACATATGTTGCATGCTCAAGAGAACATTAAAGCAACAATTATATATCATAGTTACAGGTTGTAATTCGGAAGAGCAAGCTGATCCAAACAAACTGGCACTGACTCATCTTTCAAGGACAACCGTTTTACGAATCCCGCATTAAATTCGCAGAGATTGGGAAAACAGCCGTCAGTGAAATGACAGGAACACAGCAAAAATTTGGGATTATGCTGCTATGGTATTGTGGTAAAGATTTATTTTAACCACTGATTCTTCACAGCCTCGTCCTTTGGAAGTGAAAATAAACAAAAAAAATTGTCACAGTACAGAGCACATTGTCTTGTTGGCATGTTTTCCACACAAATGAGCTACAGCGTTTGAGGGGGGTTCAAGTTTTCATGGGATGTCCACACAGAACGTAGGCGGGCATTATGCAAATATAGTAATTTATGATGTGTGAACTTTGCAGAAATGGGATTCAAATTTAAAACAACTCGTTTAAGCAATTCAGAGTCGACTCATTCTTTTGAAAGACAATAATTTTATTTATGATGCACTTTCATCTTACATTCATATACAACTACATTACACACTGCATGAAAGGTGATTTTTAAAAATCCATAATAGGGGCACTTTAAAATGAGCATGTCACCCAAATTGTAGTAAGTGTTACCAAGACTTCCAATCTTTTTGCCAAAGTTCTTCTTTCAATCAGTTAACAGGCTGCTGTCGTCTTTTATATGGGCAGGTAAAACAAGGATGGAGGCCTTACTTTCCAGATTTTAATAAATTATTATTGGGCAGCAAACTTACAAAAAAGTAATTTGGTTCCTCCACACACAGACTGGTGTGCAGCAGAGGCCAAATCATGTAATTCAATATCACTTGCTTGTGCTGATTACAATGAATTTACCATTCTCGACTTCACAATTTTCAAAACAGTCCAGTGGTAATCTGTCACGGTTGATGGATTCATTGACTCGCCCTCGCTATGTGAGTGCACGTGGGTTGAATGGGTGCGGCTCAGTGTCCCGCTGATGAGCTGATCAGCGCCAGCTGTGTTGAATGAGAACGTCCTATATATTGTGTGTCACTTCGTCTTGTCTTTGTCAGATGGTTGTGGAGGTTCTCGGGGCGATACTCACCGTCATTTCTCCTCGCTCCAGTTCCTGGGTTCCGTTGGGATTTCCGCCTTGTTCAGAGGATCGTGTTTCTGTTCTCCAGCTTGCTGTCTGCCCCCTGAGTCCTGCGTTGCCGAGCCTGGTATTCATCTGCCTGCTGTTATTGGACCTACACTACCTCTATGCTATTTTGTGTCAATAAACACATGTTCACTTGCTATTAAATCCTTGACTGTTCTTTCGAGCCATGACAGAACCATCTGACCAAACCATGGATTCAGTGAGTGCAGCCTGTTTCGAACAGATGTTCACCGCTAACCACGCCCGCATGGATCATGCGGCGGCGGGCTTTGTGTTTACATCAATGACGCGTGGTGCCTCGATGCTGTTGTGATCTGCAAACACTGCTCACCCCTGGTGGAGTTTATGATTATTAAGTGCCGGCTGTTCTATCTGCCGAGGGAATATACTGCCATACTGCTCGTTTCGGTTTACATTCCCCCGAACAACAACAACAGCAACAGGAACGATGCACTAAATGAACTGCACCAGCACATCAGTGAGCAACAGACAGCACACCCTGATGCTTTTCTCATCATAGCTGGGGATTTCAACCATGCTTACTTAACCCTCTGGAGTCTAAGGGTATTTTTGGGGCCTGGAGAAGTTTTGTCATGCCCTGACATTTGTGCTTTTTTCAGTTTCTTATAAATATCTAAATGGGTAAAGTCTAATCTCACTGTAATCAGCACAAACTGGGCTATAATAATATGTAAGCAGCATGTATGTACATGATTGTGATTTTGAGAAAAAAAAAAGTTATGCGTGGTTAGTGAAAAACCAAAAATGTTAAATCACTTGAATAAGGCAATAAAACACATACAGAAAATTGGTTCCCGTGACTTTTGAGAACTGGAGCTTGTAGTATAGAATTTTTTTTTTCTAAATGATGTGAAAATCATCTTGTTTATTCACTTACAGAAAACAATATATTGATTTAAATTTTCTAAGACACTTTTTGTTGGTAAAAGTCATTTGCGAGTAGGCGTCAACTATCATGAATTCACACCTGAGAAGACAAAGGCCTGCATAATGAGCTGCATAATGAGCCATTCAGTCAGCTGTGTGACTGAGAGGGATGAGTTACAAGAAAGAATGTGAGGACAAAATAAATGTATATAATTTTATGTTTGTAGTTTATTTAGAATATATTTAATTATCCCACAGCATAATTTAATATTCACTTGTGAGTGCAGTTAAACAGTTTATTAGGAACAATCAAAGCTGACTTTCAAACTGAAATTTTTTTGCATCATTACTCGTCACACAATCCTTCAGAAATCCTTTTAACAATCTTATTTTCTACAAAAAAACATTTATTGTTATTATTATCATTATTATTATTATTATTATTATTATTATTATTAATGTTGAAAAGAGCTGAGAATATTTTTTTCAGGTTTTTTAGGGGGGATAAATTGAAAGAACAGCATTGTTTATTACATTTGTTACAGTTACATTTATTGGTACATTTATATTTATTTACATCAAGCTTTTGAATGGTATAGTAGTGTATATTGTTATTGAAATTTCATAATATTTCACTTGATTATACATTTAGTCTGGAATTATAGTTTGGAAAATGTCTTTGGAAAAAGTCTAACTAGTAAAATGTTTACACGTGATGTGAAAACTAGTACAAGTATATAAATAAATAAGAGACTTACTCATGTTTATGATATCTGCTGGATAAAGTGCTTCATTCTTTTTTTCTGAGGAAATCCAAATCTCAAATCCTCAACCACATCACATCTTTTTGGGGTGAATTATGTCTTATTCCTCTCATCGCGAAGCAAACGGTAAAATAAAAAATACTTGAAGAATAATCTCGCTGCGTTGTCTTCTGTTGTGTGGGCGTATTCAAGCCGCGCGCTTCAGTGAAGCATTTGAATCTCAAAAGCGCGTTCAGCGCGGGGGCGTGGTCGCATTAGACGATAATGAAGGGAGACGTGAAAAACGGACATCGCGTTGTTTTCCTATGGATTACTTTATCACAGAATATTTGTTTTCGGCAGCACTTGTTTAGATTAAAAGTAGACATGTCAGGCTTTCTATAGATATATCTCTCATGTCTCTGTGTTGAGTATTCACTGAGTTACAGTTCATTTTAATGACACGTTTGTAATTGAAGATAAGCGCAGACAAAGGCTGCAGACAGCACTCCTTGTTTGTTATCTTTATTTTATAAGTGCACAAAGTTTTGTTGTTATTATGTCTGTATACAAAAAAAAAGTAGACCCTTTACAGATTCGATTGATGTATTGCTCTTATCAGTACGATCAAAACTGAAAGTGTAATTTAAGTTATTTTCGGTTATAACAAGAAAAAACCCCAAAAAAACTATAATACTCAATAAACTACATAAGATTAAAAAATATTTTTCCAAAAAAAATACACCAACACATTAACTTTCCAACAAGAGGTAATAACATTTTAGACTTTGTTTACACCACACAGAGAGGAGCTTACAAAAGAGGATGTAACAGTGAGGATGTAACAGTCACAAAAACCATCACTGTCCGGGCCAACCAGAAGCCGTGGATGACAGGGGAGGTCTACAGACTCCTGGAGACGCGGAACGCTGCCTTCAGAGCTGGAGATAAGGTGGGCCTGAGAACAGCCAGGGCCAACCTATCCCGAGGCATCAGAGAGGCTAAGAGACAGTACTCCAGGAGGATAGCCCATCAATTCAGTGACAGCAGAGACACTCGGAGCCTGTGGCAGGGGATTCAGACCATTATGGACTACAAGCCCCCACAGCGGACCTGTGACAGCAACATCTCTCGGCTGAACGAGCTGAACACCTTCTTCGCTCGCTTTGAGGCACAAAACAGCACAACTGCACAGAAGACTCCACCTCCTCCCAGTGACCAGGTGATGATGCTGACCCTGGACAGCGTGAGGAGATCCTTCAGCAGGATCAATGCATGCAAAGCTCCGGGTCCTGACAACATTCCTGGGCGTGTACTGAGAAACTGTGCAGCAGAACTCACTGATGTCTTCACAGACATTTTCAACATCTCACTTAGTCAGGCTGTTGTTCCCACCTGCTTCAAAGCTACCACCATCATTCCAGTCCCGAAGAAGCCATCTCCATCCTGCTTCAATGACTACCGTCCTGTTGCACTTACTCCCATCCTCATGAAGTGCTTCGAACGGCTAGTCATGCACCACATCAAGTCTGCCCTCCCCCCCTCCCCCCCTCCCTGGACCCATTCCAGTTTGCATATCGTTCCAAACGGTCGACCAATGATGCCATCTCAACTACCCTCCACTCAGCACTCACACATCTAGAGAAAAAAAGACTCATACGTCAGAATGCTGTTCATAGACTTCAGTTCAGCATTCAACACAATCATCCCTCAATAGCTCATTCACAAACTGGTCGAGCTGGGGCTCAACACTTCGCTGTGCAACTGGCTGTTGGACTTTCTGACTGGAAGACCTCAGGCAGTACGTGTCGGCAGCAACACATCCAGCACCATCACACTGAACACTGGGGCCCCCCAAGGATGTGTGCTGAGCCCCCTCCTCTTCACTCTGCTGACCCACGACTGCACACCGTCACACAACTCCAACCTCTTCATTAAGTTTGCGGATGACACGACTGTAGTGGGTCTCATTAGCAACAGAGATGAGACAAAGTGACAGTGACAACAATCTCTCTCTGAACGTGGAGAAGACGAAGGAGATTGTTGTTGATTTCAGGAGAGCGCACACTCAGCATGTTCCTCTGACCATCAACGGTGCGACTGTGGAGAGAGTGAGCAGCACCAAGTTCCTGGGTGTGACAGCACTGGCCAAGAAATCAAATCACCCCCCAACTACACCACTGGCCAAGAAATCACAGCAGCGTCTCTACTTCCTCCGCAAAAACTGAGGAGAGCCAGAGACCCACCCCCCATCATGTACACCTTCTACAGAGGCACCATCGAGAGCATTCTGACTAGCTGCATCACTGTGTGGTATGGCACCTGCAACGCGTCCTGCCGGAAGACTCTGCAACGCATAGTGAGAGCAGCTGAGAAGATCATTGGTGTCTCTCTCCCCTCCCTCCAGGACATTTATGGAACCCGTCTCACTCGCAAAACCCTCTGCATTGCAGGTGATCCCACTCACCCGTCACACAGCTTCTTCAGTCTGCTGCCATCAGGGAGGAGACTGCGGAGTCTCCAGGCCAGGACCAGCAGACTGAAGGACAGCTTCATCCATCAGGCTGTCAGGAAGCTGAACTCGCTCCCGAACTCGCTCCCGAACTTGCCCCCCCGTCCCTCTTCTGCCCCAGGCACCACTGAACTATGAACCCCAACACCCCCCAGATCCCACATCTCCAGGTCCTTCCACCCCCCCTCCCTCTAACATACGATGACATGCACCAGTCACTTTGTGCAGCAATGGTCTGCTTACTACCTCATTCATCATGGAACTGACACCATTCTACCACCTCATCAGTCAGCCTAAATAAAATAACTGCTCTTGAGCCCTTTGTCACTTTAATCAGACTGAATAAGCTTTTTTATGCACTAAAAATATTTTTATCTGTACTGTTTGTTCACTGGTTTGCACTCTATCTGCCATGTGCCTTGCGCTGCTTTTATTTAACCTTATTTTTATTTTAATTTTTCTATTATGTCTTTTTTTACATTCCCTTATTGTAAAAAATATTGTATAATGTAATGATAAAAATTAAACTTTCATATATTTTAGATTCGTTGGACACCAACTGAAATATTTCAGGTCTTTTATTGTTTCAATACTGATGATTTTGGCATACAGCTCATGAAAACCCAAAATTCCTATCTCAAAAAATTAGCATATCATGAAAAGGTTCTCTAAACGAGCTATTAACCTAATCATCTGAATCAACTAATTAACTCTAAACACCTGCAAAAGATTCCTGAGGCTTTTAAAAACTCCCAGCCTGGTTCATTACTCAAAACCGCAATCATGGGTAAGACTGCCGACCTGACTGCTGTCCAGAAGGCCATCATTGACACCCTCAAGCGAGAGGGTAAGACACAGAAAGAAATTTCTGAACGAATAGGCTGTTCCCAGAGTGCTGTATCAAGGCACCTCAGTGGGAAGTCTGTGGGAAGGAAAAAGTGTGGCAAAAAACGCTGCACAAATAGAAGAGGTGACCGGACCCTGAGGAAGATTGTGGAGAAGGACCGATTCCAGACCTTGGGGGACCTGCGGAAGCAGTGGACTGAGTCTGGAGTAGAAATATCCAGAGCCACCATGCACAGGCGTGTGCTTTTGAACCAGAAACAGTGGCAGAAGCGCCTGACCTGGGCTACAGAGAAGCAGCACTGGACTGTTGCTCAGTGGTCCAAAGTACTTTTTTCGGATGAAAGCAAATTTTGCATGTCATTCGGAAATCAAGGTGCCAGAGTCTGGAGGAAGACTGGGGAGAAAGAAATGCCAAAATGCCTGAAGTCCAGTGTCAAGTACCCACAGTCAGTGATGGTCTGGGGTGCCATGTCAGCTGCTGGTGTTGGTCCACTGTGTTTTATCAAGGGCAGGGTCAATGCAGCTAGCTATCAGGAGATTTTGGAGCACTTCATGCTTCCATCTGCTGAAAAGCTTTATGGAGATGAAGATTTCGTTTTTTCAGCACGAGCTGGCACCTGCTCACAGTGCCAAAACCACTGGTAAATGGTTTACTGACCATGGTATTACTGTGCTCAATTGGCCTGCCAACTCTCCTGACCTGAACCCCATAGAGAATCTGTGGGATATTGTGAAGAGAAAGTTGAGAGATGCAAGACCCAACACTCTGGATGAGCTTAAGGCCGCTATCGAAGCATCCTGGGCCTCCATAACACCTCAGCAGTGCCACAGGCTGATTGCCTCCATGCCACGCCGCATTGAAGCAGTCATTTCTGCAAAAGGATTCCCGACCAAGTATTGAGTGCATAACTGAACATAATTATTTGAAGGTTGACTTTTTTCTGTATTAAAAACACTTTTCTTTTATTGGTCGGATTAAATATGCTAATTTTTTGAGATAGGAATTTTAGGTTTTCATGAGCTGTATGCCAAAATCATCAGTATTAAAACAATAAAAGACCTGAAATATTTCAGTTGGTGTGCAATGAATCTAAAATATATGAAAGTTTAATTTTTATCATTACATTATGGAAAATAATGAACTTTGTCACAATATGCTAATTTTTTGAGAAGGACCTGTATTTTATATTTGATCTAGATTTTTAGGCTCTACTGTTAGTGTTATCTGTATGCACCGGGGGTCTGAGAGTAACGCAATATCGATTCTCTGTATGTATGTACTGTACATGTGGAAGAATTGACAATAAAGCAGACTTGACTTGACTTGTCAGGATGAACAGATCGGAGCCTCGGGTCATGCGATACAGGCTCTGGTAATGCAGGTGACCGAGCTCACCTCTCAATTACAACGTCTGAGAGGTCCCACTGCGCCAGCACCGTCCCCACTTGTTTCCCCGGAGAATTCCAACTTCAACCGGCCGGAGCTGCGCATCCCCACGCCTGAGAGGTATTCAGGTGAACCGAATTTGTGCAGAGCCTTTTTAACCAAGTGTTCGATTTACTTCTCTCTGCAGCCCATGACATTTTCTTCCGAGGAGAGTAAGGTGGCACTAGTTATGACGCTGCTGTCTGGACGCGCGGCTCTGTGGGGAACAGCGGTGTGACAAAATCAACACGACTGCTGCTTCTCGTTCCAAGCACTCAGTCAGGAGATGGGGCGCGTGTTCGACCGCGGAGTCGCCAGACGCGAGGCAGCCCGCCAACTTGCTGATCTCCGACAGAATAACAACTCTGTTTCCGACTATTCCATCGAGTTTCGGACGTTGTCCGCCGAGTGCAAATGGAATGAGGAGGCGCAGTGGGACATGTTCCTGCATGGGTTGGCTGACCGTGTTCAAAAGGAGATTTACACGTTGGAGTTACCCAAGACACTTGATGGACTGGTCGAACTGGCACTACGAATTGATGCACGTCTACAACAGAGAGAGACTCGACCGTACCAGACTCCTGTGGGTGAATTCGCGGAGTTCTCTGGTTAAAGGAGAGTGAACATGGTCAGCCCCTCTAACGATCCTGAACCCATGCAGGTAGGTCGAGCTCGGCTCTCCCGGTAGGAGAGAGAACATCGCCACTCGAGGGGTCTGTGTCTCTACTGTGAGGAGGCCGGCCATTTCATTTCTACCTGTCCTTTAAAAGGCCAAGCCCGGCGGTAGGATGGAGGATACTGTCGGGCAGCCTTTCCATGACTAGACCCTTGAACGCCACCCTCCTCCCGGTGAGACTCCAGTGGGCAGGCAGCTCTTTCAACGGCCAGGTGCTGGTGGATTCGGGAGCGGAGGGTAACTTGATGGACTTTTCATTGGCTCACAAACTGCACCTCCCCATCACAGCGCTGGAACACCCCATCACCATCCACGCACTAAATGGACAAGAACTCCCGGGGATTACTCACACTACTGGGCTCCTCACACTTATCACCTCGGGTAACCACACTGAGAGGACATCACTCTACCTCACCCAGTCACCTCACGCCCCCATCGTCCTGGGTCATCCGTGGTTGGCTAAACACGGACCCAGGATAGAGTGGGGTCAGAGCTCCGTGTCCAGTTGGAGCAATCAATGTTATGCCTCATGTCTTTCATCTGCTGTTCCGTCTGTTTCTTGTTCTGCTTCTCTTCATCCGCATCGTCCCTATGACTGTGCTATAGATTTACTGCCAGGTACGTCTCCTCCTAAGGGCAAGTTGTATTCACTTTCTGCTCCAGAAAGGAGGTTATGGAGAAATGATGGTGAGTTATCGCCCCGAGAACCTCCACAACCATCTGACAAAGACAAGATGAAGTGACACACAATATATACAGTAGGTAGACAACCAAAATGGGTAATACCGCCGCAGCGTTAACTGCAAGTCAGTCGCGTGTTAAAATCATTAGCTATACTACCGCCAGGTGGCGCAAAGGGACGGATTGCGAACTGAATGTAATTGTAAAATGAAAGGAAGACGTTAAACAACAATAACATTATAATATACATTATAACATCCTTAAAAGCCATTTAAAAAATAGGAAAGTCTTAGGCTACAGTCTACTCATCAAAAATTTAAAGAAAGACCTTTACACAAGGGCTCTTATGCATGCTATATTTATTAAACAGTCATTACAAAGGCTACATATATATATATATATACACGGATTAAAAGCTAAATGTTTTCATTTCGGTTCATAAATGATAAAAAAAAAACAAAAACAAATAATATATATATATAGGCCTATATATATTTAATATATATAATAATAATCTTCAGGTTCCATTTGCAGAGCGAAATGAGAACGGTCCAGCATTTACAAATAATTCTTATTAACTCTGTTATTATTCTTGACGTTTAAAATTGCTAACACTTGGCATTTTTGAATTATGCCTTTACTGTGTGACCAAAAATTGTGAATTGTGACTTTGATAGCGCTAGTGCCTCACGCGCACATATTCACTGGAAACAGCAGTCGTTCACCGAGCCATGTGGTGCGAGCAACGGTCGACTTTGACTACCTCATGAATAAGAGTTTAGCTTCAAATGGGCAACATGTTTGGATTTGTCTCAAATGAGAGAGATAAGCCCAACCTTACCTTATGTATCACTTTAAATTATTTATTATTATTATTATTATTATTATTTTGTTTATAAGCCTATATTATTATATACTGCAATTATATTTATCCATTAGAATTATATATTTGTAATTCTTGTTCTGTTCTGATAGATTTGTTGTAAAGTGAAGGGAACTAAAAACAAACTACTATTAAAATAAACAATAACAGTGGTTTTCAACCTGTGGGCCGCGGCCCCCTAGTGGGTCGCGATGGTATTGCAGGTGGGCCGCCAATTACTATTAAAATAAATAATAATATTGTTAATATATGTAAAAATGTCTAGTTCAAAAATTGCCCGTTCATTCTAGGGCTGTGCAATAGAAATTGTCATAAAATCACGATTTGAGCGTGCGCGATTTCTAAATCGCTTTACAGCACGATTTTCCGCGGCCCTGACCTCCCGCAGTATGCCATCCGATCTAATCAGAATGCAACGCGCTTAGCGCGAGAACAGAACAGACTGGGAATATGCCTATAACTCCAGGTTCACACACTGTCTGTGATGCGCCTTTTTTCCGAAGCCATGTTAACGGATCAGAGCGTTCACACTGCACGCGGTACCCAGCTAACAGGGAACGTTCCCAGAACATTCACTAACGTTCTTTAAAAGTTGTGTAAATGTTAGTACAAAACGTTATTAAAATAATGTTTTCGGAACGTTCTTATAACGTTGTTAATGTTCTTGTAAGGTTGCTACGTTCTTGTAAGGGAACAACATTCTCGGAACGTCTTTAGGACGTTATTTGTAATTGATGAATGTTCTTACAAGGTTGACAGAAAACGTTCTCGGAACGTCTTTAGGACGTTATTTGTAATTGATGAATGTTCTTCCCAGCTAACAATTTTACGTTCTGGGAACGTTCTCGGAACGTTAGTTTTTGGTTCCCAGAACGTTTCCAGAACGTTCCCTATTGGTTATCCAGGAAAGTTTTCTTAACGTATATAGAACGTTCCCTTAAGGTTAGGGGAACGTTCCGGGAACATTCCCTTTAGGTTATAAAAATATAACCTAAAAATAACCTACAGGGAACGTTCCCAGAACGTTCTCCATAGGTTATAAAATTAAACCTAAAAATAACTTACAGGGAACGTTCCTAGAACGTTCTTGTTTGGTTCCCAAAAAATAACCAAATGGGAACCATACGGGAACGTTAGGGGAACGTTCTGTGTTTGCTGGGTTACAAGGTTGACAGAAAACATTCTTAGAACAACGTTCTCGGAACGTCTTTAGGACGTTATTTGTTCTTGATGAATGTTCTTGTAAGGTTGACAGAAAGCGTTCTTAGAACAACGTTCTCTGAACGTCTTTAGGACGTTATTTGTAATTGATGAATGTTCTTACAAGGTTGATAGAAAACGTTCTTAGAACAACGTTCTCGGAACGTCTTTAGGACGTTATTTGTACTTGATGAATGTTCTTACAAGGTTGATAGAAAACGTTCTTAGAACAACGTTCTCGGAACGTCTTTAGGACGTTATTTGTACTTGATGAATGTTCTTACAAGGTTGATAGAAAACGTTCTTAGAACAACGTTCTCGGAACGTCTTTAGGACGTTATTTGTTCTTGATGAATGTTCTTACAAGGTTGACAGAAAACGTTCTTAGAACAACGTTCTCGGAACGTCTTTAGGACGTTATTTGTACTTGATGAATGTTCTTACAAGGTTGATAGAAAACGTTCTTAGAACAACGTTCTCGGAACGTCTTTAGGACGTTATTTGTAATTGATGAATGTTCTTGTAACGTTGATAGATAACGTTCTTAGCACAACGTTCTCGGAACGTCTTTAGGACGTTATTTGTAATTGATGAATGTTCTTATAAGGTTGATAGAAAACATTCTTAGAACAATGTTCTCGGAACGTCTTTAGGACGTTATTTGTACTTGATGAATGTTCTTATAAGGTTGATAGAAAACGTTCTTAGAACAACGTTCTCGGAACGTCTTTAGGACGTGATTTGTACTTGAATGTTCTTATAACGTTGTTAATGTTCTTGTAAGATTGATAGAAAACGTTCTTCACACAATGATCTCGGAACGTCTTTAGGATGTTATTTGTACTCAATGAATGTTCTCATAATGTTGAGAGAAAACATTTTTAGAACAACATTCTTAGAGCATTCAATTTTATTTAATGTACTTTCTAAATTAATTAATTGCTAAATGTTATTATGGTGTTATCCTAAAACATTCTGATAACAGCATGTCCTTATAGTTGCAGGCTACTTTATGAACGTTATCATAATGTTGGGAGAAACTTCTTTCTTATAGGCTATATAAAACCTATGAATAGAATAGAATAATAAAAAAAATAGAATATGGTAGAAAAATAAATGTATTTAAATATGAAACTACAACCTGGAGTAGGTGGTGGCTAATCGCCTGAATGTAATTTATAATTATTAATTATATATATTTTATAATTTATTTAAGTCACTTAGGCATATTAAGTGAATTGCAATCACTGTAAAAGTGAAATTTGCTAAATTAAGTTAATTCATTTAAGTCAAAAAATTAAAAAGATTATTTCAACTTAATTTGTGATTTGAACTAGGTTAAGCAGAACTCAAGCTAAATAAATTACTATAAATTAATTTAATCTACCATACAATCTATGATTTTTACGTATAAATGGCTGACCACAAAATATTTAAAAGAAAAATGAGCATAATTCATGATTTCAAACATGATAAAAGTAATTAATTTTACTCGACAAAATATTATCTGGGTGTTTTTCAAAAACCGCGCGCATTTTTCAGTCAGTCGCGTCCACACTCCACTCATCCCCAGAGAGACCGCGCTCACTCGCTCACTCACACTGATCACAGCAGGACTACTGGCGACGCGGTCACGGAAAATAACAGGTAACGTTAAGCATTTCGAGCTTCTTTATTCCTATTTAAAGCACTTTTGAACGTTTGTGTTTTACTGTCAACTTTAACTGAAGATTAACCAGCTTAACGTTAGTTATCACAATGTGTGTAACTTTAGCTAAGGTTAGCAAGGAGCTAACGCACCATTACATCAACGTTATCAATGGCAAGTGTTAAATATGCAGTGTTATACACAACAGTTCGTAAGTGGTAAATTAATAAGTATTTTTGGTGTTTATCACAGCCGGACACAGACAAACGAGTCCCGCAAAGTGTATTTTTAAGCTTATGTTAGAGAGACGGCTGACAGAGCATCTTCGTCATCTCTAACCGTCACTCCCGCCACAGATCTGAAGCGAGGTAATGCCAACACACATTCAGTGTATTAAAACACCTTTAAACTTCTTGTTAATTTTTATTGATTATCTGTAAGTTTCATCTAGAATGTCTATGTGATGCTGATCAAGTTTACTAAATCCACCGAACGGTGTACAAACTGGCTGAAGAGCTTTATAATGGCTGTTTAAACTTAGTTAACATTTTACACTGTTATTTGCTCCTCACGTTGTCTTATTTAAAATTCATATTATCAAATTGTTGTCATACTTTGAAATCAATGTTTTCAGTGCAAAGGCAGAGAGGGGCGGTGTGATGTCATTGGCAGCAAGAAGGCTGCAATACTAATATGGGCCTGAAATGAAGTAAGTAGAATTCACATTAAACAAATTGATGGGCTTTAGTGTTGTACCAGATGTTATTTGTCACGTTATAAACAGTTATGTAAATACATCGTTCTTCAGTTTTTATTTTTTGATGATTTGCCATAAATGCAGATGTAATGATGACCAGAAATGACAAGCAGCACAAATGTTAAGTCTTCTGAAGCAATACTATACATTTGTTTTGTGAATATTAGATTAATCAAATACACAGTGAATACACAGATGAAAAATAACAAACCTCAACTAACATCCCACAAGAGTAACATCATGACATCTAAGAACTAGTCATGTGTAATTCAGACTAGGGCTGGGCGATATATGAAAAAAAAAATTATATCTCAATATTGTCACATTTTTTACGATATTCGATATATATCTTGATATGTTTGCATTTGCATTTAGATAATAAAAATAAAAAAATTGGGGGAAATAGTTAAACTGGGATAAGAATTTTTATTTTATTTTTTTAAACAAGTTTTTAGCTAAGAACACTAGTCTGTCTACTGTCTCTGGTTTAAGAGAAGCTCTGTGGCATGAAACTATGTTCCCACTGCCATTAAAAACCCTCTCAGATGGGGAGCTATTTGCTGAAGCTTAAATAGTATATAGGATATATATATATAGAATATATATTCTTAAATATATTATTTATATATATATATATATATATATATATATATTATATATATATATATATATATATATTTACTTTATATATTATATATATATATATATATATATATATATATATAGACCAAAGACTATATACACTCTCTGTCTATATTGTGAAAACTGGTAAAACAAATGAAAAATATTATAAAAGTTAAATTCCTATAAGTAATTCCACATTGCCATATTTTTACACATGATTCATAAAAATAAGCTGTCCATAAATGTTGCTTAATTGTGAGTTAAATTTCTCTAATTTTGTGTTTTGTGTTTCAGGAACAATATTAGTCATTCAAGCTATGATCCTGGCAGATCTACTATCTGAAAAAAAAGACTCAGCAGATTTTTTTCAAGACACACAAGGTAGGACACAGTTCAGAACTTTATATTTACTTGGCAACATTTTTCTGAGATCAGCAGAAATTACTGAATAGTTGATCTAGGGACGTTCATTTTAACCGGTTAACCATTAACCGACCGTTAAGAATTTTGACAGATTAAAACAATCAGTTAAACGGTTTAAAAAGTCATTTATTTATTTTCAGTAATTTATCAAAATATTTAAAAAGGTTTGCTGCATGGTTAAAATATGATACGCGTATACATGTTTTTAGTTTTTTAGAGAAAAAAAAAACACAAGTCCCATTTTATTATTTAATTCAGAAATAGGTCTGATGCCGACACGAAATGTTTAAAATCATTATAATAAACTGTAAACATAGCTAGACTATTTTAGTTCCCCTCACTCCACAACAAATCATTTCAATTAACTGTATTTAGAAAAATAACAAGAAATAGGCCTTTCAGAAGTTATAGCAATATAAACAACAAGCCAAAAGGAATTAATTTAGGATAAAACGAAACTGAAACCAGCGTTGGGTCTCTCATTCGACACAAATTAAAATGTTTCCGTATTCACGATGTATTTGAATGCCAAATTATAATATACAATGTACTTCATTCGCGTTCCAATATCAAATATGTTTTGCATAACATTACGGTACGGTGATAACACTTAACAGCACTGATTTTACTGCATATTTAAACTGAGCAGTTTGGTTTTTCCCCCATGTTTGAGTGAATGTATTATTTATGATGATGAACAGGCTGCATTGTCAAAGTAGCAAAGCTTAACTGTGAGCGTGCATGCAGCGCCAGTGCAATCACTTGAGTTTTTCCTCAGTGAAAGCAACTACTCATTTTAGTCGTAAAGATAATCGGAATTGTAAACTGTTTGCCTTTATTTGTGTAGATTCACCATAAAAACAAATCTTTTTGTGTAAAATAAGCCTAAAGAAAAATAGGATGCCGCTTTCTGCTGTCTGTTTCCTTTTTGAACCGAAACTGCATAATTACCGAAACTGCAATTTTTCATTAATTTTCATAATATATTAAGTAAAAATATATTTCTCGTATAGGCCTATTTGTTGTGTTATATATATATATATATATATATAATATATATATATACACACAGTGTTTCCCACAGCCTTACACTCTATTTGTGGCGGCACTCCCCCGCCCCCATATATACACATATATGCAAAGTCATTTTCATCTGCCAGCAGGAGGCACTTTAAGAGCGGGAGAGATACAGGATTCTCCGGTAACGGCTGCGAAGCAGTGCTGAGCTCACAAACGCTGCCTTATCAACCATTATATATGCAAAATGAAATAAAATGAAATCGAAATTTTTTCTAAATACAGTCGGTTTCCTTTTTGAAATACAGTGATATAAAAACACCCCCGCATTGGTTTTTGATTTTTGAAACGTGGAGTGCTCATGTTTATTCAATGAAGTCAAAGCCTTTTGGAAAATCTATTTGTGGCGGTCAGTTTTGATATTGTGGCGGCCCGCCACAAATAAATCAATGTGTGGGAAACCCTGATATATATATAGAGCCTAGCTTTATTATGTTTTTCTCCTCCCGCAGAAGCGCTGCAGGTGTGTGATGTGATTTGAAGACCATGTGAATCCTCATGTTCTGTTGTTAGCGGCTTTTTGCACATGTAAAATTAATACAAATGTTAGTATTTTTAACGGGTCACAGACACTGATCCTTTCAAATTTAATTAAATTCTAATTTAAAATAATCTTGTCGGTTAACGGTTAATAATCGGTTAACGACCGTTGGTTGTCGGTTAGGAAAAATAACTAAAATGAACATCCCTAAGTTGAACATAGTTGAACCACTAAAAAATTAAAATTCTGTCATGGTTTACTCACCCCTCATGTTGTTCAAACCCATTTTGAATTAATTGTATTAATCTTTAGACAATTATTATTATTTTTTATAATCTTTCATCATTTTTGTCTTTCCATTGGAAGTCTAGGCAGTAGACTTATTATTTCATAGGAATTTTGTAATAACACAGTTTGTAACATCAGCCAATCTGTTTACTTTACAGATGGAGTGTGGAGAGACCGGACAGTTCCCACAGTGCTAGTTTTTTTCAGCACCCACACCCCACACACAAATTCACATAGAAGTTTTCAATAATAAAAAGTTTATATGATAGTTTCTATTTAGCTATGAAGTTATAGTTCATTGTCATAAATATTAAACTAAATATTAAAGTCCCCCTGTAGTGAAAATCAAGTTTTTATGCTGTTTATTTGTCTTTGTGGTTTTAAATATTGCTACATTACAATCCAATAACCAATCACATTAAAGAATCAATTCCTATCATTAGAATGCAAAATATACCAATACCAGCACAAAACTAAAAATACATTATAGCAAAAAAAAAAAAAAAAAAAAAACCATTAAGCTGTGGTTTAATGTGAATTAAGATACAATTTTGACTACGGGCGACTTAAATTTTTTTTACATGATATGCAATTTTCACCAGTCTGTTCAATGTGTTAATGAGATTTTTAAAAAGTGATTATCTTTGATTATTCAGATACCTGTTGAAATGCACATGTAATTATATGCTTGCTCGTATCTTGAATGTTGTGTTAATAAACATTATGTTGAAAGAATGTTGCAACAGTGCTAACCTGAAAATAACATTTTATTAAGCTACACTTTGTAATGTTCAAATGAATGTTTATAGAATGTTTTATTTTTAATAAATTGTAAGTGGAAAGAACATTGTAGGAACATTCTGGTAACCATAAAATAATGTTCCAGCAACGTTAAGCAAACTGGACATTTTAACGTTCCCGGAATGTTCCAGATAAACGTTCATAGAATGTTATATTTTTTATGAAATGTAAGTTTCAAGAACGTTGTAGGAACGTTATGCTGACCATAAAATAACATTCTGGGAACGTTAAGCAAACTGGACATTTTAACGTTTTTGGAACGGTCTAAATAAACGTTCATAGAACGTTATATTTTTTATGAAATTTAGGTTTCAAGAACGTTGTAGGAACGTTATGCTAACCATAAAATAACGTTCTGGGAACATTAAGCAAACTGGACATTTTAACGTTTTTGGAATGTTCTAAATAAACGTTCATAGAAAGTTATTTTTTATGAAATTTAGGTTTCAAGAACGTTTTAGGAACGTTATGCTAACCATAAAATAACGTCCTGGGAACATTAAGCAAACTGGACATTTTAACGTTTTTGGAACGTTCTAAATAAACGTTCATAGAACGTTATATTTTTTATGAAATTTAGGTTTCAAGAACGTTTTATAGGAACGTTATGCTAACCATAAAATAACGTTCTAGGAACATTAAACAAACTGGACATTTCCACATTTTTGGAACGTTCAAAATAACGTTCCCACAACCAAAAGGGAACGTTAGGAAAACGTTCTCAGAACATAAATTTGTTAGCTGGGTAAAAGGCTAGAAATAAAAACGTGCGAAAAGAATTAATATCTAGCACATGAGCATAGAGAGAGTTGTGAGTGCACAGGACACAGTTTGAGCGAGAGAAGACACGTTTTAAGTGCGCGCACTTTCTCCGGGCGAGAGCAGCGTGTATCTGAGCAAGCGTGTCTGGTTTTGTGACAGAGCAAAAGAAATCTGCGTGCGTGGGGACAGATTCGCGCTCGCACATTAATTTAATGTGCTTTCGCATTACATTAATGTGCTCTCGCTGCTGCACCGCATACACATACTGTATACGCACTGCAGACGGAGTAGCCTACGTGTGAACCTGTATAATGTATAACAAATCTATTTCAACATTTGAGGCACCCCTACAATTAATGAGCTCTATGAACAGTGCATGGCAAAAAACAAAAAAAAGTCCCTGGACACAGGATTTATTTATTTATATATATATTTTTTTTTTTTGCCATAAGTCTAGAAATTTTTTACACCTTTACTATAGCCTAGTGATTATTTTGACTTATGTCTGTTCTAGAGATGTTACAACTTTTTGATGAAGCTCTAATTGGTTTTCTTTTGGAAATATGTTTCAAATTCATCCTGAATGCATTCATGACTGTAAAGCATATCTGTGTGTGTCAAAATTGTGATTAAAATCGAAATCGCAAAATTGATCGAAATCGCGATGGGTTTTTTTTTTTGTCCATATCGCACAGCCCTAGTTCATTCAATAAATACAGTTAACAATCTAGCTTCTGAGTACTAAGTTATTAACCCAACAATAGCGAGGTCAGTTAATTTTTTTTGCAGTGGGCCACGCAAACATATGTGTTTGGTTGTGTGGGCCGCGAGTTGAAAAAGGTTGGGAACCACTGGCCTATAGCATTATAAGGCCTGACATTATTATTTCTGAATGTAATAAAATGCAACTCTCACAAACTTAATTTATTTTTTAGCGTGTTTTCGTGTATATTTTTATCCAGCTTTATTTTTCCATTGCATCTAAAAATGACTTTATTCACATTCACTCCGCACGTTCAATCTGCCTCTCGCGTTGTTCAGCTGTGGACGATTTCAAAATGTTTGATATAAAGGTTGCTGTCACATTTTATACAGGAATTGTTCATTTAAAAAAAAAAAAAAATCTAATTATATTGTTAGTTTCATGGTAACATTCAATCAAGTCTTCGGATACTATATAAGACACAAGTTCATTTAGACTATTTAACATGCACTGTGATATTTTACCGTTTCAACTTAAGATTTTAAAGTCAGTTTAATAGTATTGAAATTCAAGTTGAATCTAGTATTAAAAAAGGTTTTAATTGCTTTAATTATTTCTATGAATTAATAAGTTAACATGACTTTTTCATCATAGCATATTTTTACGAGTTTTCTGAAACCAAGCACCCACTTTTTTAAATCTATTAATCGCTCGCATATCTCCTACAACCTACAAATAAGGGCTAATAGAGGTTCTTTCTTTTATTATTTATTTATAATGTTTATTCTTGAAAAAAAAAAAACGTTTTTATTCTTTAATAAAATAAGGGACAGAATAAGGGACGATCGAAATATTTGTAATGTACAATAATATAGGCCTATATCTGCCTGCAGTTCAAAAGTTATATTTGTTTTGATTCATCCATTTATGTAGGATACAATTATTCTAAAAATAAAAATAAATAATGTCATACCATTAAATAAATTTTACCATTATAGAATTGGGGTAGTAATTTAGGAGGTGAAAATACAGTGAAATTACAAATGGCATGGGATTTTAAAGCATGACAACTGAAGGTCTATGAAACGTTTCTATGATGCATTTTTTTTTAAACAGTGGCACTTAAAGTTTTCAACTAAAATATTATTTCAACCATATAGCCTGTGAATAAATAAAATGCATACTTTTCAATGAAAGAACACTGAGAGTGTAAGTTGCTTCTGGTGTTTGGATTTGTACTTCAATATAATGAGCTCCAAGTTTAAGAATAGCCTACACTAGGTTTTTTTTTTTTTAATCTCTATTTAACAGCATTAGCTCAATGAAATACGCCTTTCTTAAGGTGGACTGAATGTTTTCCTGCCTTGCTAAATGTTGGGCTCATGATCAGTAAGTTGTATTCGCTCAAACTGATTTAGTAAAATCAAACCGCGGACGGTGAAGCTGGGTCAGTTAGAGCTCGCGCTTGCTGTGAGGCGGGAGCAGCTGACAGAGGATTCCGCTTGGTCTTAAAGCCTTCCTCAAACGTCTACGTTCACAAATAACAATGATTTTCGCAAAAATAATGATTAATTATCAATTGATATATAAATCGATTTTTTTGCCTCCCTACTTAAAATCAATTTTCAAATGACAAAGAAATTTTTCAAGACAAGTTTTAATATAATTCTTTATCATTTACCAGTCAAATTTATAACTGAGACAAGATGATCAATAAAAATCAGAAACGTTAATACCTTAATGCTGGAAAGACCTTTAGTTTATTTATTTATTTATTTTATTTTTTTAATACTAGCCCATCATGCAATCTTACAATTTCCCCTCCGCGCTCCGAGCATTTAATAATCACTCCGCTTCGCGTTCATTGAAACCAGAAACACCGCTCCGCCTTCACTCAGTGGCTAAAGTTGAAATGTTATTTTCATAATGTAGCCTATAAAAATAAAATAAAAATAAATAAAGAAATAAAATTACAGGACAGTTTCAAAGGGGATTAGGCTATTGTGTGCAAACTTTTTGTCCTACCAAACGCCAAACTAATAACATTGTCAGGATTAAAAGGTATAATTGCTGCTTTCTGCTGTGCAAATTTTGTTTGTGTTGAAAATAACAGTACATTTTCAGTTATTTTATCTACAGATTGATGCATTTCTTACAGATTTCTGCTCATTCAAAATCAGATACAGATGAAGTACTGTAAGATTACTTTTGTTTGAATGCATTATTGCAACAGCGATTACGTGTGAATGTGCTGTATCTGTTTAAATCATGCAACCTTCACAGATTACATAATGCTTTCGTTTTAAATTGATTAGTTTAAAAGACATTTCAAGCTTTCTGTAGATATATTTCTCATGTATGTGAGACACCCAGATTTTCAGTTATTTCATTATTAGTGAAAAAAATCACGTGATCGAGAGGGGGCCTCCCTGTCATGCCATTAATAATTTTCGCACAAACACTTGAATATGAATAATAATTCACATTTTGCATATGCATTACAAAGTAATTAAAAAAAAAATGCAATTATCCAAAATAAAACCAAACAAGATTTGTAATGAAGATAAAATGTAGACAAATAAGACTAAATGCTGCACGTGCACTCAGCATCATGCGCGCCGAGTAAATCTTGCACTCTGACATTTTACAGACTATTGTACAAACCTGCATTTAAATGCGGCTACAATTTTTTTATTTCATTTATTTATTTATTTTTACTTAAATTATATGAAAGCAAGTAAAGAATACTCCATTTAAAATCACTGAAGTTGTCAATTAATGAAGCTCTTTTTTTACATCGTGTGCATTTTGTTTATTATAATGAGAGAACTTAAGTTTAAACGTGAGGACGTTTTATTAATTAGTCCATTCTTTAGAGTTTCAGTGATTTAGCTAAATCGTGCAGGTTTAATTTAGTCGCAGAGGCGGCAGTGGCCGCTCGGAAAGAGCCAGAGGCGAAGGTGTCCGCTCACGATCCCGGTTTTGCCCTGGGTTCCCACTCCATCGGCTCTGCCTCAGTCACCTGGTCCCCCTCCAGCACACGGACCTCTCCTCTGGGTGGGGGGCCGCTGGAACGTCTGGAATCCGTTCCTTAGAGGGGGGGTCCTGTCATTGAGTCCGGACCCGGGGGTTCCTCCTTCTCACCACCAGAGGGCGCCACTTCCATTCTCCCGGACTCATTACCTTCAGTCTGCACACCTGGTTTACTCGACACACCTGTTTCACCCACTCACACGCACACACCTGGTGCCTATTGTCACGGACTATATAGTTTTGTCTCACCCACCACTCTGCCTGGCTGTATTGTTTATTATTAATTGTTATTTGTTAAGTGCTCATGGTATTGTGTTTCCAAATCCCACCCCGTGTCTGCTCTTGTCCCCGTGATCGGTTTCTGTTTTGTTCTGCCTTGTTGGCTTTTTATTTATTAAAAAGTAAGTTTTCCCCTGCGTTTGGACCCAGACCCTGTTTCTTCCACGGCGCGCTCTACCGCGCCGTGACACCCGTATACTCACGTTTTACTAAAATAAAGAAAATAATTTATAAAACACGCAAGCCTAGCTCACAATAGGCTACCACTCTTAATGCTCCGATCCAAAGTAAACCACAATTTATTTTGAATAATATAACACATAATTCATATTATATAAATAATACTGCACACTATTTAAATGTGTCAAATCTAAAATATGGTGTAGAGAAAATATAAGCACAGGCTCATAGGCTTGACATTTATCCTGCTTGAATTCGTTCTAAGAAACGCACATATCTTCATAAGGACTAAACTTTCATCTGTGAATATTAAATATTTTAACTAGCCTAAAGTGTTTTCCTTTCATTTTCCCCGACTGCAGTCAAATGTAACTCATCGGTGAGGCAAAGCTGACATCTATTCGCGAAAAGGTGCTTTGATGCGCTTGTTTGAAAACTTGTGATTAAAGCGCCACTCAGCGGACAAAAGCTGCAAATGCACTTTGCAGACGCCGCGGCGGCGGTACGAGCGGCGGTAAAACCAACGTTTTGGATGGCCACCTACTGTAGGACATTCTCATTCAACACAGCTGGTGCTGATCAGCTCATCAGCGGGACACAGAGCCGCGCTGATGAGCCACACCCACTCAACCAACGTGCACTCACATAGCGAGGGCGAGTCAATGAATCCATCAACCGTGACAGTACCCCCCCTCCTAGGAACGCCGCGTGGCGTTCCCAGACATCCTTACCTGTTGATTGTAAACATCGATAAGGGAGTGATCCAGGATGTCCCTAGCAGGAACCCAACTCCTCTCCTCCAGACCGCAACCTTCCTCCAGCATACAGGAGAGTTCATCCTGTTTTTCATGTGTCAAAAATAAAGCCTGTATTTCATTCTCACTTTAATCCGCCTGCCCCGGTCCCCCACCCGCCACGACTCATAGATGGGGAACCTACATTGTCGGTTAATCGCATACTGGACTTGAGATGGAGGGGACGCGGATTCCAGTACCTGGTGGACTGGGAAGGTTACGGTCCAGAGGAGAGGAGTTATGTTCCTGCTAGGGACATCCTGGATCACTCCCTTATCGATGATTACAATCGACAGGTAAGGGTGTCTGGGAACGCCAGGCGGCGTTCCTAGGAGGGGGGTACTGTCATGGTTGATGGATTCATTGACTCGCCCTCGCTAGGTGAGTGCACGTGGGTTGAATGGGTGCGGCTCATCAGCGTGGCTCGGGTGTCCCACTGATGAGCTGATCAGCAGCAGCTGTGTTGAATGAGAATGTCCTATATATTGTGTGTCACTTCGTCTTGTCTTTGTCAGATGGTTGTAGAGGTTCTCGGGGCGATACTCACCGTCATTTCTCCTCGCTCCAGTTCCTGGGTTCCGTTGGGATTTCCGCCTTGTTCAGAGGATCGTGTTTCTGGTCTCCAGCTTGCTGTCTGCCCCCTGAGTCCTGCGTTGCCGAGCCTGGTATTCATCTGCCTGCTGTTATTGGACCTACACTACCTCTATGCTCTTTTGTGTCAATAAACACCAGTTCACTTGCTATTGAATCCTTGACTGTTCTTTCGAGCCATGACATAATCTTAACAAAATATATAATCATTTTAGGCAAGTATTCCAACTCAAATGTATATTTATTTATTTATTTTTTTCTTGGAAAACGCCATATGTGACAATTATCTTTTTCTGGCTACTAAACTAGACTCTACGTTTAAGCAATGGCGAGTCCTGGGACTTGTTAAACATAGTGACTTTTTTTTATTGATGATACTTTTGCTAATGATAGTAATCTTGTTAAAAAATCTCATCTTTAAAAATCAATTTCTTTTTTCCCATTATCTTAAGGTTGGGCACTTCATCCAAGCTCAGTACTCTCTTTCCACAAAGGCCTCTTGTCACAGTTAGACTGCTTTTTGCAGATTCTTTCTCACCATCTATTTCCAAAATATACGGGTGCTGGTCATATAATTAGAATATCATCAACAAGTTGATTTATTTCACTAAATCCATTCAAAAAGTGAAACTTGTATATTATATTCATTCATTACACACAGACTGATATATTTCAAATGTTTATTTTCAAATTCAAATTCCCAATTTCAGATTGTCCTTTGTTTTTCTTGGAGAGAAGTGGCTTCTTTGGTGCCCTTCTTGACACCAGGCCATTGTCCAAAAGTCTTCGCCTCACTGTGCATGCAGATGCTCTCACATGCTGCCATTCCTGAGAAAGCTCTGCACTGATGGTGACACGATTCCGTAGCTCACTCCTCAGTAGGAGACGGTCCTGGCACTTGCAATATTCCTTATGGCTAAGTGACCTAATGATGTTTCTTAAAAATAAATAAATAAATAAATAAATCAGGGGAACAAATACAAATGTAAAAAATATATTGGACCCCTTAATAATTTAGTACTAAAAAAAGAAATAAATAACCCCCTCCTTTTTATTTTATTGTTTTATATTTATTTTATTCTCCCTCTTTCTTTTCCTAATTTACATTTCAGTGTTCTTATTATGTGAATGCCCATTTCTACTGAGTTCATGTCAGGTGAATTTGGAGGCCAAGTCATATTACAGAAATTCACTATTACGTTCCTTGAACCACTACTTGATGATTCTGGCAGTGTGGCATGGCCCATAATCCTGTTAGTAATGACCATCAACAGGGCCATACAGAGACCTTTTGAGGGGCAGGTGCTCAAAGTATAAAAGGGGCACATGGAATACAGATTTTAATAGGGCTGTGCTCCTTATTGATATGTGTATCGAAATGGATACTTCTGTTTTGATACAGCAGCAAATGCCATGACGCAGTTTTGAAAGAGTAACACAGAACAGAAAAGACCATTTTATGTTTAAAAGTTAAATATTTTTTTTTCTTTGCATCACTGAATTACTCTGGAATTGGAAACTGAATTATAGTATTATTATTGTTATTGTTATTATTATTATCATTATTATTATTATTATTATTGTTGTTGAGTTTACAGGGCATGGTGGTTTTGCTGTTGTAAACAATACTGTTGTTGTAGTAGAAATAGAATTCTATTTTTAGTTTTAACGACATTCAATGATGCTGCGCTGAACTCACTGTTCTGGATCAGGGCAAATTTCTATCATCCCGTCGACCTCCCAGACACCTCTGGACTGAGCTGGAGGGAAGCCATTATCCGGTGTCTGGAGAACGTCTATCCCCAATCCAGAGCACAGCCAGACCCAGAGCCCAGCCCACCATCTCCCCACTGCATGGAGCTCAAGCCAGAGCCCACTGCTGATGGAGAGCCAGAGCCTGTCACGAGTGACGAGCCATCGCATTGGAGTGCGACAGAGCTGAGCATCACCAGGGAGCCAGAGCCTCACGGATTGTCAGACCAGGTGTGAGAGTCGGCTACACCGCCTGCCATCAGGGAGAAAGCCATGGACAGAGAGAGCGCGGAGAGGAGCTCCACCCCCTGCACCATGGCTAAGGGTGAGCTGAAAAGGAATTTCGGAGAATGCAAAGCGGAGGAAAACTTGTCTTGTTTACCCACCTGCCCCCTTTCCTTTCTTCTCTGATGGTGAACTCTGTCCCTCCCGTTCCTGAGTTTAGCCCAGAGAAGGCTCCTGTTCCCATGTCCAGCTCTAAGAGGGCTCCTGGTCCCAAGTTAAGCACGGGCACTCACAAATGCCCAGGCACCCACCCTCTCCTGCCTCCTCCACCACTGTCGTCTGGCAGCCCCTTTGCTCGCCCTCAACCCACCATAAATACGGTGCGAGCTCCCCGCAGAGCTGCCATCCTCCTTCATCACAGTGGCTGCAGAATCCCTGGTCTCCGCCTCCAGCCCCTGAGACCCAGACTCCACCTCGGCCCATTGACCAAGAAGTTCCACCATGGCTCCTATCTTCCTCCTTTCCACCGTGGCCCATCAGTCCACTGGCTCCACTGGGCTCCCTCGTCCCTCTGGCTCCGCCATTGTCTGTTGTCGAGCATCTGTTGCCTTGGGAATCCAGTCCTCTAACTACGCCTCATCCCCCCGTTCCTCCAACTCTGTCAGGCTCCTCCATCCCTTTGGCTCCTCCTCGATCCTCTCTCACTCCAGCTCCACCATGGCTTTCTGGATCCCTGCCTTCACCTCAGTCACCGGAGCCCTCTGCTCCACCTCTGGATCCTCCCTGTTGCCCTGCCTCATCGGCTCTCCGTCTCGGGCTCCTCCGCCACCAGTTATGCCACCTTTGGTCGGCCACCTGGAGTTGTCAGCCCTTCCAACCTCCATGGCTCCTCCCTCCATTGGCTGCACCATGGGTCACCATTATGGCTGTTGCCTGGGTCCCACCTAGCACCGCATGCTCCAAGTCCCTCCTGTCATCTCCCTGGCTCCTTCCTCCGTCTGTTCCGCCCTGGCTCCTCCCATTTCCTCCTTGGCTCCTCCCTCCATCGTCACCTCCCTGGACTCTGTCTGCCGGCCCACTCCTGGGTGTCCGCCCTCCTCCTGAGCCTCCTCCCAGTTCCCACCCATCCCTCCTTCTGTTGGTTCTATGGCGTGTCCCCATGAATGGGGGGTGGGGGTTAGGGGGTGAAATGTCATTATTGGACTGTCTTTGTTGTGTTTCTCCTTCATGTGCCCTTATTTGGTTGTTCCTGTTCCTGTCCTCGTTGTCTCTTAATTAGTCATTCTGTTCACCTGAGAGAGAGTATAGTGTGACTTGTCTAAAATTTGATTGATGAGGGTCATAAAAGACATCTGTTTTGTACACCTGTTTGGACCCCCCTCCCCTTCCTGTACAGCCCCCGTGTGTGACCTTTTTATGAACCTAAAAAGAATTTGGAGGAAGGGAAAAGTGTTTTTGTGTGTGGGAACTATGTGCTTTTAACCTTTAAAATGCGAAAACGTGAAAATGGTATAAGGGAAGTTTTTATTAAGGTTTTACATACACAATGCATTTCAAGAAAAAGGTTATAAACATAGAGAAAGGTGTTAAAGTTGTTACAAATTAAATAAAAAGAAAACTAGGTTACTGGTTATTTATCTAAAACAACCAAACAAGTCAAAAACTATCAGATACGTTCGTTAAACAACACGTGAGAGTCCCAAGCTTGTAGCATTACAATTTAAAAAGGTGTTAGAGTTTTACAACATATAAAAAAAAAAAATATTACACAGATTATATAATTCATAACTAACCTAAAAAAAAAAAAAAAAAAAAAAAAAAAGGGAACGTAAAGCAATGTTAGAAACCAGGAAAGTTGCCGTTTGTCACGCCTGGTGAAAAGTTAAAACAAGAAAAAAGAGGTATGCATTTAGCGGATCTAAAAGAAAATGCATCAGACGCCGTCGTTAAAACACCAGCACAAGATACAAACAAACAAACTAGGGCACAAACACAACATACAAACATAAACATACTGTACAAACAAGCATACAAACGTAAACCACAAACACAAACATACAAATGCAAACATACAAAAATACAAACTAAAATTACAAACAAACACAAATATACACCCCCAAACTCAAACAAGTACACAAACATACAAAAAACAAACTAGGTCACAAACACAAACATACACGCAAAAACAAACGCTTACACAAACACATACACAAAAACAATACATACTGTACAAACAAGCATACAAACATAAACCACAAACACAAACATACAAATGCAAACATACAAAGATACAAACTAAAAATTACAAACAAGCATACAAACGTAAACCACAAACATACAAATGCAAACATACAAACTAAAAATTACAAACAAACATACAAATGTAAACAGCAAACAAAAACATACAAAAGCAAACATACTGTACAAACAAACATAAAAACTAAAACTTACAAACAAACACAAATATACACTCCAAACTCAAACAAGTACACAAACAAACATACAAAACAAACAAACTAGGGCACAAACACAACATACAAACATAAACACACTGTAAAAACAAGCATACAAACGTAAACCACAAACACAAACATACAAATGCAAACATACAGAAAACATGAACATGCAAGCAAACAAACACAAATATACCTACAAACCCAAACAAGTACATAAATATACAAACAAACAAACTAGGTCACAAACACAAATATATTAGATTGAAAATCAGTTGTCATAAGGTTTCTTTGAAACCAAAAGTGCTTCTTATAAAAGTTGCTACAAATGTCTCACAGAACTTTTATAACAGATTAGACTTTCTTTCTCACTTTACAATTGGCGTTGTTAACCATGCTGTTTAAAATAGTTTAAAAAAGTATTCTTTTTAGCTTTCAAGTAGGATTCATGTCCGCACTCAAGTGTTTTTAGTAAGAGTTCTGAGACAAGTAAAAATAGATGTGTGAAAAGACTTTTCTCTTTAAGATGTTTTTAATGACAGACTAAATGCTTTAGATTGTTTAAAACAATTGAGTTTATGCATTTCTCTTGAATATGTATACAGTGACCTATGAGTACATGAAGCAGAATACATACATAACCTCATAAATGCATTGTGGTTGATGTTAATCAAAAAAAAAAAAAGACTTAATTGATATATCATATCTTACTATCTTTTCAAAACACAATAAACATTCTTATGATTCTTTAACTGCGAACAACCGGTTTTGTTGGAAATTAAAATAAAATAAAATAAATAGATGAATAAAAACATAGTGTTATGTTTCTCAGTTAGAATGCTTATAGTTTGTAGTAAAATCATATATATAAGCTAAAACATTTTTCTTTCAAACACTTTCATGCACCACGCAGTTTTCACAGACACTCCTCACAAACTGCCAACAAGGTCCTTGAGTTTTGTTTTAACATTTAGCTGTAGCTGAGACCCTGATGGAATTATTTTACACACAGTTTTGGGAAGGTTACTATGGACTTGTAATAGGTTATAGATCACAAATTACCCTATTTAAAATCTAAAAGGTCTCTTCATTCGAGACGTTTACTTAACATCATTATATTAGCCTAGTTTATATCAGCTATAAGATACAAGATCGTTTCTTATTAATTATTATTAAATTGTTAAACAAACAAAAAAAGTTTCTGAACTCAGAGAACAGAATAACAATCTTTTATTTCAACACTATATTGTTGAATATACATGCATACATCGAAGTAGTGAAGAAAATGATAAAATTGCCATTAAAAACAAACTTATGGCACTTATGGCATTACAGACAATCTAGCCAGAATAGAAAATCTCTGCAGATTAACATGGTTTGCTCCAATATAAAATCAATCAACAATGCAACAATTTCACATGTCATAGAATCACAATGTTTCGAAGCCAACAGCACACATTAATCTGTTGCAGATGTACACAGATAGAGAACATCATTAATGTCCATTTCATCTTCACATTAATACATCACTTTCAGAATTTTTCTTGTAGTGATATGCACTGGTGCTCTCCCAGTTAAACATGCTCATCAAATCAGGCCATGTATATTTCAGGCTTCTTACAAGTTTAATTTTGGTTACTGAGATTTTTTTCCTGTTTGCTATCACCCGTATAATCGTGATTTGGGTTGCATGCCGCCGTGATGATCTTATGCATCAGACCGATCATTTGTCCTCTGTAGTGTAGTTTAAAAACAGGGTCGACAATGTCTTTTACAAAACAGGTTTTTCCCACGGCGCACCCCAGTTCTTCGACCTCAGCAGCGCCACTCCATTTACCCTCCATGGTGCATTTGTGCAGTGTCAGACGACTTTTTCAGAATTTGATTCTTTCCAAGACATAAACTTTGTCCCCTAATCGATATAGAATGTTGTCGCCGTTACCTAGAATGCGGATGTACTGTTTTAATCCACGACGGTCCAGTGGCATTCGGTTTCAATTTCCGGTTTATTGATTTATTGTATTGTTTATTGTTCGCAGCGCAGCAACTGTAGCGTTTATCAGCCGGTCGTTGTTGGTTTTAGCGATGGGACCCCATGTATGATGTACAGGGCCGGGAGTTGTCATCAGGAAGTCATAAACATTGGTCACGCCTAAGATAAGTTTCACTCAAGTCAGTCATGATATTTTAGTTTATGATTAAAAGCTTGGATAATAATTAATAAGAAAGATCTTGTATCTTATATCTTATATCTTATATAAACTAGGCTAATATAATGATGTTAAGTAAACGTCTTGAATGAAGACAAGGTTTAAATCAATATTTTAATAACCAAATTCATGGAAATTTTGACTTGTATGAACAAAGAGGCCCACTAAGGTGACAGCAAAAACTAGGAAACAAAACGTGTAAGGCCCTAAGAGTAAGACCAAACAATTACAATTAGGTGGGAAAATAAGATAAGAATGGTGAAACTGCGGTAAACAAATTCAAACAGAAAGAGCTAACAAAGTTATGGAAACATATCGTTCTGGTTTCAAAGTGTAATGCTATGAAAAACATTGTGGTTTATATCTCACAACTCTAGCAGTTTAGGTGTACTTAGCAGCCCATACGGAAAGGTAATATATACACATATATGTGAAGCACTGTTAAATATATTGAAATATATTTTGAAAATCTATTTTAAAAATACATATGTTACGTGTGTGTGTTACATTATATTCATGCCTCAAATAACTTTTAATCAATGTGTTTTTGCAGTGCAGCAATACATTTTGTTTCTACACTGTTTACCATTTTTAAAGCTATTAATATATTATATTATATTATATTATATTATATTATATTATATTATATTATATTATATTATATTATATTATAATTATATTTAGGCCTACTATCAACTTAAACAATATGTTATCAAGTGTCAGGACAAGTTTATAATTTTATGTACTATGTAAACGCTGTGTAATGTGTTTGATGGACGCGCGCGTTGAACATTCCAGGCACATTTAAACTGTGGCGGGATGTTGCCATGGAAACGGGCGCGGCAAACTCAGCTGACAAGTAGCAAATCTCTCCGTCTCTCACTGTTGTTTTTTACTGCTTTCAGGTAAGTTTAGTCCCTAAAATTACACAATTAATACATACAACTTTTCCTGACACTTTCTTACATGTAATTGACACGCTTCTGTTGAATATTTACTTTACAGAAATGGTTCAGTGTCATGGGAATAAGTCCGTTAGCATCACAACCGTGAGCTAACAGAGGACTAACTATAAGAGGTAAGCTAGCTATAGTTTTGAGCTCTTATTTATGAAAGTTTGGGATTTTAATCACATATTTTGTGTAGATGAGTTTTTTTTTATAGCTTTGTAAATGTTTTGTTGGCAATTTGTTAATGGATGTTAATTAAAAAAAGCTAATTAATTTAACCTATAAGTATGCACTGTTAGGGTTGCCCACCGTTCCGTATAATATGGAATCGTCCTGTATTTAAGGCGTCAAAGAAGCATTATGAAAGCTATATGGAACGCAGTTGGTCCCGTATTTAAGGCATATGCCGTATGACCACCTAGACCATACAAATACCAAACTCTAAGCGGAGAATCAGTTATTCTTTTTTTTGACAGGTGTTTGATTTGTGAGCATAGCCGTTCGAGGGAGGCTTTAAGACTAAGCGGAATCCTCTGCTGGCTGCTCGCTCCCGCTTCACAGCGAGCTGGACTCGCGCTTACGGAGTTAGGTTTTTTAACGTCCGCGTTTCGACTTCAGCTAATCAGTTTGGGAGAATGCAAACAACATGATTCCAACATCCAGCCATGCAAGAAAACGTGCATTTTACCTGTGGGAAGACAGAATCAATAAGGAAAGTCGTCTTTCTTTAATGTAGGTAATGTTGTTAAATACCTAGATGAAACAATTTATAACTTACAGCGTACTCTTAACCTTGAATATCATTCTTAAACAACAAAACGACCAAAGAAGTGTCAAGCACCCAAAGCAGTCCATTAATTCTATAAGTTATCTTTAATTGAAAAATAAGCATTTCCATTTGTACTGTAATAGGCCTACTGTATAGCTACACACACGCAAATCAGAGTCAGAAAGAGCTTTATTGTCAAGTATGTTTGCACATAGAAGGAATTTGTTTTAGTGTCACAAGCTTCCAGAACACAGAGACAACAACAACACACAGATAATAAAAAATAAGATGTGAACAGATAATTAAAAATTTGATAAAATAAAGTAAAAACTGTAATTTTGTGAAATAGACTTTCATTGCATTTTAACATAACAGTTTTATATTTTAATATACTTTAAAATATAATTGATTCCTGTAAAGCCATGCTAAATTTTCAGCATCATTATGATCCTTCAGAAATCATTAAATTATGCTGATTTATTATCAGTATAAAAAACAGTATTTATTCAAAATAATTTTTTTGGGACCTGTGATATTATTTAAGGATTCTTTGATAAATAAAAAGTATAAATAACAGTATTTATTCAAAATATATTTGTGTGTGTGTGTGTGTGTGTGTGTGTGTGTTAAATATACACTACTAATGTCAGTACATTTCTTTTTTTTAAAGAAACTTTTAGAATACTTTTATTCAGCAAGGATTAAGGTGTTAAATGGATAAAAAGTGATACTGTTAGAATATTGTCAAAATTTCTATTTTGAATAAATTCTGTTGTTTTTAACTTTATTTTATTTATGGAACACAGGTTCCAAAAAATATTAAGCAGCACAACAGTTGATAATATTATCAACACTGATAATAACTCAGCATATTAGAATGATGTTCTGAGTAATGATGCTGAAAATACAGTGCTGCGTCACAGAAGTAAATTAATAAAAATGATATTTAAAAGTATAATAAGAAAGGAAACCAATATTAGATATTGCAATAATATTTCACAATATTACTATTTTTCTGTATTTTTGATCAACTAAATACAACCTTGATGAGCATAAGAGACTCCATTAAAAACATTACAAATCTAAACGATATATACCCGAAAACGTAAATTCTCTCAATATATCTCACCTATATCATCAAGCATCTTTAAAACCTAAAAACGTAAATTCTCTTTTCTTAAGATTTTTTGTATGTTCTGTACATTATTCTTTCTCTTTTCTGCATTTCACCTCTGCTGTAGTTTATTTCTAATAAATCTGACATTGTATACTACGTATTGTTGGCTCTGTGACACATTGTTTATTTTCCTATATTCTTCCATGCTGATGACCGTGCAGCAGAGTTGGAGTGGACCTCTTGTTGAAGAACTTCTCCAGGCACCATGAAACATCTGACTAGTAAGAAAAACCTCAAACATTAAGAAGTTTATCAGATATTAAAAATATATGTCAAATAAATATCAAATATTTTTTGAGTCCTGTATGTCTTACAAGCCCATCCTGTTTAACACTGCACTGAGGACACTACAACCAGAGACGTACAACATAATTCAAAATGAGACACAGATGATAATAAAAAAAAGTGCTTTGAAATGAAAATTAATACTGGTAATACAGAACCGAGTACTGTGACTGTGCCTCACTTCAAAGTGAAACAGTCTGTAATGGTCATCTGCCATGCCAGATCGATAGTGAAGGTAGGAATTATAAGTAAGATTTTCTAAACTTTAAATGTAGTAAAGTGTTTGTTCAAGTAGACTATGTTGCTTGTGGAAACCTCACACAAGCCTGAAAGGTGCTTTAAACTTAAAATCTTATTTGCACTCTTGAAAACTGTTCACCAAAGACTAACTTTCAGTCCAGCAGAATTTTCTGCACACTTCACCACCAAGATCAAAATGAGCATTGTGAATGTTAAAGCTTCACATTACATTTATAACAACCATTGTTAATATTTGAATTATATTGAATTATATTATGCCTTGAAAGTGGACAATACCGGATTTTTTGACCAAACATATTTAGGGTTCAGATCGTGCTATACGTGGAGAATAATGCACATAAAAAAAAAAAAAAGGCATTTATCAGTTTTTGCAAATTAACTTTTCACACTTGCCATACTCCAACAGGGTGAACGCACTGACCAAACAAAACAAAATTGGTGGCAGTGTGAAATGACCATAATGCTGTATGTTAGGTGTGGAGATTCATTAAACTTGGTTTGCTATAATACATCTATTCAGAAGTGCACCAGTGTGAATCATAATTTCCCCCACATTTGCTGTATATCCATAAAGTTATATCTATTGCCGCGTTTCCACCGAAATTACCCGGAACAATTGTACCAGGAACTTTTTTGCCCAAGAACTATTTTCCCCCACAGACCTGTTGCTTTCAGCATTTCCACCGCGGTCTAAAGTACCGTGAAGATTAGGCAAATAGTCTGGTGACGTAAGCCTGCGCGTGTTTCTCAATACAGAGTACGCAAATTTCGGACTTGCACCCTCGGTAGTTCGTAGTGATGGGAAGTTCTGCTCTTTTCACTTCCGGGTCTGTTGTGAGCGCGACTGCTGTGACTGTTGACGTGTGATGCTGCTGACGTGTTTTCTGGTGCGCCCAATAACAAAGATAACACGTCAGCAGCGTCGTACATCAACAGTCACAGCAGTCGCGCTCATAACAGACCCGGAAGAGAAGACAATGCTGAATAAAGTCATCATTTTTGTTATTTTTGGAGCAAAATGTATTTTTGATGCTTCAATAAATTCTAACGGACCCTCTGATGTCACATGGACTACTTTGATGATGTTTTCATTACCTTTCTGGACGTGGACAGTATACCGTACATACATTTTCAATGGAGGTACAGAAAGCTCTCGGACTAAATCTAAAATATCTTAAACTGTGTTCTGAAGATGAACGGAGGTCTTACGGGTTTGGAACGACATGAGGGTGAGTCATTAATGACATAATTTTCATTTTTCAGTGAACTAACCCTTTAACATATAGATCAATTGAATGAAGACCAAAGATTACCTGTTAGATTTACACAAAACTAATTATATTTTAAGTTTAACCACTAAAGAGACATCAGAGCCAGCGGCACATATCAGAAGGACTAGCCAAGTTGAGACTGCTCTAGGAGGATACATAAGCTCTGAGCTTCCGTTGATAGCGTGGAGCTGACCGTCTCCAAAATCGGCGAAACACATTTTTAAATAGGCGCCATCTTTATAAATAAACCACAGATTTGAGTTTTAAACAACTACATTCTTGCCTGAAATACTTTTAAAACTACATTTCATGATACAATAACAGTAATATTTTGAAAATTATCTGAATAAATGGTGGTTGAAATCACAATGCTGCATGAACTCAACCAATCAGCATGTTTAGCGGTCAAGTCCTGCCCCCAAAAGTTACGGACCTTTGAAAAAGTACTACCTCGTGAGCAGGGACTTTCTGAGGGGCATTTTTCTACCCGGAACTTTATTTAGATCCTGGTTCCTGCGGTGGAAACACACCGAGTACCAGCCCAAAGTCCCTAGTTCCTGGGTAAAGTTCCAGCGGTGGAAACGCGGCTTATGTCCTAGTCTTCTTTCAGTGGTTAAGATCCAATATTTTTTTATGACAAATTTCGGAGGCATTGTGTAAATGTGATTGACACAACGTGAGGTTGTATTTATTTTTTAATGTGTGAAAATATCTGACTATAGTGTGCAGTGACCTTAAGGGTTAAGGGTACAAACACTTGACCAGAATCATGTCAAGTAACAACTGACTAATCCAAATGTTTTTTATCTTCTTTTCTTGTTTTGTTTTGTTTTGCAGATGCTGTCATGAAATGCCATGAAAAGGCAACTGCTGGACACCTGGGACAGGCCATCAATTCCAAGTTGGCGTCAATTCCCTGTTAGAGTTTAGAGTTCTCTAATAGAGAGGGTGAAGGAAGAACATCCAAACCCTGCCCCTGCTTACTTCAAGATTTTTTATGGATTTATATAATGGTGTTTTTTTCGTAAAGTAAAGACTGTGGCAAAATTAACATGACACTACTTTGATGTTTTGTTCTACAAATTAAACTACACACACACACTCCAAAAACACCAATTTTGATACAATTTGCATTTGCAAGAAAAAAAAATCAAAGTATTGTCATGTTAATTTTGCCACTGCCTTTACTTTACAAAAAAAACATTATATAAATCCATAAAATCTTGAAGGAATCAGGGCAGGGTTTGGATGTTCTTCTTTATTGTTTTAATACTGCTGATTTTGGCCTGAAATGCTTTTAAAACTACATTTCAGGATACAATAACAGTAATATTTTGAAAATTATCTGAATAAAGACTGGTTAGGTTGAAATACACAATGCTGCTATTTATGAACTCAACCACATCAGCATGTTTAGACGGTCAAGTCCTGCCCCCAAAAAGCTTTATTTAGATCCTGGTTCCTACTACCTAAAGAGCAGGGACTTTCTGAGTTACATTTATCTAACCTTAACTTTATATATATCCTTAGAAGTTAGGGTTAGACACACCGTAGTCCAGCCCAAACGTCCCTAGTTCCTGGGGTAAAAAGTTCCAGCGGTGGATAAACGCGCGCGGCTTAGGTCCTAGTCTTCTTTCAGTGGGTTAAGATCCAATATTTTTTTATGACAAATTTCGGATGTGCAGGCATTGTGTAAATGTGATTGACACAAGTTGAGGCTTGTAATTTATTTTTTAATGTGTGAAAAAATATCTGACTATAGTGTGCAGTGACCCTAAGGGTTAAGGGGTACAAACACTTGACCAGTCAATCATGTCAAGTAACAATCTGACTAATCCAAATGTTTTTATCTTCTTTTCTGGTTTTGTTTTGTTTTGCAGATGCTGTCATGAAATGCCATGAAAAGGCAACTGCTGGACACCTGGGGCACAGGCCATCAATTCCAAGTTGGCGTCAATTCCCTGTTAAGAGTTTAGAGTTCTCTAATAGAGAGGGTGAAGGAAGAACATCCAAACCCTGCCCCTGCTTACTTCAAGATTTTTTATGGATTTATATAATGGTGTTTTTTTCGTAACAAAGTAAAGACTGTGGCAAAATTAACATTGACACTACTTTGATGCTTTTGGTCGTACCAATTTAAATACACACACCACACTCCAAAAACACCAATTTTTGATACAATTTGCATTGCCAAGAAAAAAAATATCAAAGTTTGTCATGTTAATTTTGCCACTGCCTTTACTTTACAAAAAAAACACCATTATATAAATCCATAAAATCTGAAGGAATCAGGGGCAGGGTTTGGATGTTCTTCTTTCACCCTCTCTATTAGACAACTCTAATTTTTTTTTTTTTTAAACAGACTTTATTTCATTAATTAAAAAAAAAATAAAAATTCTCTTCAAGAATTACTTTTCAGGTTTTAGCATCATCCTTTAGTATTCATAATAGCAATTTCAGTAAAGTTGCTGGTTTGATTTATGTTTTAATTGTGCAGTTTATGTGCACTCTGTTCTTTTGTCAATGTCAATAAAATTCTTATTTTTTCTATAGTAGGTGTTATGTCATCTGAATATACTGCTCATTTTTGCAAGTGAATTTATACTGTCACAGTTTTTAAGTTGCATTGTCTGGGGATTTTTACATTTTTCAGTCTCCAATTTCTGTTCAGTATTTGAATGTTTAAATTCATATATATATATTTACATGTACTGAAATGTAATATGTTAACAAATATTAGAAATTAATACATAGACATATATTGCAAATTAATATATTTACATAGTCTGATATCTCAATGTATTTACATATATGGGAAATAAAAATTTGTAAATATTTACAATATAAAATATATTTACATATATATAAATGTAATATATTTACATGTACTGAAATGTAATATGTTAACAAATGTTAGAAATTAATATATAGACATATATTCCAAATGAATATATTTACATAGTCGGATATCTAAATGTATTTACATATATGGAAAAAAAATATATGTAAATATTTCCAATAAAAATATATTTACATATGTTTAATATGTGTGGAAAATATTAAAAAGCTGCCAAAATCAAATATTTAAATATATTTTTGTAATATATTTTAAAATATATTTACATATATTTTATAAAACATATTTTATTCTATTTAAATTTAAGATATTTCAATATATAAAAATGTATTTTAAATATTTCGATCTATGTGACTTCTGTATGGGAGGTCTATTGTGTTGTTAGGCTATATTGTACTTATTGTCATTATGAATATTTGTACACTTATTTTCATTTCAGGATCTTAATGAACACTAACATAATTTGTCTTAGTGTCTTTTGATGGTATATTTTATTAAAAGATGACACAGTGGACTGTTTGAGTAGCTAACGCACTCGTCTGTCACATTTACTGTCATATTTAAGTTTTCACCACTTACAGGCACCCAAATACCCAAAACCTGTAACTCTATCATAATTAGTTAAAAATACAAATAAACTTAATACCTGACACTTTTGTAACTGACTAAAAACAAAATGTGTTCACAAAACAAACAACAAAGGATCGGTGCATAAAACTGTGACCATAAACATCATTAACTTAAATGAACAAAAGTCAATGAACACCAAAATGTGTTCACACAGTTAACTTTATTTAAATGATTCACTGATATAAAATGACACTGAGTTGTTAGAAGAAAAAATGTGTACTGACATAACTGCCAGATGACTTAAGGAGCCTATGAATCGGTTGATTGAACCGAACTGTCCAAATGAATCGTTTTGCAGAAGTGAATTGGACTTTGCATCACTAAAACGGTGCACAAAAATGGGTTTGTAACATCACAACATGGAAGGAGCATATACACTACAAAAAGTGTGGAATGTGCGTCTTTTTATATAGGTTATCTGAACATGCGTTTAATCAGAAGACCAATGATTTAGAGCGCTGCCATGTACAGTATGAGTAATTTGGGTTACGGATCCACGAGGGCCATGTTTGAAGTCTGAGGTGTATGCTGGGTATTGTAGTTCCCTGACCTGAAGGTCTACAGCGCTTGAATGAGGTATTAGTTAAACGTGTTCAATTGAACCCCGCCTTTGTAAAAAAAAAAAATAAAAAATATTTAAAACATATTTAGACTAGATGATTATATTCAAGAATAATACGATATAACATGTGCTAAAACAGGATTGAAGTGTTGGCTATGTTGTAATAGAACAACCGTTGTTATGTTATCTTGTGAAGCATTAGGCGTTAGGATTCGTGTGTTCCTGAAACCAAATAATTTTCTTTGGTCTTGCTTGTTTTATGAGCAAACCCTTGTTTGCCAAACTAGTGTTAAGTGATATTGTCCACATGTTTAACGGTAAAGAGGTTAATGAACTCTTTCACCATCTATTATTGTAATAATGCATAAACAGTGTTAGGGGGCAACTAGTTACATATAGCTAAATTATGTAATTTGATTACAAATAAATGTAATTGTAATCAGTTACAGTTACTGAGAAAAAAATTATAATTAAATCGCAGTTAATTATGAAAATGTTACATCTGATTATTTTTTCACACACATGCAGATTTAATTGATATATTTCATAAACTGCATTGACTGCTCTAAAATATGAGACACAGATGTTTCAGGAGTTAAGGACACATGCTTATTTCCTATTTGGGTGATGGATATTTATTTATTAAGTTGAACTGTTTAACCAACCCGTTGTTAGATGCCGGGGGCTTTCCCCATCATAGCTATGCAAAAACTTGATTTCAAAACAGTATCATAGCTATTAAACTATCTTGTTGTGTTTTTAAATATGTATTTAATCTCAGAACAATCTCAGAGCACATCTGATTTTGTGGTGTTTGTGCTTTAAAATGAAATTATCACAATCCTAATTTAAGTGATGAAGGATTTTAAAAGTCTGACAGTCATTAGTTGTTGGGTCCTACTGTAATGTTAACCCTGGCCGGTTTACATGTTTCAAAAGATTAATGGTTAAAAACATTGCATATTTAGAAAAGTCTTAAAACATGTAATCAAACGTAATCAGTTACACTTTTTTAAAGAAATTGAAATAGTTACACTACCTTTTAGATTTTAAATAGGGTAATTTGTGATCTATAACCTATTACAAGTGCATAGTAACCTTCCCAAAACTGCATAAAATAATTCCATCAGGGTCTCAGCTACAGCTAAATGTTAAAACAAAACTTAAGGACCTTGTTGGCAGTTTGTGAGGAGTGTCTGTGAAAACTGCGTGGTGCATGAGAGTGTTTGAAAGAAAAATGTTTTAGCTTATATATGTGATTTTACTACAAACTATAAGCATTCTAACTGAGAAACATAACTGTTTTTATTCATCTATTTATTTTATTTTATTTTAATTTCCAACAAAACCGATTGTTCGCAGTTAAAAAATCATAAGAATGTTTATTGTGTTTTGAAAAGATAGTAAGATATGATATATCAGTTAAGTCTTTTTTTTTTTTTTTTTTTGATTAACATCAACCACAATGCATTTATGAGGTTATGTGTATTCTGCTTTATGTACTCATCGGTCACTGTATACATATTCAAGAGAAATGCATAAACTCAATTGTTTTAAACAATCTAAAGCATTTAGTCTGTCATTAAAAACATCTTAAAGAGAAAGAGTCTTTTCACGCATCTATTTCACTTGTCTCAGGACTCTTACTAAAAACACTTGAGTGCAGACATGAATCCTACTTGAAAGCTAAAAAGAATACTTTTTTAAACTATTTTAAACAGCATGGTTAACAACACCAATTGTAAAGTGAGAAATAAAGTCTTATCTGTTGTAAAAGTTCTGTGAGACATTTGTAGCAACTTGTATAAGAAGCACTTTTGGTTTCAAAGAAACCTTATGACAACTAATTTTCAATCTAATATAGGTCTTTTTGTGTTTGTGACCTAGTTTGTTTGTTTGTATATTTATGTACTTGTTTGAGTTTGGGGGTATATTTGTGTTTGTTTGCTTGCATGTTCATGTTTTCAGTATGTTTGCATTTGTTTGTGTAGCGTGAACCAGACAAATTAAAGATTCGATCAGGAGCCTGGTTGAAACATGAGCCGAATTCCACAGAAAGGCAGGATGTTGTAAATCAACTCCTAGCACCACAGTCTGATAACCAACCAACTCTTTCAGAGAACAGCTTTCAACATTAACACCATTAAAACAATTATTGACAATTTCAATTCGAAGAAGAGGCTAATTTGGGGCAAGTAATCGAAGAGATGGACAGTCTGACCCTCACATGTCAAGCCGTGAGAGTAAACAAGATCTTTGGATTGACTTCCCCCCACCTAGCAAAACCAGACTGAAATTCCTAAGGAGACCTGTTAACCCCTCTGGTCTTCACAGGACATATCCTTACTCCCCAGAATGGCACAGAGCATGCCTTCCAATGCATATATGCACCAAAATGAACTCAAAAAAGACTTCTAAATGGATATCAGTCCAATTGCTCAACTCCATATCATTTATGTAACCCACACATTTGACTTTAATGTTTCTAATCACTTATTGTGTATGTTTTTTTTAAATAACTCTTGAATAGCTTAAGGGATCATATTCATGTTTAGTATGTGTGTGTTCGAATCTTCTTGCTTGAAACGTTTCTGACGTTTATACCCTGCAAGAGCGGGAAAATTCGGACCTCGTGCTTGATAAGATAACATATGATTTATGAATGGGTGGGACAAACAATGCAACACCACGAGAAAAGACAATATCTAATTGGTCAAGACAACATTTTGAGGTGTGGCCAAAATGCCAGTTTAAATACTCAGGACACCATCAAATTTTGCTTTTAGCTTTTAGCTCTCGTTTAGCTTTTGCTATCAGTCATGCCGGCTTTTAGCCTGCTTTTAGCTTTGCTTGTAGTTTAAGCTTTTAGTCATGCCTTGTCATCACTTTTAGCGTTCTTCGAGCGCCGTTCCAGCGTGCTTTGGCCTGCACGCCTGCTGCTACTTAGCCACGATGAGAAGAAACACCACCTAGTCTCGTCAAACTTTACTTCTGTTCTTTTACTTTAGTTTCTTTTCTTTTCCGTTTGAGAGTTTCGTGTTCTGAGTTAAGTTTTGTAACGCCGTGTCTCCAAGTGTGACCTCGAGTGCCCATCTGAAACTTCAACCAGCCCACAACTCTGCATCGTCAGCCAACACCCAACCACGGGCTTCCCAAGACGTCACTTCAACGACTACTGAACTTCCAGCCAATCAGCAACTTCGGGAAACCCCCTTTTCATCGACAACAAAGGGAACCCCGTTAAACAGGCAACGCAAGTAACCTCCAGACTCACATCTGTACTGGTGTTATCTAATATAATTTTAACCTAATTGATGAACTCAATGCGAGGGTTAATTAAGTGATTGATGGTTGTTCATGTCTATGCAATTTCATGTATTGCTGTAAACTTGGGATTTCACATTTTTCATTCTTTTAAACTCATTCTTTCCTAACGTTCTATCCTCCTGCAACTTGTGTGAATGTGTGAGTGCGTGTGATTATGTGTTAGATTAGTTTATATGTCTTAGATTTATCTAATACAGCCTTATTTATATTGAAAAGAGAAGTATCTTGTTTTTTGTGCTTACAAGTTAATGTCTTAAACTGCCGATCTTGTTACTGTGCTAATTAATAGTGTTGTCACTATACTTCTGATATTAATATCCAGCGCAGATTTGATGTTAAACGGCTCGTTCAGTGAATCGCTGGCCGTTTCAGTGATCAGCCGTGAAACAGTGATTCTGTTCAAATTCCCTTCAAAATCTTAAATGATTCCCTTTGAGCTAAATTGACCTGTTTCCCTTACATTTGTTTGTGTTTGTGGTTTACGTTTGTATGCTTGTTTGTACAGTATGTTTATGTTTGTATGATGTGTTTGTGCCCTAGTTTGTTTGTTTTGTATGTTTGTTTGTGTACTTGTTTGAGTTTGGAGTGTATATTTGTGTTTGTATGTTTTAGTTTTTATGTTTGTTTGTACAGTATGTTTGCATTTGTATGTTTGTGTTTGCTGTTTACGTTTGTATGCTTGTTTGTAATTTTTAGTTTGTATGTTTGCATTTGTATGTTTGTGGTTTACGTTTGTATGCTTGTTTGTAATTTTTAGTTTGTATCTTTGTATGTTTGCATTTGTATGTTTGTGTTTGTGGTTTACGTTTGTATGCTTGTTTGTACAGTATGTTTGTGTTTTTGTGTATGTGTTTGTGTAAGTGTTTGTTTTTGCATGTATGTTTGTGTTTGTGACCTAGTTTGTTTTTTGTATGTTTGTGTACTTGTTTGAGTTTGGGGGTGTATATTTGTGTTTGTTTGTAATTTTAGTTTGTATCTTTGTATGTTTGCATTTCTATGTTTGTGTTTGTGGTTTACATTGTATGCTTGTTTGTACAGTATGTTTATGTTTGTATGTTGTGTTTGTGCTCTAGTTTGTTTGTTTTGCATGTTTGTTTGTGTACTTGTTTGAGTTTGGAGTGTATATTTGTGTTTGTTTGTAAGTTTTAGTTTGTATGTTTGTTTGTACAGTATGTTTGCATTTGTATGTTTGTGTTTGCTGTTTACGTTTGTATGCTTGTTTGTAATTTTTAGTTTGTATGTTTGCACTTGTATGCTTGTGTTTGTGTACTTGTTTGCATTTGCAGTGTATGTTTGTATTGAGGCTTGAAAAATCAAGGTGTGAATAAAAATAATAAATGTAACTAAATAAACTAAATTAACTCAAATTAAACAACATTTTCCTACAGCCTAGACTGTCTTGTTAAAACAATCATAGATCTCACATCCTTTTGACCAGTAAATGAACTTTCAGCTAACCTCACGCTCACAGGTCTACATCATAAATAGTTTAAATTGTCACCCTTTGATCACTGAACGCAAAATGCTGAGCTTTAGCTGATCCGCAGCACCACCATTTACAATGCCAGACCCCCTCAAAACTAATTAGTTTACAATTGAGTTGCAAACCACGAAAACCTTTAGATGTTTTACAATCTTTCAAAATACCTTTCGCTGATATGGTTGTACCAGTAATCACACAGTCCCCAGACACCAGACGTGTTTCGATGCACTACTTGAGATGAAATATTTAGCCTTTCGTGTAATGTTGTAAAAGTTCAGACATTCTACATCTATTTCAACTGATAACAAGTCTTATGGCAAGAAAATCCCATCTTGATTTTACCACATTCATTCCTGTTTAATATTTGTATGCGTATACAGGTTTTAACTGATATAGCAATGGGTAATGTTGTAAAAGTTTAGACAGTCTATGTTTATTTCAACTGATAACAAGTCTTATGGCAAGAAAATCAAAGACTTTCCAAAACATTTCATTCCAGTTAGCTTTTTGTATGCCTATACGTATGTTTTAACTGATATAGCAATGCCGGAAGTTAATATTGACAAAATAAAAGACATATTAAAGGATTCAGGCTAATAAAGTAAGTGTGAGTGGCTTATTAAAATAAAAGAAAACAACACTTTTTTTCAATAAGAACTTTTGTTTAGACGAAAAAAAAAAATCGTATAGGTTAACCTAATTTTAAAAGTAAAAACATCGGTCTAATGTTAAAAACAGGTAGAATGTTTTCATCAATTATGAACTGATGTCGATTTATTAAAAACATTACTTTGTTTAATTCTTTTAACATACATTTAAATCTATCTTTGCGGCCTGCGTTATTAGGGAGGTGTTGGGGGGACTGTTAGTGGGTGTGTTTTTTTTGTTTTTATTCAATGCTTTGAACATTAACACAGAAAGACATACATTACTGGTAGATTTACAAATACTGACTGAGATTACACTCAATTTCCGTTCACACTCTGTACATCATAAAACAAAATAAATGTAAAATAAATAAAAAAACAACACTGAAAAAAAAAATAGATATAAAGAAAAAGTAGGGGAGTAACAGAATTTCACATTAAGAAACCAAAGCCCTTAAAAGCACGACATACTCATGGATCGATTACAAAACTATACAGCTATCCAAGGGCAGGCTTTAAAATGGTTTCGATCCTACCTGTCCGATTGCTACCACTTTGTGTATTTAAATGTGGAGTCATCTCATTTATCACCAGTAAAATATGGAGTGCCACAAGGATCTGTCATAGGTCCTCTGCTATTTTCAATATACATGTTGCCCCTTGGTAATACCATTAGAAAATACGGGATAAGTTTCCACTGTTGTGCTGATGATACTCAACTATATATCTCAACGAGACCAGATGAAACTTCTAAATTATCTAAGCTAACAGAGTGTGTTAAAAATGTAAAAGATTGGATGACCAATAATTTTCTCCTTTTAAATTCAGATAAGAAAGAGATATTACTTATTGGACCAAAAACATTACACACAATCTCGTAGATTACAATTTGCAACTAGACGGATGTACTGTTACTTCCTCTACAGTCAAAAATCTGGGTGTTATATAAGACTTGTTATAAAGCAACTTGTCTTTTGAAAATCATATTTCCTATGTTACAAAAACAGCATTCTTCCATCTTAGAAACATTGCCAAGCTATGAAACATTTATGACCTCTAGACTGGACTATTGTAATGCACTTCTAGGTGGTTGTCCTGCATCTTCAATAAACAAGCTACAAGTAGTCCATAATGCAGCAGCTAGAGTCCTTACTAGGTCAAGAAAATATGATCATATGGCTACCTATTAAGTTCCGTATCAGTTACAAAATATTATTACTTACTTATAAGGCCCTTAATGGTTTAGCTCCTGTGTACCTAACTAGTCTTCTACCACGCTACAATCCATCACGCTCCCTAAGGTCACAAAATGCTGGACTTTTGATAGTACCTAGGATAGCAAATCCACTAAAGGAGGTAGAGCTTTTTTTGCATTTGGCTCCCAAGCTCTGGAATAGCCTTCCTGATAATGTTTGGGGTTTAGACACACTTTCTCTGTTTAAATCTAGATTAAAAACACATCTCTTTGGCCAAGCATTCAAATAATACATCTCATAATTTTGGACTGCAGTTTTATCTGATCAAATGCGCATTATTATTCTTTAGCTTGGTTTAAACTAATTAATTTTAATTGGAACAGCAGCTACGCTAATAATGTCTCTATTTGTTTCTCTGTTTTGCGTAACTAGGATTTACACAAGCTCCAGTCTGGATCCAGAACACCTGAGAAGAGATGATGCTAACCCCTCAAAGGACCTCAGATGATGCTAACCCTGAGACAACATACAGAACGACCACATTTTGCTATAAGTTTGATTGTATAATTGCTGTTAATAGTGTATATCGTCTGTTTGTTTAGGTCTTTTATTGATTTTTCTGAACATTTCTGCCGTATGCACATAAACTGACAGTCATCACTGATAAGCTACTAGTAAATATTGTAAAAACTTAATTTTCTGTAAAGTTGCTTTGCAATGATTTGTATCGTAAAAAGCACTATACAAATAAACTTGAATTGAATCTATAAAATGAAGATAGAGTTAAACCAAAAAGTTGAAATCAAGCATAGCGCTAGTTCTGTCAGGTCACGTTTGTCATGTATACATTATCTGAATCTCAGCTGACCATCATCTGCCTAAAGGAATATGATGCCTATCACATCATCCCAGGGCTCTACCCTCATTGATTGAGGTGCCCCTCTTGAACACACCAGCACCCCTACCCCCAATTCCCACTCCCCACTCCCCACTGAACAATCCTTTAACGGATTTGAATTATAGAAATATGACAGTGTATTATGTGTATGCCAGGTTAAAGAGATGGGTCTTTAATCTAGATTTAAAGTAACAGAGTGTGTCTGTCTCCCAAACAATGCTAGGTAGATTTTTCCAGAGCTTGGGCGCTAAATAGGAAAAGGATCTGCCGCCCACAATTGATTTTGATATTCTAGGTATTATCAAATGGCCAGTGTTTTGAGATTGCAGCAGACATGAAGGAAAATAATGCGATATGAGCTCGCTCAAGCACTGAGGAGCTAAACTATTCAGGGCTTTGTAAGTTATTAGCAAGATTTTAAAATCAATGTTCAATAGGGAGCCAGTGGAGAATTGACAGAACCAGGCTAATATGGTCATACTTCCTGGTTCTAGTAAAAACTCTAGCTGCTGCATTTTGTACCAGCAGGAGTTTGTTTATTAAGCGTGCAGATCAACCAACCAATAAAGCCTTACAATAATCTAACCTTCAGGTCATGAACACATGTATTAACGTTTCTGCATTTGACATTGAAAGCATGGGTCGTAATTTACATATATTTTTAAGATGGAAAAAAGTGGTTTTACAAATGCTAGAAACAAGGTTTTCAAAGGAAAGATTACTATCAAACAGCACACTTAGGTTCCTAACTGATGACAAAGAATTAACAGAGCAGCCATCAAGTGTTAAGCATGATTCGCATATACGCCATCTGCAGTACGTGTGCGGTGTGTATTTTTTTTTTTCCGCACCAATGTTAACAGATTAGCGCTTTCCAGAGCCGGACAAATTACACAATTTCATTACTTCAGTGAAAGTACAGATACTTTTGGTCAAATACTACTCCACTATAAGTGAAAGTTGTAAAGACAGGTTTTTACTTAAGTAAAAGTACGAACGTACATGCTTTTAAAAGTACTCAAGTATCAAAAGTAAAAAATAAATGCATTGTTTTATTGTCACGTTGTATACTTTCAAAACTGTATGCCACTAATGCAACTTACTGAATACACTATTTAGCTTGTATTATATTTGGAATGAAGAGCTTTTATGTTACCAAACCTATAGAAATGGAACAACTGAATGAAGATAATCATCTTTGTTTTCTATTTAACACTCCTACAGCTACATTGAACTCATTTTAATACTTGTTTAAAAGTTAAAAAGTTATTTTACAAAGATATATTGAAGGATATGATATGGTTCATTTTAGGCAAATAAAGCAAATATTGAAAAGAAAATAAATCTTTAGTCTTTTCAGAAAACTAGAAAATACTCTCTCAGTATGGTCATGGGTATGCACGTTGTGCCAAAGAACCATCTTTTTGAATTTTGCCATCAACTGATCAATGTTCATAAAATGCTTATAAATCAGTGAATTTCACAACATGTGGCTAGGGTTGGATATTGTTTGAATTTTGATTCTGCTTATTGATTTCATTTCTTATCGATTCCCAGTTTAGATTCCAAATTTGTAAAAAAAAAAAACAAAAAAACAACAACAACAACATTTTTTCCTGTTTGATCATTTAACCTACTTATTGATCATTTGTTTGCAAAAAATATATATGTATTTATGTGCATTGTTTTGACAATAAAATAATGTTCAGATTTATATACTTCCTTGATCAGTTTTTACAATTTACCAGTAGGCCTGAGTAGTAAGGTTAGTATTAATAGCAGCCATTTTTGACGGATTTGTGGTTACTGTAGTTTTACTACAAATAGCATAATTATGGTTACTATAGTGAGAGGATGGTAAATTTGTGAAAACTGTGATTTTACTTCAAATACCATAGTTAACTAGTTACTATAGTAAAAACATGATTAATTTTCCAAAGAGCTTTAATGAATTAACACATACACATTTGAGTTCACACAGAATAAAGACCATACATTTTCTTTGTCGCGTAGATCAAGGTGTAGGTAATTTTTATTTACCGTATGCCGATCATTATCTTCTATGATTTTTGATCGTAGCACTTGGCCTACGTAAGGCATCACATACAGTTGTCTTTAAAATCAATGTGGTCAACACACAGATGATCACACCACTTTTTCATCTATTATTATCTTATTTGCCTTTTTAGAGCATGCTGTGCAGTAGTGCAGATGTTTAGTTTAGGAGGGGAAGGTCCTGAGGTTGCCAGATTTGCCTAAAAAAAATAAGCCAAACATCCATTCAAAGCTACCACTGCATGAAAAGGTGCGTTTCCGGACTATTCACGTCAGCGCACAAACCCGTAAATGGAACGTTTGTGGCAGTTTCCGTGTATGTGCTCTGGCGTTTCTGACTTCTGGACACTGTCAGAAATGGACTGTTTTGTGTGCGGCAGTTTTCCAGTCCACTCACTAACGCGATAAACTCCCAGACACGGACGGAAATGTTTACTCACTCACCGGTAAATCCACGTACATCCCTGTGCATGACAATAGTCTCCGCAAAATCCAGGCAGTTAAATCTCCATAAACGGACACTCGTGTCTCAGTTAATGTCTATAAATTACTGTACACGTAATGTGTTTTAAATGCTATGGGCCTTCTATACAAAAAAGCGACATATGCGCTAATAAAAACTGTCAACAAAGCCACAAACACAGCAAGGCATCAACAAAACTCAATTTTTATTTTTCAGCAAATGCAAGGCTGCAAACATTTAACAGGACTGCAAATATTATTAAACAAACTCAGCAGGACTGCAACATCATTTAGATTGAGAAAAATATTTTAAATATTTTGCAAACAAAGACACTTCAAGTAAATCATTAAACGGATTGAAAAATAAAATAATGTATACTAACCAAAACACAAACACAATAATGAATACACTTGCAATGGACACTGCAAAGTCAGAACAGTGATTACGGCTCTCACAATCAGACAGTCACACACACACACATTCTACAACTCTAATGGCACCATCAGGATCATGCCATATTTTTTCATTTAATTCTTCCTTTCAGAAGCTAAAGAAGATACTGTTATGCTCATAAGTTTACATACCACCAGCACAGAGATGAGCAAACTCTGTCCTGGAGGGCCACAGTCCTGCAGAGTTCAGCTCCAACCCTGATCAAACTCACCTGCCTGTATCCTTCTAGTAATCCTGAAGACCTTGATTAGCTTCAGGTCTGTTTAATTAGGGTCGGAGTGAAACTCTGCAGGACAGTAGCCCTCCAGGACTGAGTTTGCCCATCTCTGCCCTAGCAGAATATACAATCATTATAACAAAATAAGAGAGATCATAATGTATGCTATTTATATTTAGTACCGTCATGAATAAGCAGTTTTGCATAATAGATATTTACATTTACTGATTTAAAAAAAAGGCAAAGTTTACATACACTGGATGACCCACAGCTGTTTTTGTTTTGGGATAGTTTTTCATGAGTCCAGAGCAATTCAACTGCCTGCTGTTCTTCAGAAAAATCCTCCAAGTCCCACAAATTCTTTGGTTTTTCAGCATCTTTGGCCCCTGTCCAACAATGACTAATATTTTTGAGATCAATCTTTTCACTCTGAGGAAAAATGAAGGACTCATACACAACTATTATAAAAGGTGAAAACATTCTCTGATGCTCCAGAAGGAAACACACTGCATTAAGCGTTGGGGGTGTACATTTTGAACAGGATGATAAGTAAATTTTTCTAGTTTTGTTTAAAGATCATATCTGTTCATTTAGTACTGCCCTTCAGAAGTGACATACTTTTTAATACTGATTTTCAGAAAAAAATTGAAGTTTTCCCTGATCACCCAGTTCAAGTAGTTCACACCCTGTCTCTCTTAATAAATTGTCTTGCTTTCTTGAAAATCAATAAATGCGTTTACCTTTTGAAATATTTGTGTATGAGTCCCTCAATTGTCCTCAGTGTAAAAGAATGGATCTGAAATCATATATTCATTGCTGGAAAGGGTTCAAATATGCAAAAGATGCTGGAAAACCTGAGAAAGTGAAGGATCTGGAGGATTTTTCTGAAGAAAAGCGGCCATTTAAACTGTTCAGGACAAAGGACTTGTGAACCACTATTCCAAAACAAACATGAAACACTATTTATTTTTATTTAATCAGCTATAATTCTGACTAGCAGACTGTAAGGTTCCACCCACTAGCTCAATGACGGCATCTAGTGGTCTGGTCGAAGGTTTTCTGCGTGTAAGTCCTCTGGCACTTCTGGAAAAATCATCTTAATTTAATACAATTTTTTGTCGAATTAAATCTGACTCCATGAATAATTTTAGTCTGACTCCAATTATAAGTGACTCTTAGTTTCACAATGTAGCTGATCATATAATTAATTGTTTTTAAATTTTGGATCTTAGATTTTTCTGATTGTCTTATATTTTCAATTATTCATTCACTGCAGACCCGGTATCGCTTTAGAAGTAACATTTCGGCCGATTGAATGCTCTTCCCGGACACAAACTCGTCAGTTCTGATCTTAAACATTGGATGCAGGGTAAATATTTACCTTTAAGTTAGTGATAGTCAGAAATCGAAATGGACTCAATTGATGTGCCCCATGCTCCATCTATTAAACCTTTCGTATGAACAATCCTGAACACAAATTTGAGGTAATACCTTCGCTTTAATCTACTAGAAATAATGAATTAAGAATAATGCAGAATAAATCAAGAATAACATTTATTGATTTACCAGGTAGGATTAAACATGAATTAAAGAAATCAAAAAGAATTCATCACACAACTGATCAGCAAAAAATACATAATGCAATGAAAAACATAATATTAGAAAGAGTTTCAAAGAGTCAGCATACCTGGCAAATAGAGAGATACACACAGCAATTTGTGCTGGAAGTTCTGACTACAGATTCTTCCCTGAGTGGTTTGCCAAATCCCTTTAAATACCCAAATCTTAACAAAAGGACAGTAAACATTAAGCACCCAAATATTTCTGCAGCTTTTGTTGGACCCTTTCTCGTGCCCCAAAGGGTCACACGCCTGGTTTTGAGGACAAACAGATGGTTAATAAAGATCTTTATTGGGGCATCTCCCACACCAGGAGAACAGGTTTTGATTTCTTTATTCTTGTTTGTTCTATTGATGTGGGAGTGAAACCATCTTACCAGCCGCACCAGAAGTATTCATATTGATGTCACTTAAAACAACCAAGATATCAGATTTGTGAGGTTTGCATGGCCTGAAGGGAAGGAGAGGGTGCGAGGAGTCAGGAACTCAGTATGGGGGGGACGAGAGGAGGTCGAGCCAGGTGTTGTCCTGAGCTCTTTTTCGCAGATTCTCACTTGAGATTGGAGAGTTTTATTGTTTTATTACAGGATAGGAATCTTGAATTCAGTCTTGGTGAAATCCATCCTTACAGTTTCCGCCCTTGGCCACTTGGTGCAGATCCAGAGCAGTCCTTAAGGGGCCACTATCAATGGATTTCTTGCAGCTTGCTTACGGTTGTAGCTTCTGTAAGGCTGGTACCCGTAGTGGACTGAGCGTGATGGCCATATTAGTTGAAGTGCGCATCGCACGGAGGAGACATCTGAAGTAGCAGCACTGGATGAGAGTGAATAAGAAGATGAGCACACTGGCGATGGCACATCCCCAAAACATCCAGTCCCACCAGGTGTAAGCATACCAAGCTGAGCGGGTAGAGGAACTAGACATGATCTCTGCAGTTCTTTTTGCCAGGTTCGCTTCCACTTGTGCTTGGTTGAGGTGGTATTCAGTCTGTAAAAGAATCCCTTGAACTAAGTCCATCGTGTTGACCAACGCTTGTGTGCCTTGCTCATAAAAAGTGTCCTCCCACCATGGGGAAACGTCTACGTCTAGCGGTACCTTTCCCAGGATGTTTATTTGGCCCATTGAAAAGTCCTCTTTCACTTCCAAGCAGAAAGTGTGATTTGCAGGGCAGGTCAGACCTCCATAGGTGAAGGAATTCATCTCTCTCACGACGCACCACTGAGTATGAGACACTTGGACAGCATCCGAATGGCCATGCAAAGACTGCACATTAATGAGCTTAGAATCATTAGCAGAAAAAGGCTGTAAAGTATTGCAGGTACAGATAACGTAACTAGATGTTTCATGACAACAGGTGCGAGTGGTAAAAAAGGTTTCAGTGCCCTTCAAAGTCATATACCCCATAAGATGGTCCCATTTAATGATCTGATCCTTCACTACAACGGCAATAGACCGTATGGTAGTGGAATTTAGGTAGACTTGATCTGGGTGAATTAGAGGGAAAGTGGCAAAAAACCCGATACAACCAATACATTCATTTCCATTATACATCATTAATGTTGACAATAATTCAGAATAGTTGATGTTCTTCATTTTTTCTGAAGTAAGCCATCTATGCAGATCTAAAATTTCTATAAGATCTTTTAAAAACATGTCTAGGTGTTTTATGAAGACAAAGATCTAAAATTTCTTGTCTTGCTGCAGTAAACAAATCTTGTGCATACAATCTACAGGCTAAGTCATGCTCAATGGTACGGGTCTGATTGAAAATTGTTTGACTGGCCATCAGAAGCGTCTGCGCTTCAGATCTGACCGCTTTGATTATATTTTCATTACTATTGGTGATGTGTTGGAAACCAGTGGCCACCTGATTTGCCAACCATGTTGAAAATTGAGATTGACCTGCTATTTTGTAAGTGTTGGATATAGAATTAACTATTAATTAAAAAGGCCTGCTATATTCCCAAATAGGTCTCGCTTAGTACGAGCAGGTGGAATTTGGACTGCAAGTCTGTTTTTGTAATCAGAAACTAAATCATCGATGCGTGAATGTAGCCATGTATCAGATGGTAGACAACCAAAATGAGTAATACCGCCGCTGCAGGGCCGCGGCGTTAACTGCAAATCAGTCGCGTGTTAAATTCATTCGCGAAACTACCGCCAGGTGGTGCAAAGAGACGGATTGCGAACTGAATGTAATTGTAAAATGAGATAAAAGGAGGAGGTAAAACAATAACATTATGATATAATATTGTACCATCTTTAAAAACCATTAAAAAATGTACAGTGAGTTAATTTCAAAATGTAGGATAGTCTTAGGCTACAGTCTACTCATCAAAAATTAAAAGAAAGACCTTTACACAAAGGATCTTATGCTTGCTATTGTAATTAAACAGTCATTAAATAAGGCCTATATATACGGATAAAAAGCTAAATGTTTTCATTTCGGTTCATTCTTGGTTTAAAAAAAATCCTTCAGGTTCCATTTGCAGACGGTCCAGCATTTAGCAATAATTATTATTAATTCTGTTATTATTCTTGATTTTTCAAACTGCTAACACTTTGCATTTTTGAATTATGCCTTTACTGTGTGACCCAAAATTTAGTATTTTCTGTTTCAGCTGTTTGATCGCGCTGGTGCCTCGCGCACATTCATTGGAAACAGTATCTGTTCACCGTGCCATTCCGTGCAAGCAGCGGTCCACTTTGGCATATTTTTGCTAATTATGATTTATTATTCGGTTAAAATTTGTTACTGTTGGGTAATTATAATTATTATATACTTAGGAACAGAGTCTGGGCCTAATCTAGGTTATCCAGGGTTTTTTATTTTTTTTATTTTCATTGCATCTGAAAATGACTTTGTGGAGCACATTCACTTCGCACGCTCAACCTGCCTCGCACGTTGCTCAGTTGTAGACGATTTAAAAATGTGTGATATAAAGGTTGCTGTCCCATGTTATACAGGAATTGTTGATTTAAAAATGGAATTATATTGTTAGTTCTAATTATATTGTTAACACAAGTTCATTTAGGCTATTTAACATGCACTGTGACATTTTACCCTTTTTAACTTATAAACTCCTTGAGATTTTAAAGTCAGTTTAATAGTATTGAAGTTCAAGTTTTTTAAAAAAGGTTTTAAATGCTCAAATTATTTCTATGAATTAATAATATGTTATCAGGTTTTAATTGCTTAAATTATTTCTATGAATTAATAATATGTTATCATGTTTATTCTTGTAGAAAATAAGTGTTTATTCTTTAAGAAAATAAGGGAAAAAATAAGGGACGATCCAAATATTATTCATATTTGTTTTGCTTCACCTATTTATGTAAGCTACAATTATTCTAAAAAAAAAAAAAAAAACACATAATGTATTTAAAAGTGCCATCGGCCTGAGTAAATTTTACCATTAGCCTATAGAATTGTGACTTTAAAGGTTAGTGATTTAGGAGGTGAAAATACTGTGAAATTACAAATGTTATGGGATTTTAAAGCATTACAACTGAAGGTCTATGAAACGTTAGCCAATAAAGCATTTTTTTTAAACAATGGCACTTAAAGTTTTGAACTAAAATATTATTTCAACCATATAGCCTCTAAATAAACACAATACATACTTTTCAATGAAAGAACACTGAGAGTTTGCTTCTGGTGTTTGGATTTGTACTTCAATATAATGAGCTCCAAGCTTAGGAATAGCCAACACGGTTTTTTTTTTCTCTCTCTCTCTCTCTATCTCTATCTCTATCTCTCTCTCTCTCTCTCTCTCTCTCTCTCTCTCTCTCTATTAACAACATTAACTTACAATGAAATACATCTTCCTTCAGGTAGACTGAATGTTTTCCTGCCTTGCTAAATATTGGGCTCATGATCAGTAAGTTGTATTCGCTCAAACTGATTTAGTTAAATCAAAACTTGCGGACTTTGAAGTTGGGTGCAGTTAGCGCGAGTCCCGCACGCTGTGAAGCGGGAGCAGCTGATAGAGGATTCCGATTGGTCTTAAAGCCTTCCGCAAACGCTACGTTAACAAATAACAATGATAATTTTAGAATTTCGTAAAATAATGATTAATTATCAATTGATAATTTGTTATTAGTATGGTCTTGTGAAAACAATAATATGGGCTGTGGGAAAATAATGAATAAAAAGAGTAGGGCTGCTGTGAGTGCAGGCATGTTTCAACCCAGTAACATGAGAACACACCGCTCCTCACAGCCAAAAAACAGACCGAGCACAGTTCAGCTGGAGGGGGTTGGGGTAGTTCTGTATAGCTTGTGGGGGTCGAGATAAAGGTGTGAATCTCTTGGTCTTTCATATGGACAGTGTCTTCTGAGGGTATCAAACTTGCAGAACAGGTTTAGATAGGACGATTACCTCGTCATTTTGGTTTTAGGGCAACTTTGAAGAAAGGTTTTGATCCACTTCAAATGTTGACTACTAGCGCAATATAGTTTATTGTTATTATAACTTAATTTCAGAGTTTCTAGACTAAAAAAAAAAAAATAAATAAATAAATAAATAAATAAATAAATTCGCAAACTGTTGCGTTAATTTTATTTTGTTTCGTCTAAACAATATTTTTTAGACTATGAAATATAAATTCGCACAGAATGTAGCCTTTTCATAACCATTATATTGAACCATCTCTTTGTTTTTCTAAATCACAAACAGAGTCCAGACATCAGTATGATGCGTCTATGATGTTTTATAGGCTTTTTTAGATTTGGGAATACACATGCGTATACAGACATGACAAAAAACATTTTGGAGTTTTTGTAGACATTATTATTATTATTATTATTATTATTATTATTATTATTATTGTAGCCTATTTACAATGCACAAACCAGAAGCAACAATATCTGTAGAGAAGGACTGGCCATTCTCAAAACATAAAATATTTTTAGTTTTTGTGTTTCAGAGGAAAAATCTGTGTTAAGGCATCTCTCCATTACAGACAGTTCTGAAAGAAGAATTTATGCAAACGCGTATAAAATGCTTTAAAAACTTTAACAGAGATGTCTAGAGGGTATTTAATAGGCCTGCCTCCCATGTAAGATTTTTCTAGTTACTAGTCGTTCATTCGTCATTATTCAGCTAATCGCAGGTTTATATTAAATTTACAACTATAATCCATAATGAGCCTTAATATATTCCGCGCTCAAGAACATGCATTAAGTTTGCCCCAAAGCACAGGCAGAAGTAGCCTAATAATTGTGAAAAAGGAGACATTTTAATTATTTATTAATAAACAAATGTTTTCTTGTCGGCTGCAAGATGAAATTCACAGTGCTGACTCTCTCCACATGGACGCCCCTTTAACCTTCACAGATTACATAATGCTTTCATTCTGAATTGATTCGTTTAAAAGACATTTCAAGCTTTCTGTAGATATATTTCTCATGTATGTGAGACACCACAATTTTAAGTTAATTCATTATCAGGAAAAAATTCAAGTGATCTAGAGGGCGCCTCCCTGTCCTGCATGCGCATTAATAATTATCGCACAAACACTTAAATATAAATAATTATTCACATTTTGCATATGCATTACAACGTAAAATATTTTTTACATGCAATTATCCAAAATAAAACCAAACAAGATTTGTAATGAAGATAAAACAAATAAGAATAAATGCTGCACGTGCACTCAGCATCACTCGCGCCGCGCAAATCTTGCACGCAGACATTTTACACACCTGCGTTTAAATGCGGCTGCATTTTTATTATTTTTTTCACTTAAATTCTATGTAAGCAAGTAACGGCGGCTCCCTTTAAAATCACTGAAGTTGTCTATTAATGAAGCTCTTTTTTTACATCATTTGCACTTTGGTGATTATAATGAGAGAACTTGAGTTTAATCGTGAAGACGTTTTATTAATCAGTCCATTCTTTAGAATTTCAATGATTTAGCTAAATCGTGCAGGTTTAATTTATTCGTTTCTTGTTTTAATTAGGCCTAAATAATGGGAACGAAATTATACAGTGCCTCACGTTTTACTAAAATAAAGAAAATAATTTATAAAACACGCAACAATTTCTTAATCAGTGTACAAACAAATATATTTTCCCAAGAAGTTGTCTGTAAAAATAAAGGACAGGTAACGAATAACAAAAATGCATGTTGTTTTGTTAAAGGAATTTTAAAATATAAATTAAAATATAGGCCTAATATATGAGAATATTGACATTTTGCATATAATTCCATGTAGCCTAGCTCACTAAAATAGGCTACCACTTTTAATGCTACGACGCAAAGTAAACCACAATTTATTTTGAATAATATAACACATAATTCATATTATATAAATTATACCGCACACCTATTAAATGTGTCAAATCTAAAATATGGTGTAATACTGTGTAGCTTACAGAGCATGTGAGCGGAGTGGAGCGGTGAGAATCTCCGCTCATCGCTCACAGAACTGTTCACCCCTCCGCTCCCCCGCTCAAAGCTACATCAGGCCGCTCCGCTCATTATCGCTCAGCGCTCAACGCAGTTTGCTTCGCGCTCCACTCAAATCGCCTCCCGCTCGCTCCAAAAAAGAAAAAAAAAATCTATATATGACTTTTAGCTTAGACCACAGTCTTACCTCCTAAAGAACTAATGAGCAACAACAACATTTTTCAAATAGAAATGTTTTATTTCAAATTACAAATGACAAATTAGTCACAAAAATTCCTGTAAAATGAAACGAATAAATGGGCCTAATAATATAAATAAAAATTATATAAACAAAAATATACATAAACGTTTTAAAAGTAAATTAACTATTAGGCCAACATTCTTATAACTGAACTTTTGCGCAGCGCGCAGGATTAAAATTTAAATTGGCTTATATCAATTGTACAAAAAAAAAAAAAAAAAACTGCTGTAAAATTAAACGAACAAATGGGCCTAATAATATAAATAAAAATTATATAAACAAAAATATACATAAACGTTTTAAAAGTAAATTAACTATTAGGCCAACATTCTTATAAATGAACTTTTGCGCAGTGCACAGGATTAAATTTTAAATTGGCTTATATCAATTGTACAAAAAAAAATTGCTGTAAAATTAAACGAATTAATGGGCCTAATTATATAAATAAATCACTGTTAGTTCGTTTTTTAATAGTACACCTGTATGATTTCTCGTGTTCTTTTTTGAAGTACTTTTTGAACTCCATTATTGAGCCGAGTTTTGGAATGAAAATAGTCTGTTGATGACAGTAAAAGACAGATGGATTCTGGGTCAGGCTTGACTGAGCATGCTTCAGACTCGTGGTGAGCAGAGCAAAATTGGAGCGGGAAATAGAGCGACGCTCCATCCTTTTAAAAATGCCGCTCTGCGCTCAGTCTAAGACCCGCCCGCTCACGCTCCGCGCTCGCTCCCGCTCCACTCCGCTCACATGCTCTGCTTGCTTAGCGAAAATATAAGCACAGGCTCAGGCACAGGCTTGATATTTATACTGCTTGAATTCGTTCTAAGAAATGCACATAACTTCATAATTACCAAACTTTCATCTGTGAATATTAAATATTTTAACTATAGTGTTTTTCTTTCATTTTCCCTGACTGCAGCCGTCAAATGTAACACATCAGCGAGGCAAAACTGACGTCTATTTGCGAAAATGTGCTTTGATGCGGCGGCGGTACGAGCGGCGGTAGAAGCAACGTTTTGGATGTCCACCTACTGTATCATATCCATGCGTGAAGTCTTAAAGAGCCAGGAGCCTAAATAAACCTGCTACTGTCAGTGTCATTAATGTTAATCAAACAACATAAGAGAGTAGTGTTGTCAAAGGTATCGACTTCGGTATCAGTTGTTATTGAAATTTTTTAAATATTACGATACCAGCAATTTCCTGCGAACATTTTGTGGACTTTTGAGCAGATTAAAGCATTTCTGATTGGCCATTGTTTTCATGTGCTCAACAGATATGTCTGTGATTGGGTACAGTGATCACTGATTCATGCTCTTCACTGAGCGCTTACACAGACACATGGGAGCATTTGAAGCCACATCTATCAGCAGATCTGTCAGCGGATCCCTAATATATCTGATCATAGACAGATCCTCTGCGATGCAGCTTTCAAAATCTCCTGTGTATATCTGTGTAAGTGCTCCGTGAGGAGGGTGAAGCGATGATTGTTGTAGTTAATCAGACATATGTTAAATGCGTGAACTCAAGTGCTGGAAATGCTGGTATCGCCACATTTTGGGTATTGGAAATGCGCTATATAAGTGAAAGTGAAAATGACTTATATATAAATAAAAATAATAATAATTATTAAAATTATTACTATTATTAAAAAAAAGAAAGAGAAAATCTAAAATGAACTTCATGTTCTGAGATCACTGCAGGTGAACTGATTTATGCATATCATCTACAAATAATTAGGGCCCGAGCACCGATGGTGTGAAGACCCTCTTGTATCTGCTTTGTTTATTCTTATTAGGGCCCGAGCACCGATGGTGTGAGGACCCTATTGGAATTGCTTTGTTTATTATTAGGGCCCGAGCACCGATGGTGTGAGGACCCTCTTGTATCTGCTTTGTTTATTATTCTTCTTCTTCTTCTTCTTCTCCAAAATGAATCGCATTTTTGAGGGCCTAAACATGCTCGAAAAGTCCTGAAACTTTGCACACACGTCAGACCTGGTGAAAATTTACGTCTGATATAGGTTTCAGAAAAGGGTGTGGCAAAATGGCTCGACAGCGCCACCTATCCCAAAAAAATCAACAGCCCTCCTGCTGTGTTTCACGTACATGCACGAAAATTGGCACACATATGTAAAGCATCAGTACCTAAAAAAAAGACTCTTGGAGCAATATCCGAAACCCAACAGGAAGTCGGTTATTTTTAATTTTATGAGCAAATTTTGCATCATTTTTGTCATTTGCATGCCTTGTATTTTAACGAACTCCTCCTAGAGATTTATTCAGATCAACACCAAAATTTGGTATGCCTAATCTAAAGGCCTTTGCGATGTTAAATTGCGAAGATCTTGAGTTTTCGTTGAAGGGCGTGTCCGTGGCGGCCTGACAAATTTCGATGATTCGCCATGAAAAATGAAGTTGCTATAACTCAGACATACAATGTCCAAACTGCCCCAAACTTCACATGTTTGATAAGACTCCTGACCTGAACAGATTGATATGCCCATATTCAGTTATAGTCATAGCGCCACCTACTGGCAACAGGAAGTGACATATTTTACGCTGTAACAAACTACCCCCAAGAAATTTTATGACATTTTTTTTTTTTTTCAGTCACTCTATTCTAAAGGCCTGTTTGATGTTAAATTGTGAAGATCTTGAGTTTTCGTTAAAGGGCGTGTCCATGGCGCCATCACAAAGTTCGATGTCTCGCCATGGGAATAAAAATTATTGTAACTCAGGCATAAAATGTCCGATCTTGACCAAACTTTATATGTTTGATAAGAGTCCTGGCCTGAACACATCTGAAGGCCAATATTCCATTGGGTGTGGCAAAATGCCTCGATAGCACCACCTATACATTTTCAACGGAGTGCACCTCGAGCTACATTTCACGTACATGTACAAAAATCGGTACACACATGCAACACACCAATACCTACAAAAAAGTCTCTTGGTACGAAATTCGAATCCCAACACGAAGTCAGTTATTTTGAATTTTCTCTGCAAAATTTGTGTGTCGTTTTTGCCATTTTCAGGGGTTGTACTTTAATGAACTCCTCCTAGAGATTTATTCAGATCAACACCAAACTTTGTAAGTGTAATCTAAAGGCCTTTGCGATGTTAAATTGCGAAGAACTTGAGGTTTCGTTTAAGGGTGTGTCTGTGGCGGCCTTACAAATTTCGATGTTTCGCCATGAGAAAGGAAGTTGCTATAACTCAGACATACAATGTCCAATCTGCCCCAAACTTCACATGTTTGAGAACACTCCTGACCTGAATATATCTACATGCCAATATTCAGATATCGCTATAGCGCCACCTGCTGGCAACAGGAAGTGACATGTTTTACACCGTAACAAACTACTCCTAGAAATTTTATGACATTTTATAATTTTTTTTGGTCAGTCTAATCTAAAGGCCTTTGCGATGTTAAATTGTTAACATCTAAATGTTTCATTAAAGGGTGTGGCAATGGCACCGTGACAAAATTCGATGTCTCGCCATGGGAATAGAAGTTGTTGTAACTCAGGCATAAGATGTCCGATCTTCCCCAAACTTCACATGTTCGAAAAGAGTCTTGGCCTGAACACATCTGAAGGTCATTATTCCACTATAATCATAGCGCCACCTGCTGACAACAGAAAATGGCTTGTTTTACACTAACTTAAACATGCAATGTCCAATCTGCACCAAACTTCAAATATTTGATAAGAGTCATGGCCTGAAGATATGTAAAGGCCAATGTTCAGTTATAATCATAGCGCCACCTGTTGGCAATAGGACACAACAAGCTTTATACTAACTCAAACATTCCATGTTCAATCTGGACTAAATTTCATATGCTTGATAAAAGTGCTGGACTGAAGAAATCTACATGACAAAATCCAGTTATAATCATAGCGCCACCAGCTGGCAGCAGGAAGATTGGCACATATAAATTACTTTTACATATTCCTCTTATATTTACCACATTAAAAGCATATTTCTCGCGCCGTTCGCTGTTTTACAAAAGCCACCCTTTGTTCGCGACACCCATCACGGCTGTTGCGCTATATTGCAATTTAAAATAATATTAAAGTGTGTTTGTACTTAGATTGCAAAGGTAGCAGATATTGGTGGTTCTTCACTGGATGATGCTACGAGGAGGATGATGAGATTCCTGATTTCAAATGAATTGGCGATCCAGTACAATCTCTTTGGCCGTCATGGCAAGAAAAGATTTCGAGATCTGTGCCTCTTTGACATCATATGTGGTAAATGTGTTTTAATGTTTAACTACTCATGCAGATTTATGTTTAAAGCACTTTTCACAATACACACTAACGGATACTACAATTCTCAATATAATATTGAACCATTCGTTTGTGACGGCCCTTGTGTGATTGTTATTTACAAAATGGGGGCTCATCTCGGTCTTAGAATTCGGGCAATTTAATAAGATATCAATGTTTAATACGTAGGCCTATGTATGAGGATCTAGTTGTTGGGAGCATGGCAGCCCGGGGGAATGGTAAGAAGTTTGGTTTACTTTGGTAATTGTTTGTTTGCTTGTTTGTTCATTTGGGGTAGTGCTGTGGTGATGGGTTTGTTGGTTGAGTAGGGTAAGTGAAGGTTTGTTTTGGCATTTGAAAAATTGTAGGTGTTTCTTTTTTTTTTCAAATTATTTATTGTTGTTGCTACAGTCAACAGATAATCCAGGTGACTGTTGTGGGTCCTTGTGTGCATATTGTTGTCAAAAGCGGTTGGAGTTTTCTCTTGTAGGCTGTAGCGACGGTCCACTTTTGGGCTTGTTGTGCGGGTCCTTGGTAGTGTTGTGGCGAACGTGGGTGAAGCATTTAGCTTGGGAGCATGTCCGTGGTTTTGGGAGGGTCGTTAGTGTGCTAGTTGCTTTTCCAAGCCAGCGGTCATTAGTGCATAAATACCCACCACAAGTAGCTGCATGAAGACTAGGGATGAGTTAGTTAGCTGGGTTGATCAAGATAGCGGGAAAACTCCATACCACATGAGGTTTGGTCCTTTTAGTACGCACGAGGAAGCTACACTGTCTTGCTGGGTCTGTTGCTGTGGTTTTGATGTGCCAATTGTAATTAGGTGTAATGGCAGATTGTGATGCATTTATTGCAGCTCCATCTGAAGAGGCGTTGGAGCGTTGTACTAGAGAGCAGCTACTGAAGATTGCAGAGCACTTCTCTATAGTGGTAGGGGACAAACGCCTTAAAGAGAACATTAAGGTAGTTTTGAAGTCTGAGTTGAAGGAGAAGGGTGTGTTGGCTGTAGACGAGAAAGATGATTCTCCAGTTTCTCCTGGTGTACTTATCCAGACTCAGGGCTTAACGTTTGACCAACAAAAGGAACTGTTGTTGATTCAGCTTGATCATGACAAATGTAAACATGAGTTGCAAATTAAAAAGCAGATTGAGGTGGAGAGGATTCGGCAAGAAATAGAGAAGGCCAAATTAGATCTGGAAGGGCACCGCTTATCTTTGGCAAATAGTAAGGGGTCCACTGAAGATCAGAGCGGGCAGTTGTCTAGAGCTATGTGTTCCTTTGATATTAATAATTTAAGACTACTGCCACAGTTTAATGAAAAGGACCCGGATACTTTTTTATATTATTTGATCGTGTTGCTAAAGCTAGAGGTTGGCCTGATGCAGATTGTGCTTTGATGCTTCAGTGTGTGCTGACAGGAGGAGCGCAGGAAGCTTATTCATCCTTGAGCGCAGAAGATAGCTCTAGCTTTGTAAAAATCAAGTTTGCTGTGTTAAAGGCGTATGAGCTGGTACCAGAAGCGTATCGCCAACGTTTTAGGTCCTGGGAAAGTCGCACTGGTCAAACTTATATGGAGTTTGCTCGGGACGTAACTGGTCATTTTAAACGTTGGTTGGATGCGCTGGAGGTCACTACTTTTGGGCATCTGTGTGACCTTGTTGTGTTGGAGCAGTTCAAAAACATGCTTCCTGGCTACATTGCAACATATGTTAGTGAGAGAAAGTGCGTCACGGCGGCAGTTGTGGCTTCATTAGCAGATGAGTATTTGTTACTCCATAAAGGGAGTTTTAGAGAGCGTGCTATAACACGTGAGCGTTCTTGGAGAGCTGATGCACCGAAGTTAGAAGCCGTATCGCGAGGTAATATTGACACTAACTGTAACTACTGTCATGAAGAGGGTCACTGGAAGGCTGATTGTCCGCTGCTGCATTTTAGAAATAAAAAAGTACTATCTAAGGTTAATCCTGTGGCAGCAGCTGCACCGGTTGTTACGGACTGTGTGTCTGAGTTACTTACAGCGGAGCTTGAACCGGATATCTTGGCAGCTTATGCCCCTTTTATTAGAGATGGGTTTGTGTCACTGGTAGGAAGTGAGGTTAGGGATCCAGTAAAAATTCTGAGGGACACAGGGGCCTATGACTCTTATATTGTGGGATCTGTGTTGTCGTTGTCAGAAGAAACTGATACGGGTGACTGCATACTAAGTCGTGGCATGGGTTTAACTGTTTTGCCCATACCGTTACATAAGTTGATCTTGGACTGTTGAACTGGTAAAAGGAGAGTTAGCGGTAGGAGTGCGTCCAGCGTTGCCCATTGAGGGGATTCATTTCATTCTGGGTAACAGGCTGGCCGGTAGCCATGTTTGGGCTGACACTACTCCCTTGCCCTTGACTCTTCCCTTAAAGAAATGTTTAATTGTGGTGTATCTGCTAAGGAGATCAATAGTGTAGCAAGTGGGTATTTTGTACAAAAAGGCTTGTTGCTTAGGAAATGGTTGATTCTGGGTACTGACTTTGTTGGGGATGCTATCGTTCAGTTGGTGGTACCGACTAAATTTCGTCCCCTTGTCTTAAAAGTCGCTCATGATGAGAGTGGGCACTTTGGTGTGAAAAAGACTTATCTTAGTGTCTTGAAGCATTTCTTTTGGCCACGGTTGAAAAAAGAGGTTGCAGCATACATTAAGACATGTCACGTGTGTCAGTTAACGGGTAAGCCCAATCAGTATGTTAAACCTGCTCTATTACAACCCATTTTGGTTAGGAATGAGCCATTTGAACACCTGATTGTGTACTGTGTGGGTCCGTTACCATGCTCTAAGTCTGGCTGTAAATACCTGCTGTCTGTTATGTGTCAGAATACTCTGTATCCTGCTGCGTATCCATTGAGGGCAATTGCCACTAAGGCGGTAGTGAAAGCTCTAAGTCAGTTCATTTCGGTCTTTGGCATTCCGAAGGTCATCCAGAGCGATCAGGGGTCCAATTTTTCTTCGCACATGTTTGGTCAAATTTTGAAGTTGTTGCGTGTCCGTCATAACCAGTCATCAGCCTATCATGCACAGAGTCAGGGGGCCTTGGAAAGATTCCATCAGACTTTGAAGTCTCTCCTGCGTGCATATTGCACAGAGCTGGATAGAGACTGGGAGAAGGGTCTTCCCTGGCTTATGTTGGCTGCAAGAGAAGCTGTTCAGGAAAGTATAGGTTTTAGTCCTAATGACTTGGTTTTTGGACACAAAGTGCGTGGCCCCTTGGCTGTTTTAAAGGATGGTCTGGTGGAGGCAGAACCGCCCCAGAAATTTGGTTGATTGTCAATGGCTTTAAACATCGTCTGTTTGTAGCAGGTGAAATGGCGAGGGAGAAATTGCAAGTGTCACAGAGTAAGATGAAAAATATCTATGATCGCCGTGCGGAGCATCAAGAGTTTAGTCCGGGAGATCAAGTGCATGCACTGATGCCTGTTGTGAGCTCACCATTTCAGGCTAAATATTCTGGTCCTTATACAGTTGTTGAGAGAAGGTCTGACCTGAATTATATAATAGCAACACCAGGACGGAAAAAGTCAACACAATTATGTCATGTCAACCTTCTCAAACCATATTATAAACGTGAGGCTGAGGTAAGCCAGACAGTAAGAGACCAGGTGCATCCGGTTCTGCTTGTGAGTTCGGTGTAAGAATCACAGGAGGTAGATGGAGTGCCAGAACCAGATGACAGTTTGTTATATGGTCGTCTAAAAAATTCTGAGAACACTTCGTAACCTTGATAGTCTGTTGTTGCATTTGACTGAATCTAAGCGTGGTGAGTTGTCAGATTTGATACAGAAATATCCATGTATGTTTGATGTTCCTAAATGCACAAATTGGATCGAACATGATGTTGATGTTGGAAACGCACAACCAATTAAACAGCGTTTTTACCGCATGTCTCCAGAGAAACTTAAATATCTAGACTCTGAAGTTGCTTACATGTTGGAAAATAATAATGCAATCCCGTCACCTTCTAGTTGGTTTTCACCGTGTATTTTGGTTCCAAAGGCTGATAAATCGCCTAGATTTTGCACAGACTTCAGAAAGGTAAACTCAGTCACTAAACCAGATTCCTTTCCGTTGCCACGTATGGACGACTGTATAGATCAGGTTGGTTCTGCCAAATTTGTTAGCAAATTTGACTTGCTTAAAGGATATTGGCAGGTTCCGCTGTCTGCGCGTGCTCAGGAGGTGTCGGCATTTGTTACACCATCTGGACTCTATTCTTATAGAGTCATGCCGTTTGGTTTGAGGAACGCTCCAGCGACATTCCAACGTTTGATGAATCGCGTTGTGTCAGGTTTAGAAGGTTGTTCCGTTTATCTAGATGATCTGGTTATTTATAGTGACACATGGCATGCTCATCTTAAACGCATTCGAGCTTTGTTTGACAGGTTGTCTGAGGCACGTTTGACTGTAAATTTGGCCAAGTGTGAGTTTGCGAGGGGCAACGGTGACATATTTGGGACGTGTAGTGGGGCAGGGCCATGTAGCTCCGGTCCAGGCCAAAGTCAGGGCAGTAGAACATTTTTCCTAGGCCTACAACTAAAAAAAGAGTTATAACGATTTTTTTTTGGTCTCGTTGGATACTACAGGAGTTTCTGTAAGAACTTCTCTACAGTTGTTTTTCATATGACAGTTGTTAAAAGCTAAGGTAAAGTTTGTGTGGTCTAATGAGTGTCAGCAAGCCTTTGAGAATATTAAGTCCCTGATGTGTTCGTCTCCTGTGTTGATAGCGCCACAGTTTGATAAAACATTCATGCTCCAAGTAGATGCAAGTCAGGTGGGTGCAGGTGCTGTTTTGTTACAGGAGGATGATCAGGGAATGGTGAGACCAGTTAGCTTCTTTTCCAAAAAATTCAACAGTTATCAGCTCAATTATTCAGTGATAGAGAAAGAAGCGCTGGCAACTTGTTTGGGCTTTGCAGCACTTTGAGGTGTACACTGGAGGAGGGCGGCCACTTGTTGTGTACACAGATCACAATCCGTTGACATTTTTACAGTCACTGAAGTGTCCCAATCAGAGACACATGAGGTGGTCGTTGTTTTTGCAAGCCTACGCACTGGAGATTAGACATATTAAAGGTGTAGACAACGTAATAGCAGACGCGTTATCATGTGCCCCTATGCTTTGAGTGTTGATGCCGCTTGTTGTCTTAAGACCTGTTTTTCCTGTGCCTGTTTTCTTAATTTGATTCCCAGGTCGGGGTTGCTGAAGATGGAATGGAGGGAAGCAGTAGTTTAAACGCAAGTTGAAGTTTAATGTATATTTCGGCTGTGTATATATTCGGCAATTTATTGTGTTGTGGTAATTTTGTAATATTTAATGATTTAGATTATATTGGGTTATGGGGGGGTGTGACTGCCCTTGTGTGATTGTTAATTATCTATGTTCTGTTGAGGTGATTGCTGATTGGGTGCACCTGGAACCTGTGAGTGGTGCACCTGGAACCTATGAACCAGTGGAGATAAAGCTCCACTTGGTCAAACTACTGGGGCAGTCTCTTCTCTGCAATCCAGACGTCATCCATGGCCTGATCACTCCGACTACTATTTTGTTTTTGGTTTATTTGTGTTATAGAGACTTACCACCTGCATTTAAATGGTTATGTTTGGTGACTCTTTTGTTAAATAAATCACCTTTTGATTATTTATGCTGCCTCGTTCCCTCTTTTGTCATGACCCTTGAGCCAGGTTGTGACACGTTAAAACATCCATGTATCAATAACAATCATAATGCCAGGTTTACATTACTCAGTTTGCAGTGTGTATGCGGTGCATTAATGGATTAAAGAGTTCACACTGCACACAGTTGCAGTCTGGTGTGCATTCCAGGAGCGGTGCATCTGAAGCTGTGCAGAGATCATTTCTCCACCCCCGATCCCATTTTTGCTGCGACGTGAGCAAAAAAAGAAATTCCCTTCAGTGTTTGTGGTAAATATAAACATGGATTCACATGAAAATGTATTCATTACAATATAAATGCATATAATTAAACCCTCCTGTGTTTCATAGTCAACACAGACAATGGATTTTTTTGCTAGGTTTAAAGGAACAGAGCAATTTTAGATAAGGCAATAATAGATGGCACTCGTGGAGGTAGGAAAACAAAGATCTTTTTGAACAGCAGGATTGCTTGAAACAGAAAATTAAATGCAAAAGAAAAGGCAGTAGAGCTGACTGTTTCTGTCAATGCTAAGTTTTAATTTAGAATGTTTGTGAAAATTTAAGTAGTTTAAATGTTTTGCTGCTTATTTGAGCAACTTAATATATCAATCTAGAAGTAAATGCAAAAGTAAAAATCATTGAATGTTTCTTTCATTTCATTTTACACGTCTATGAAAGATTGTATTGCTGTACTGTACAAATAATAAAAAAAAGAATCACAAAGCTGAAAAAAGCATTTTCAGTAACAATGTTTGGATTTGAATTTAAAATAATGGATAAATGTAGTGTCTGTAGTAAACAGCCACGGATCAGTTGCAGACTCCTGTGCGAAAGCAGAAGGAGAGTCTGTGCTGCTTCTGCACAACTTACATACTGCACATAGACTGCATACACTGTAAACAGTATGTGTGAACCTGGTGTAACACTGCCTCACATACAGCTCATGAAATCAGGCTTGTGCTGTCTGTAAGCTATTGTGCAACAATTTCACGAATGTCAAAACAAAAATGCAGTTCATGATCAGACATTTAGGTGAGATAAATATATATATTTTAAAATGTCTAAAAAATAAAATGCCTTCTCCACCCCTCAAATTAAAAAATCCCCTCTCACAAGTCACCTAAGGGTAATTCATTTCAGGCCCTGAATACATGTCTAAAAATCTTGATTGGATCATCAAACTTATATCTTGCTAAAGCTTGTAATGTTACAGAGCCGTAAAGCATCAAGTTTGTTACTACTTGGCTTAGTTATTCTCTTATCTACAGCAGTAAATATTAACAAATATGGGTAACACTATTTTACAGTGTTTGTTACATTTTACATATTGTTGAAATATATTGCACATTAATTTAGTTCATTTAGTTAATTCATCATATACTTAGCCTCCTGTCAGTACAAACATACAGAACATGAGAGTGAGTAAATTACAATTTTCATTTTGGGGAGAACTAACATTTTAATCCTGTATTAAGTAAAATGTTGTTAATTAACATTACTAAGTAGTTATATGTACACCTACACTGTGACAAGGACACTATAAAATAAAATGTAAGTAGCTTGACATTTCAGATGACTATGTGTGTAAACTTTGTTTTTATAGGTGGACTGAAGAAGAATGCAATGACCAAGACAGTGAACCAGAAAGACATAGAAAAGGCACTCTCAAAATGGTTCACAGGGGCCAGAGACAGGGGTGGAAAGAGAGCAATCAGGTCACAGCAGTCTTCAGGACTGTGATCAGTTTTGTGTGTGTCCATCCATACAAATTGTTGAGACCAAGTATTTTAAAACTGTATTGTAAGTTAAACAGTTTTTGTGTTTTATGTTGTCATTGAGGTTTTAAGTGTTTAAAAGGGATAGAGGGATAGTTCACCCAAAATATAAAAATCTTTTCTCTCTCTTCTATTGATTTAAACCAGTGGTGTCAAACTCTGATCCTGGAGGGCCATAGCCCTGCAGAACTTGGCTCCAACCCTAATTAAAAGTACCTGATCCAGCTAATCAAACCCTTCAGGATTATTTGAAAACTAGATGTAATGTGTGTTGCAACAGGTTTGGAACTAAAATATGCAGGGCTGTGGCCCTCCAGGGGTTTGACACCCCTGCTTTAAACCCATAAGACTTTCATTCATCTCTGAAACACAAGTGATGTTATTAATGAAATTAAGACATTTCTGTCTCTCCATATAAAGTCTATTCATGAATTTTCAGAAAAAGCTCTCTTTTTTATATTATTACTGTTTGGAAGCATCAGAGGTTTTGGTGAACAGACAGAAAATTCCCAGGTTTTTGTTCCCAGCGTTTTCATTTCTTGACTGTTTTTATTTTTTTTATTAGTAATATTTTTAAATGTGACATAAGTTTGGTTATGTAAAACCAGCTGTTGGTATCACCCCGTTTTAAAAATAAACTGGTAATGTTGGTGTTTAACACTTTACAAAAACTTATATTGAAAATGTCTGAATTATAATAAAGTACTTGATATACTGAACTTTTAAAGTTCTGATTTATTTTTTTAAATTGCACCTTTCATTATTATTATTTTATTTTATTTTATTTATTTTTTTGTGTAGATGAATGACCAGTGGAATAGTCAAGCAGATGTATGATTATCAATGTTACCCAGTTGGGCCCCAATTAGGTTCTATTTGACATTTATATGGGCTAATTTCATACAGGGCCCCACATGGAACCCGTGGACAAACCCATCTAGGCCCCATGTTTAGAGCCATATGGGGCTCACATTGGCCCCCACAGCTGTTTTGTTGGCTGGGTCATATGTGGGACAAATATGGGTCTTATATGTGTTCCCCAGTTGGGCCCCACATTAGCCCCAGTCAGGCCCCACCTTTATTTTGTTGGATGGGTCATAAGTGGGACCAATATGGGTCTTGTATGCGGTTGCCCACTTGGGCCCCACATTAACCCCAGTCAGGCCCCATATGGGAATTCATAAGGGCTAATTCAGATGGGGCCCACATGGAACCCATGGACAAACCCATGTAGGCCCCATATTTACAGCCCATATGGGGCCCACATCGGCCCCATGATAGAATGTTGGCTGGGGCTGCGAGCTCGACGTAGGCAGCATTTCCTCTGGACATCCTCAATTGCAGGAAGTGGTGTCCCTGTGATGCGTTGGGCAGTTTTCACCACACACTGAGCAGTTCCTATACCAGACTGTAATACAACTGGTCAGGATGCTCTCGATCGCACACCGGTAAAAGTTCACCACTATGGCTGAAGACAGCTCGTTCTTCTTCAGTGTCCTGAGGAAGAAGAGGCGCTGGTGAGCCTTCTTGACCAGGATGGAGGTGTTTGTGGTCCAGGACAGGTCCTCCGAGATGGTGGTTCCCAGGAACTTGAAGCTGGAGACCCGTTCAACAACCATCCTGTTAATGTGGATGGGGTCATGCATGCTTCCTTTCTTCTTCCTGAAGTCCACAAATGAGCTCCTTTGTCTTACTGGTGTTAAGGAGCAGGTTATTGTCAGCGCACCATGTGGCCAGGTGCTGTACCTCTTCCCTGTAGGCAGTCTCATCGTTGTCACTGATGAGGCCAATCACCGTGGTGTCGTCTGCAAGCTTAATGATGGATTTGGATCCATGCACAGGCTTGCAGTCGTGGGTATAGAGGGAGTAGAGGAATGGACTCAGCACACAGCCCTCCGGTATGCCGGTGTTAAGTGTGATGTTGGTGGAGTGGGTGTGGCCTGACCTAACATGCTGAGGCCTGTTAGTCAGAAAGTCCATGATCCAGTTGCAGAGGGAGGTGTTAATGTCCGGGTCTCCAAGGTTTGTGGTCAGCTTGGAGGGAATGACGGTGTTAAATGCTGAACTGAAGTCAACAAACAACATCCTAACATATGTGTTGTTATTGTCCAGGTGTGTGAGTGCAGAGTGCAGCACTGTGCATACTGCATCCTCAGTGCTCCTGTTTCTGCGGTAGGCAAATTGGGAGGGCAGTCTTTGAGGTGTGCTAGGACCAGTCGCTCAAAGCACTTCATAATGATGGGTGTGAGTGCTACGGGTCGATAATCATTCAGGCACATTGGGGAAGAGTGTTTCGGTACTGGCACAATGGATGTGGACTTAAAACATGTTGGCACAGTTGCTTGGGTGAGACAGGTTGAAAATGTCTTTGAAGACCCCTGCAAGCTGCTCTGCACATGCTCTAAGCACACGTCCAGGAATGCCGTCCGGGCCAGCAGCCTTGTGTGTGTTGATCCGGCTCAATGCAGTGTGGACATCTGTGGAGGTGAGTTTGAAAGGTTGGTGATCTGCTGAGTGTGTGATTTTGGTGGCCGTCTCCTTGCTGTCGCTGTTGACGCGAGCATAAAAGTAATTTAGCTCGTTAAGGAAGGAAACTGTCCTTGACTGTTGGTGGTGTGAGTTGCTTGACTTGTAGTCACTGATGACCTGGATGCCCTGCCACATGCGTCGGGGGTCAGAGTTGGAAAAGTGTCCCTCTACCTTCAGCTTGTAGCAGTACTTGGCCTTTTTGATGCGCCCTTTTCAGGTTAGCCCTGGATTTACCATAGGCCTGAGCGTCATCTGACCTGAAGGCAGTGTTGCGGGCTTTTCAGCAGAAGTTGCACGTTCTTGTTCATCCATGGCTTCTGATTAGGGTATGTTGTTATCTGTTTTTTCTGTTGTAACACTGTCAATGGTAATGTTGATGTAATTCAGTACAGAGGAGGTATAGATGTCAATGTCCGTGTGAGAGCCAAACATACTCCAGTCAGTGTGTTGAAACCTGTCCTGAAGTAAAGAGTCTGCTCTAGTTGGCCACAATTATCCAGTTGGTTATGATAATAAAGCTATATAAGCTCAAACATAAAAACAAAAATATTAAAAACATATTTTTTAAATGTATTAACTACTGATTTTAGGCTGTTGAAACACAAAAACAGAGATATATCTGCGTGCTGTCTCTGTTTCTTTGTGAGAGGAGTGCGTAAGCTGCGCATCAGCTTCTAATAGAGCTTGTGAGCATTTTTGTCGCTTTATTGGCTTTGAATGATTGCATAAACAGTTATATGCGTCCAAATGCAAGTATCCAGTTGCGAGAGAATGTAAACAGTTGCGAGAGAAAACGCATATGTAACATTATATTGGATCCAGACTTCGGTCTTAAAGGGGAAGCTGTCCAATATTCGTCCTGTCTGCCATTCATGAAAATCTCTCACTGCTCTTCACTAAATCACTTTTGTAACTAGAATAAGAAGAAAATAAATAAACAAATAATGCTAATGCTAATGATTATGCGTATATATATGCATGACAATAATTACACTGGTTTTCTCTGTCTTTCTCTCCAACAGAGAAAATATGTGGTCTATCAAATGAAGCACGCACAATTTTAGAAGACCTGCTAGGATCATAAGATTCTTTCTGAATATTTTCTCCCACATTTTTGTAACCAAAAGAGGTTTTATGAATCAGAAAAAAATCATCAGCCATAATGGCTGCCTCGTATGCAGTGTCGGGTTTCCTTTCACTAATGTATGTTGCGTGTCCCTGGCGGCCTGACAAAGTTTGATGTTTCGCCATGAAACAGGAAGTTGCTGTAACTCAGGCAAGCAATGTCCAATCTGCTCCAAACTTCACACGTTTGACAAGTGTCACGACCGGCTCAAAGCCGTGACAAATGGGAAGGAGGACATAGTCAGGTTGGTAAGTTGCAACAAATATATTTATTAATATAAATAAAGAACATAAAATAAGAAATCAACAAACCAAAACACGGTTCCATCAAACACACAAATGGTCCAAGCATGAGACAGAACCAAGTTAAACTAATCATTACATCAAAATAGACAAAGCAAAACCAAACAACCGGGAGTCAACCCCCACACCAAACAGAGTTGAAACTTTATAGGGAAAGAACAGGTGTACACAATTCCGTTGACGAGCCTTCCAACCACACCCACTGACCGGTCTAAGTGGAAGTACAAGGGACTCGTCACACAAGAGACCTGTCCTGAACAAACACCCATGACCAAATTCAGTTACAGTCATAGCACCACCTGCTGGTAACAGGAAGTGACATGGTTAACACTGTTATGGACTCTTAGGAACATATTAAAAAGTGTCAACAAGTGTTAAATATGCTGCCAACATGCTAGAAACATACTAATACATGCTAGCAACACTTAGCTAAGTGCTAAATCTCATGCTACTAATGCAGTGAAAAAGGAAGTTGCTGTAACTCAGGCAAGCAATGTCCGATCTGCCCCAGACTTCACACGTTTGACAAGAGGCCTGTATTTGGTTATAGTCAAGCAACAATATCGCCACCTGCTGGCAACAGGAAGTATCATGTTTAACACTCTTATGGACTCCTAGCAACATATTAAAAAGTGTCAGGAAGTGCTAAATACGCTGGCAACATGTTAGAAACATACTAAAACATGCTAGCAACACTTAGCTAAGTGGTAAAGCATGCTAGGAATGCAGTGAAGCAGGAAGTTCCTGTAACTCAGGCATGCAGTGTCCAGTCTGCCCCAAAATTTAACATGCTTGATAAGTATTCTGTCCTAAACACATATCGACAAGCCCGTATTCGATTATAGTTATAGCGTCACCTACTGGCAACAGGAAGTGACATGGTTTTAAATGGTATGGATTATAAGCAACACAGTAAAATATGCCATTGTGTGCTAAACATGCTAGAAATATTCTCAAACATGCTAGCAACATTTACTATGTGCTAAAGCATGCTATTAACACATTGAAACAGGAAGTTGTTGTAACTCAGGCAAGCAATGTCCAATCTGCCCCAAACGTCACACATTTAAAAGGTGGTATATCCTGAACAAACACTGATGCACAAATTCAGTTATAGTCATAAAACCGCCTCCTGTCAACTGGAAGTGACATGGTTAACACTGTTGTGTACTCCTAGGAACATATTAAAAAGTGTCAATAAGTTTTAAATAGGCTGCCAACATGCTAGAAATATACTAAAACATGCTAGCAACACTAAGCTAAGTGTTAAAGCATGCTACTAATGCAGTGAAACAGGAAGTTGCTGTAACTCAGGCAAACAATGTCCGATCTTCCCAAAACTTCACATGTTTGTTAAGAGTCCTGTCCTGAACACATCAACATGCCCGTATTCAGTTATAGACATAGCGCCACCTGCTGGCAACAGGAAGTGTCATGTTTAACACTTATGGACTCCTAGCAACATAATAAAAAGCATCAACAAGTGTTAAATAGGCTTGCAAACCTTCTAGAACCATGCTAGCAACACTTAGCTAAGTGTTTTAAAGCATGCTATTAATGCAGTGAAGCAGAACATAACTGTAACTCGTGCATACAATGTCCAATCTGCCTCAAACTTAACATGTTTGTTAAGAGTCCTGGCCTGAAGATATCTACATGCTCATATTTGGTTACAGTCATAGCACCAACTACTGGTAACAGGAAGTGACATGTTTTACAATGTTATGCACTATTAGCAACACAGTAAAATATGCCATTGTGTTCTTAACATGCTAGAAACATACTATAACATGCTAGCAGCACTTAGCTAAGTGGTAAAGGATGCCATTAATGCAGTGAAAAAGAAAGTTACTTTAACTCAGGCATGCAGTGTCCAATCTTCCCCAAATTTAACAAGTTTGATAAGAGTCCTGTCCTGAACACATCTACTTGCCCGTATTTGATTATAGTCATAGCGCCACCTGCTGGCAAAAGGAAGTGACATGTTTACAATGTTATTTACTATTAGCAACAGTAAAAATATGCCATTGTGTGCTAAACATGCTAGAAAATATTCTTAAACATGCTAGCAACACTTACTAAGTGCTAAAGCATGCTAATGTTACTTTGAAACAGGAAGTTGTTGTAACTCATGCATACAATGCCCAATCTGCCCCCAAACGGCACATGTTTTATAAGAGTTCTGGCCTGAGCACATATAAAGGTCAATATTCAATTATAATTATAGCGCCACCTGCTGGCAACAGGAAATAACTTGTTTTACAATAACTTAAACATGCGATGTCTGATCTTTCCTAAACTTCACATGTTTGATAAGAGTCCTGGCCTTAACAGATCTCAAGGCCAATATTTCAGTTATAATCATACCACCACCTGCTGTCAACAGGAAATTTGGCACAAATATTTACCATTTTATAAGCATATTGCCCAACGTTTGCTGTTCACCTATGGCCACTGGGTGGCGGTGAGCCCGGGTGTGAGTCCCCTTTCATCACTGCTTGCAGCTTTAATTTAGTATGTTTCTAGCATGTTGTCAGCCTATTTAGCACTTGTTGACACTTTTTAATATGTTCCTAGGAGTCCATAACAGTGTTAACCATGTCACTTCCTCTTACCAGCAGGTGGTGCTATGACTATAACCGAGTTTGGCCATGTTGATATGTTAAGAATAGAACACTTATCAAATGTGTGAAGTTTAGGGCAGACTGAACATTGCTTGCCTGAGTTACAGCAGCTTCCTCTTTCATGGTGAAATCTTTGCAATTTAACATCCCAAAGGTCTTATGATGACCCTCACCAAATTTGAAGATTATCCGATTAAAACTGTTTGGAGGAGTTCGTCAAAGTACAAGGCATGGAAATGGCAAAAAAACTGCACAAAAATCGGACAGGAAATTCAAAATAACATGAACATAACATAACTTTTAGGTTTTGGATTTTGTACCAAGATACTTTTTTGTAGGTAATGGTGTGTTACATGTGTGTACCGATTTTCATGCATGTACATGATACGCAGCTCAAGGCGCACTCCTTTGAAAATTAGCAGGTGGCGCTATCGAGCCATTTTTCACAGCCACTTCTGAAACCTATATCAGATGTAAATTTTCGCCAGTTCTGATGTGTGTGCAACGTTTCATGTGTTTTAGAGCATGTTTAAGCCCTCAAAAATGTGATTCATTTCAGAGAAGAAGAAGAAGAAGAAGAAGAAGAAGAAACAGAGCAATTCCAAGAGGGTCCTCGCACCACCGGTGCTCGGGCCCTAATTAAAGCTGCAAGCAGTGATGAAAGGGCCCTCACCCCCGGGCTCACCACCACCCAGTGGCCATAGGATAACAGCGAACGTTGGGCCATATGCTTATAAAAAGGTAAATTTTTGTGCCACATTTCCTGCTGCCAACAGGTGGCGCTATGATTATAAATGAATATCGGCATGTAAATGTCTTCAGGCCAGGACTCTTACCATACATGCAAAGATTCGGGCAGATCAGACAATTCATGTTTAAATTAGTGTAAAAGAATTAATTTCCTGTTGCCAGCAGGTGGCGCTAAGGCAAGGCAAGGCAAGTTTATTTATATAGCACATTTCTTACACAATGGTAATTCAAAGTGCTTTACATAAAAGAAAGTAAAATAATCATGAAGAAAAATAATAAAAATAAAACAAGCAATTTTAAAACTTTGGAAATGATTTAAAAATTTACTTATTTAAAATGAATTTAAAACAGTTAAAAATAGAAAATGATTTTACATAAAATACAGTGAATACATAAAATACGGTGCAATCAGTTCGGACATCACACAGTACTCATTCAACAAATGCACAGCTAAATAGATGAGTTTTGAGTCTAGATTTAAATGTGACTAATGTTTTAGCACATCTGATCTCTTCTGGAATCTGATTCCAACTGCGGGCGGCATAGTAACTAAAGGCGGACTACCCTTGTTTTGTGTGAACCCTTGGTATTTCTAACTTACTCGATCCTAATGATCTGAGTGGTCTATTAGGTTTATATTCAGTGAACATATCTGCAATATATTTTGGTCCTAGGTCACTGAGTGATTTATAAACGAGTAAAAGTACTTTAAAAAAAATCCTAAATGTAACTGGAAGCCAGTGTAAGGACCTGAGGACTGGTGTGATATGCTCAGATTTTCTGGTTCTAGTCAGAATCCTGGCAGCAGCGTTCTGGATGAGCTGCAGCTGTCTAATAGTCTTCTTGGGAAGGTCGGTGAGGAGACCATTACAGTAGTCCACCCTGCTGGTGATAAAGGCATCAAAAAGTTTCTCCAAGTCTTGACTGAAAACAAAAAACATCTAATTCTTGCAATGTTTTTTAGATGATAGTATGCTGATTTAGTTACTGATTTGACATGACTACTGAAACTAAGGTCTGTCTCCAGAATCACACTAAGATTCCTGACTTGATTTTCTAGTTGTTTGTCCCCTAGAGTCAAGGTATGCATTCACCTTGAAAACTTCATCTTTGTTTCCAAATGCAATGACTTCAGTTTTTTCCTTGTTTTACTGAAGAAAGTTCTGCCACGTCCAACTATTAATTTCATCAATACATTGGCAGAGGGAGTCAATGGGGCTGTAGTCATTTGGTGATAAGGCTAGGCAAATCTGTGTATCATCAGTATAGCCGTGATAGGCAATTTGGTTCTTTCTCATTATTTGACTTAGTGGGAGGATACACAGGCTAAACAAGAGTGGTGCAAGTATTGAGCCTTGTGGGACTCCGCATGTCATGGATGTCCACTTAGACTTATGCTCTCCTAGACTCACATAATAGCCTCTCCCTTCTAAGTATGACCTGAACTATTTGAGTACCATCCCAGAAAGCCGACCCAGTTTTCCAATCTCTCTAGTAGAATGTTATGATCGACAGTGTCAAACGCAGCACTGAGATCTAGCAATACCAGCACTGATATTTTGCCAGAATTTAAGCGAATATCATTTATTATCTTATTGAGTGCGGTCTCTGTGCTGTGATGCATTTGTAAACCAGACTGAAAATTGTCCAGGTATCCATTTGAGTTTAAGTATTTGTTCATCTGATTAAAGATTACCTTTTCAATAATCTTGCCTAAAAAAAGGAAGATTAGATGTTGGTCTATAATTGCTCAAAATGAGGGCCGGGACTTTAACGCGTTAACAGGAGGGGCTTAACCAACTGCAGTTTTCAGGGAGTTTGGAAATGTCCCAGAAAGAGGTGAGGCGTTCTAAACAGTTAAGCACACTTTTGAAAAAAAGATGTGGGACGTTTGTCAAGATAGCATGTTGACGATTTTAGGTGCTGCACTATTTCTTCCAAAAATTTTGCTATCAATTGCTTCAAAAATAGACATAGTATCTTTTTTGATATTGCGGCCAAATCTGTCTGACCTCTGCATTGCTTCAGGATGTGCTAAGGTTTGAGAAGAAATTCTGTCTAGCTGTGGCTAGTTTCACATTAAAAGCATGAAGGTTGTCTTTATAGATGCTATAGTGAATTTCAAGTTTCGTCTTCCGCCACATCTGCTCGGCTTTTCTGCACGTCTTTTCATAGTCTGAACTGCTGTTGATCTTCTCCAAACTGATTTCTTTCTGTTTGTTTTCTTACTGACTATTATTGGAGCAATATCATCAATAACATTCTTAGCTTTTGAGTTAAAGGAATCAAGGAGAATATCAACAGAGTCTGCAGAAATGCTTGGTGTTAAAGATATAGCCTCCATAAACAGCACACTAGTGTTCTCATTAACCCTCTGGAGTCTAAGGGTTTTTTTTGGGCCTGGAGAAGTTTTGTCATGCCCTGACATTTGTGCTTTTTTCAGTTTCTTATAAATATCTAAATGGCTAAAGTCTAATCTCACTGTAATCAGCACAAACTAGGCTATAATAATATGTGAGCAGCATGTATGTACATGATTGTGTTTTGAGAAAAAAAATGTTATGCGTGGTTAGTGAAAAACTAAAAATGTTAAATCACTTGAATAAGGCAATAAAACACATACAGAAAATTGGTTCCAGGAATTTTGAGAACTGGAGCTTGTAGCCTAGAATTTTTTTTTTCTAAATGATGTGAAAATCATCTTGTTTTACTCACTTACAGAAAACAATATATTGATTTAAATTTTCTAACACACTTCTTGTTGGTAAAAGTCATATGCGAGTAGGCGTCAACTATCATGAATTCACACCTGAGAAGACAAAGGCCTGCATAATGAGCTGCATAATGAGCCATTCAGTCACCTGTGTCACTGAGAGGGATGAGTTACAAGAAAGAATGTGAGGACAAAAAATAAATCTATATAATTTTATGTTTGTAGTTTATTTAGAATATATTTAATTATCCCACAACATAATTTAATATTCACTTGTGAGTGCAGTTAAACAGTTTATTAGGAACAATCAAAGCTGACTTTCAAACTGAATTTTTTGCATCATTACTCCAGTCACACAATCCTTTAGAAATCCTTTTAACAATCTTATTTTCTACAAAAAAACATTCATTGTTATTATCATCATCATCATCATTATTATTATTATTATTATTATTATTATTATTATATATTATTATTATTAATGTTGAAAAGAGCTGAGAATATTTTTTTTTTTTAGGTTTTTTAGGGGGGATAAATTGAAAAGAACAGCAATGATTGTTACATTTGTTACAGTTACATTTATTGTTACATTTATATTATTTACATCAAGCTTTGGAATGGTATAGTAGTGTATATTGTTATTGAAACTTCATAATATTTCGCTTGATTATACATTTAGTCAGGGATTATAGTTTTGGAAAAAGTCTTTGGAAAAAAGTCTAACTAGTAAAATGTTTACACGTTATGTGAAAACTAGTACAAGTATATAAATAAATAAAAAAAGAGACTTACTCATGTTTATGAACTCTGCTGAATAAAGTGCTTCATTCTTTTTTCTGAGGAAATCCAAATCTCAAATCCTCAGCCACATCACATCTTTTTGGGGTGAATTATGTCTTATTCCTCTCATCGCGAAGCAAACAGTAAAAAAAATAATAAAAACTTGAAGAACAGTCTCGCTGCGTTGTCTTCTGTTGTGTGGGCGTATTCAAAAGCCGCGCGCTTCAGTGAAACATTTGAATCTCAAAAGCGCGCTCGGCGCGGGGGCGTGGTCGCATTAGAAGATAATGAATGGAGACGTGAAAACGGACATCGCGTTGTTTTTCATAGGATTACTTTATCACAGAATATTTGTTTTCAGCAGCACTTGTTTAGTTTAAAAGTAGACATGTCAGGCTTTCTATAGATATCTCTCTCATGTCTCTTCGTTGAGTATTCACAGAGTTACAGTTCATTTTAATGACGCATTTGTATCTGAAGATCAGCGCAGACAAAGGCTGCAGACAGCACTCCTTGTTTGTTATCTTTATTTTATAAGTGCACAAAGCTTTTGTTGTTATTATGTCTGTATACAAAAAAAAGTAGACCCTTTACAGATTCGATTGATGTATTGCACTTATCTGTACGATCAAAACTGAAAGTGTAATTTAAGTTCTTTTCGGGGTTATCAGGAGAAAATACCCCAAAACGCGTATACGCGTTAATCGACTCCAGAGGGTTAATGCATCTCCTTCTGACAGAGACAGATCTAGATTCAGTGGTAGCAGAGATAAATATATCAAAGAAAATACAGAAGGGATCAGATAGTGCTACGTCCTTAATAACAATGGATGAAATGTTTTATACCCCCTACTGATGATTAAATCGAGATTGTTTCCTCCTTTGTGTGTGGCTCCATGCACATGCTGAATCGGGTCAAAAGTGTTTAGAACTGTTATCATTTATTTTGTAGTTTTGTTTTCTGCATTATCTATGTGAATATTAAAATCCCATGCAATAGCAAAACAGTCAAACTCTGAGGAAATCATTGATAACATTTCTGTGAACTCTTCAGCAAAGGCTGGAGAGTATTTTGTTGGCCTGTAAATAATGATAAACAGAATGTGTGGAGCACCTTTCAGCACAATCCCTAGATGTTCAGACAAGTCCTGACCAAATGACACTTGCTTGCATTGATAGACATCTTTAAATAGAGCAGCTACACCTCCAACCTCTCCTAACACTCCTGCAGACACTCATGAAAGTAAAGTTAGGAGGGGCTGCTTCATTGAGGACTGTTGCACTGCAGCTGTCTTCTAGCCATGTTTCATTTAGAAACATAAAATCCAGATTGTTTGTGGTTATAAAGTCATTGATTAGAAATGAATTATTTTTTAGTGAGCAAATGTTTTAAAATGCTAACTTGATGGCAGTGCTTTGTGTCTTTACATCAATCTTAGTTTGATGCATAATAGGCTGCAGATTAGATGAGTTTGCCCTTCCGGCTTGAAAAGGCTTTAGACTTTCTATCACATGATAAAACTGAAATAGACGGGGACCCGACACATATCACTGAGAGCTGCTATCAGTTGTTTTTGGTTCACCTACAGCAGATGGAGGGTTTGGGCCCTGGCGTTGTGGCAGTGGTCGGAGAGCTCTCACAGGAGTAGGGCCCCACAGGCTTTGGTGGTTGGGGGGGCCCGCCGTTTTTTTTTTTTGATATCTGCAGGCTTGCAGCGAATGAGTGGGAGAGTTTAGTCCCAGCATATACCAAGTCCTCCTTTTTTTGTGAGAAGCACAGAAGTGGAGATGCTGGAGAGAGGGATAATGTGTCTGGTGGGCGGGGCTGAGTCTCTGATGTTTCCGGTGACTGTGATATGTTGTCCTGGCTTCCCCGGCTGTTTTCCAGAAAGTCGTCCTTGTGTGCTGAGTCTTGTAGTTGTTTTGATACATCACAGTCTGTCTGTGAGGAGCTCTGTGGGCAGGGCTCAGCCGGGATAGTGTCCATCAGCAGTGCTTGTTGTGGTTGCATGGTGTTATCAGTGTCCTTGTGGGATATGTCAACCACATGATGACTCGGACCTGGTGTGTGTGTGCTGAATGAATTGACACACTCTGCTGAAGGATGATGGAGGGAAAAATAGATATTGTCCTTAAGCACTCTAGCACCAAGTTTGTTTGGGTGGAGTCCATCCAGTTTAAACACAGTTGTCTATGGCCCCAGAAAAGATTGAAGTTGTCGATGAAATTCACTCCTTTTATATTGCAAGATCTTTGTAGCCATGTGTTCAGCCCAAGCAACCCGTGAAAACATATTTGTTCCCCTTGCTGGGAGTGGTCCACTGATGAACGACTGAACTTTGAGTCTTCAAAGTGTTTCAAAGAGTTCACTGAAGTCCTTCTTAAGGAGTTCTGACTGCTCTTTCCAAATATCATTCTTTCCCACAAGGATGATGATTCAATTTGCAGCCTTGTGCTTCATCAGAATGTTCTGAAGTTCCTTGTTCACATCAGAGACCGTTCCTTGAGGAAGGCAGCATGTTTTTGTAGTCCTGCTACTGATATTTCTGATAATAGTGTCACCCACTATCAGAGTCCTTGGCTCAGCTGCGCTCTGAGCTGAATGCCGCTGTCTGCTCGACCTTGAGTGCCTGTTAGAAGCGGTGTTAGGTGCTGGCTGATCCGATTCATGTTTAATCACATTTGGGGATTCCTCACTCGCATTCATTAATGCTTCAAATCTGTTCTCAAGATGTATAGGGGGTGGTAGAATACCAGTATTCACAAGCCTTGTCATAGTCGAATCTGGGGTAGAGGATTCTACAGCAGCAATACGAGAAACTCGTGACAATCTGGTGTCTCGTGTTCCTTTGAGTCTCGCTCCCTGTTTGTGCCATCGATTAGTGTGGCGATCAGTTTTTGGCTTGTTCCTCTACACTAGGTATAAACTGTTGAGATTCAGAAGAATCATGGAACTCACCGGCTGTATGCTGAGAGGGTCCATGACGACGGTCTGCTGAGTGTCCCGCCTGTTTTGGAAATCCAGCAAATAACTTTGTTTCAAGAACCACAATCCTTTGTAGAAGTTTGCAGCAGTTCATGCAACAATTATATTCAACAGGAGTCATTTTCTCTCTCTTCTGTTTGAATGTAGGCAGTTGTTTTCCCCCCGTCTCTCCGGAATGTAAGCTGCTGGCAGTGGGAGGCAAAAGTCTTCTTTTTGTAGTATTATTCCAGTCCCAAAGAGTTTTTTAGTTTTAGTGTTTGTGCCAAAAATCTGTTGTTTGAGCACTGTGCTGATCTGCTGAAGTAAAAATCTTAGAAAAATCAGAGAAAAGTACAGAAATAAGAAGCAAAGAGCAGAGCAGTAAGCTAGAACGTCCGAACGGTAAAGCATTTTTAAAATGACACACTTCCTTCTGCCAGTTGGTGGCGCTATAAAACTTTGGCTCCTAATAGTCACATCTATGCAATCTGCATCATATAACGAACAAACTTCTGAAGTTTGATCAAAATCAGAAAATGTATGTGGATGTTTATAGACACTTCCTGTTTCTCATTGCTCGCCATAATTCATCGTCTCCCCACGGGCAAACCGTTCGAGATATCAAATATCCCTTGGCAATTTTGCATCCCCAATGTCTTGAGATCATGTTCACTGAGTTTCGAGGCAAACAGTTGGAAAACCTCATAGAAGTATATCAAATTCCAGAGCATGCACTTTTTTAACAACAGCCCTGAATAGCCGACTTAATTTTTGACAGAGCCTATTGCATGAAAAGCAAAAGTTGTTCAGCTCAATGAGATCTATATGTGTACAGAGTTTCATATAAATACATGCAAGTATGTGTGAGCTATACTTCAAGATTTCTGACTGTGTTCCAGGGGGTACCGTAGAGACCCTGTGCCACGCCCGGGTCCCAGCCTCTGCGGCATCCTAACTATCATTAATAGTGATATTTGTTTTGAGTTTCATGAAATTCTATGTATGTTATCTGCCTCAAAATCACCAGAAAAGAATATCGTCAAGTCAAGTCAAGTCTGCTTTATTGTCAATTCTTCCACATGTACAGTACATACATACAGAGAATTGAAATTGCGTTACTCTCAGACCCCCGGTGCATACAGATAACACTAACAGTAGAGCCTAAAATCTAGATCAAATATAAAATATAAGATAAAACTATACAATAAGGGAATGTAAAAAAAAAAGACATAATAGAAAAAAAAATTAAAAATAAAAATAAAAATATGGTTTAAAAGCAGCGCAAGGCACATGGCAGATAGAGTGCAAACCAGTGAACAAACAGTGCAGATAAAAAGTTTTTAGTGCATAAAAAATAGCTTATTCAGTCTGATTAAAGTGACAAAGGGCTCAAGAGCAGTTATTTTATTTAAACTGACTGATGAGGAGGTAGAATGATGTCAGTTCCATGGTGAATGAGGTAGTGAGCAGACCAATGCTGCACAGAGTGACTGGTGCATGACATCGTATGTTAGTCCAAATACATGAAGCTGTCCTTCAGTCTGCTGTCCCCCCCCATGACACCACACGGATGGGGGCAAGTTCGGGAGCGAGTTCAGCTTCCTGACAGCCTGATGGATGAAGCTGTCCTTCAGTCTGCTGGTCCTGGCCTGGAGACTCAGTAGTCTCCTCCCTGATGGCAGCAGACTGAAGAAGCTGTGTGGACGGGTGAGTGGGATCACCTGCAATGCAGAGGGCTTTGCGAGTGAGACGGGTTCCATAAATGTCCTGGAGGGAGGGGAGAGAGACATCAATGATCTTCTCAGCTGTTCTCACTATGCGTTGCAGAGTCTTCCGGCAGGACGGCGTTGCAGGCGCCATACCACACAGTGATGCAGCTAGTCAGAATGCTCTCGATGGTGCCTCTGTAGAATGTGTACATGATGGGGGGTGGGGGCTCTGGCTCTCCTCAGTTTGCGGAGGAAGTAGAGACGCTGCTGTGATTTCTTGTGACTTAATGTGGTGCATGACTAGCCGTTCGAAGCACTTCATGAGGATGGGAGTAAGTGCAAACAGGATGGTAGTCATTGAAGCAGGATGGAGATGGCTTCTTTGGGACTGGAATGATGGTGGTAGCTTTGAAGCATGTGGGAACAACAGCCTGACTAAGTGAGATGTTGAAAATGTCTGTGAAGACATCAGTTCTGCTGCACAGTCTCTCAGTACACGCCTAGGAATGTTGTCAGGACCCGGAGCTTTGTGTGCATTGATCCTGGTGAAGGATCTCCTCACGCTGTCCGGGGTCAGCATCATCACCTGGTCACTGGGAGGAGGTGGAGTCTTCTGTGCAGTGGAGCTGTTTTGTGCCTCAAAGCGAGTGAAGAAGGTGTTTTTTGTAAGCTCCTCTCTGTGTGGTGTAAACAAAGTCTAAAATGTTATTACCTCGTGTTGGAAAGTTAATGTGTTGGTGTATTTTTGGAAAACACACTCTTTAAGTCAGCATGGTTGAAATCCCCAGCTATGATGAGAAAAGCATCGGGGTGTGCTGTCTTATTCCAACCTACAATCCTTTAAAAATACAATAATACAACAAACCTGTTGCTGTTGCTGTTGTTGTTCGGGGGAATGTAAACCGAAACGAGCAGTATGGCAGTATATTCCCTCGGCAGATAGAACAGCTGGCACTTAATAAACATAAACTCCACCAGGGGTGAGCAGTGTTTGCAGATCACAACAGCATCGCGGCACCACGCGTCATTGATGTAAACACAAAGCCCGCCGCCACGGGTTTTTCCTCCCGCGACGCAAGCTCTGTCTGCTCGATAGCACGTCAGCTGGTCGAGCTGAATGGCGCAGTCCGGAACACTGTCGCTGAGCCATGTTTCCGTGAATACAAAAACACAACAGTCTCTTACAGTCCTTTGAGTTGAACGTAGTAATCGGATGTAGTCCAGTTTATTGTCCAAAGAGCGTACGTTAGCCAGTACGATGGTGGGGATAGATGGCTTGTGTGGGTTAGCCGTTAGCCTAGCCCGGATACCTCCGTGCTTACCCCTCTTCTACTTCCTCTCACGCCGCTTGTGGCGCCTCCGCTGTGGGCGAGATGCAGCAGTGGGGTTCGGTGATGATGTAGGCCTCCGGAGCAGACCGAGGGCCCGCAGCTGTTCCGCGTGCGTGGAGTTTAACTCTAAAAATGCGGCTCTGCCGACATCCAGCAGAAACTCACGACTGTATGCGCGCTTAAAGACAGATAGACGCTATGACAACGTAAAAACACTGCGACTCACAAGACAAAAAACACAAAAACACCGTTCTGTCGGGACAGAGAGAAGCCACTGCGTGTGGACGCGCCACCATCTTGGTTGCTCTTATCAGAATGGTTGCATTCAGGTTTGACAAGTTGCCATGGCAACAATATTATAGATATTAATATCCCCTAAACAGTTTTATATCAGGCGTGTTTTGTCATTATTTTGATGAAGTTTGAAGCAAATCGAGTAAAAATAAGATGCTGTATTCAAAGCATTTTTAAAATGACACACTTTCGCTGCTAGTTGGTGGCGCTATAACTTTGGCTCCTAATAGTCTCTATGCAATCGGCATCATACAACGAACAAACCCCTGAAGTTTGATCAAAATATCTGGGTGTTATTAGGCACTTCCTGTTTCTCATTTCTTGCCCTTTTTTCAACGCCTCACCTCGACCAAACCGTTCAAGATATCAAAAATCTCTTGCCAATTTTTCATCCCCAATGTCTTGAGATCAGGTTGACTGAGTTTGGTTGTGAATGGGTGGAAAATCCTCAGAGGAGTATATCAAATTCCAATATCAGATTCCAACGTGTGTGCCAATTTTCAAGAGTTTTTCAGCAGGTTAAGGCCCCCAAAAAGCCCGGTTTAGTCAAAAAAAAAAAAAATAATAATAATAATCAAAACTGCAAGCAGCGATGAAAGGGCCCTTGCAGCCGGGCTCACCATCACCCAGTGGCTGTTGGGAAACAGCGAACAGAAGGCAGTATACTTTTAGAGTGGTTAATGTTGGATAAATGCATCAAATTCACTTATATGTGCCAAACTTCCTGCTGCCAGTTGGTGTTGCTATGACTATAAGTGGATATTGACATGAAGATGTCCTCAGGCCAGGACTCTTACCAAACATGTGAAGTTTGGGGCAGATTGGACATTGCTTGTTTAAGTTAGTGTAAAACAAGTAATTTCCTGTTGCCAGCAGGTGGCGCTATAATTATAATTGAATATTGACCTTTAGATGTGCTCAGGCCAGGAGTGCGAGGTTTAACGTGTGAAATTTGGGGCAGATTGGGCATTGTATGCATGTGTTACAACAACTTCCTGTTTCACTGCATTAGTAGCATGCTTTAGCACTTGGTTAGTGTTGCTAGCATGTTTGAGAATATTTCTAGCATGTTTAGCACACAATGGCATATAATTTTTTTTCTGTGTTGCTAATAGTGCATACCAGTGTTAAAACATGTCTCTTCCTGCTGCCAGTAAGTGGCGCTATAACTATAACCAAATATGAGCATGTAGATGTCTTCAGGCCTGGACTCTAATCAAACTTGAGAAGTTTGGGGCAGATCGGACATTGCTTGCATGAGTTACAGAATCTTCCTGTTTCACTGCATTAGTAGCATGCTTTAGCACTCAGCTTAATGTCACAAAGGCCTTATGATGACCCTCACAAAATTTGAAGATGATCCATTTAAAACTGTAGGAGGAGTTCGTCAAAGCTTGGGCCCTAATAATCTTAAGGAGAACAATAGGGCTCTTCGCCCCTTTGGGCTTGAGCCCTAATAATCCTTAGGGAAACAAGAGAGCACTGTGGCCATTGGCTCGGGCCCTAAATATGATACATTATGATCCCTCTTATTTTGTTATAATAATCACATATTCTGCTCGGCAGATGGCCAGATGGGCAAACTCAGTCTTGGAGAGGAATCAAGATCTTCGGGATTACTAGAAGGCTACAGACAGGTGAGTTTGATCAGGGCTGGAGCAAAACTCTGCATGGCAGTGGCCCTCCAGGACCGGGTGCTGCTCATCTCTGTGCTAGAGGTATGTAAACTTATGAGCATAACAGTACCTTCTGTAGCTTCTGAAAGACAGGATTAAATGAAAAAACATGGCATGGTCCTGATGGTGCCATTAGAGTTGTAGAATATGTGTGTGTGACTGTCTGATTGAGAGAGCGGTAATCACTTTCCTGGCTCGAGTGTCCATTGCAACTGTATTCATTATTGTGTTTGTCTTTTGGTTAGTATACATTTTTTATTGTTTCTTTTCAAAATATTTTATTTTTTAATCAGTTTAATGATTTACTGTTAGTGTCTGTGTTTGCAAAATATTTAAAATATTTTTCACATTCTAAATGAGGTTGCAGTCCTGCTGAGTTTGTTTAATAATATTTGCAGTCCTGTTAAATGTTTGAAAAATAAAAATTGAGTTTTGTTGATGCCTTGCTTTGTTTGTGGCTTTGTTGACAGTTTTTATAAGCGCATATGACGCATTTTTGTATAGAAGGCCCGTATTTAAAACATTAAGTGTGCAGTAATTTATAGACGTTTACTGAGACATGAGTGTCCGTTTACGGAGATTTAACTGCTTGTACCCTGGATTTTGCGGAGACTTTACTTCTCATGCACAGGGATGTATTTGGATTTACCGGTGAGTGAGTAAACATTTCTGTCCGTGTCTGGGAGTTTATCGCGTTAGTGAGCGGACTGGAAAACTGCTGCACACAAAACAGTCCCTTTCTGACAGTGTCCAGAAGTCAGAAACGCCAGGGCACATGCACGGAAACTGCCGGTAACATTCCATTTACATGTATGTGCACTGACGTGAACAGTCCGGAAACGCACCTTTTCATGCAGAGAGCATTACAATAGTCCAGTCTGGAGAGAACAAGAGCTTGGACAAGAAGTTGGGTGGCTTGCTCTGACAGGAAGGGTCTAATCTTCCTTCGGGTCATTGTAGCAATATGGTCTGTGAAGCTTAACTGATGATCCATCACAACTCCTAGGTTTCTGGCTGTCCTGGAAGGAGTTATTGTTGACGAACCCAGATGTATAGAGTAGTTGTGATGTCACGATGGGTTAGCTGCAACCACCAGCAGTTCTGTCTTAGTAAGGTTGAGCTGAAGGAGATGGTTATTCATCCAGCTAGAAATGTCACTCAGACAGGCTGCAATGCGAGCAGCTACTGTCGGATCATCTGGTTGGAATGAGAAGTAGAGTTGAGTGTCATATCACAGCAGTGATAGGAAAAGCAATGCTTCTGAATGACAGATCCTAATGACGTCATGTAGATGGAGAAGAGAAGTGGTCCAAGTACTGAGCCTTGAGGAACCCCAGTAGCAAGAAGTTGTGACCTAGAAACTTCACCCCTCCAAGACACTCTGAAGGATCTATCTGAGAGGTAGGACTTAAACCACAGGAGTGTGGTTCCTGGTTAATTTTTGTCAAAAGCAGCAGACAGATCCAGCAAGATGAGGTACTGAGGATTTGGAAGCTGCTCTTGCCAGTCGCAGGGGTTCAGTAACTGAGAGCAGGGCAGTCTCAGTTGAGTGGCCACTTTTGAAGCCAGATTGGTTGCTGTCCAGGAGGTTGTTCTGTACAAGAAACATAGAGAGTTGGTTGAACACAACTCGCTCAAGTGTCTTTGCAATGAATGAAAGAAGGGATACCGGTCTGTAGTTTTCTAGAAGTGCTGGATTTAGAGATGGTTTCTTAAGCAGTGGGCTCACCCGAGCCTGCTTAAATGCTGAGGGAACTGTACCAGAGTGAAGAGAGGTGTTGATAATGTGAGTAAGTGAAGGTATTACTGAAAAAGAAATCGCTTGAAGGAGGTGAGTGGGAATAGGTTCAAGTGGACAAGTAGTAGGATGACTGGAAAGGATAAGTTTGGAAACGTCCATCTCTGAGAGTGGCGAGAAGGAGGAGAGAGAGTGTTACTAGAGAAAGAATTACTAAAACACAAGCTTTAAAAAATAAATAAATAAAAAAATTCACAACAAATGAAACCTTATTGAAAAACATTACCAAACTGTGTTAATGGTACCCCCGGTTTTCACAGACAAGGCTTAAGACCAGCCCCAGACTAAAATGTGATTCTATAATTATGCTTTGGCAATACCATGCAAGTCATGCCAATAAAGCCCATTTGAATTGAATTACATATAATTCTGAGCTGTTTCAACTGAAAGAAACTTGCACTGACTGATCTTTAAAAATATCAGCGCCTTTGTTTTGTGTCAAGATGCACACCAGTAATGTTTTTTCACCAGGCATATTAATGAAAATGACTTAAATGTCCTAATTGAACTATGGCCTAATCTTGGCTTAGTCTAAGACCTGTTTGTGAAACCAGGCCATAAATTCTCAAACCTTTACTAGCACCAACATTAAATAGGACTGAAAGTTTTCTTCTAAAATCTTACTCCAGCATTAGTAAATGCAAGTTTGACTAAATTAATTAATTAATTAATTAATTAATAATAAAAAAATACTCCAAATGAACTTGCTGGAAAATGCTGTTTGTCAGTGTCCCAGAAGCTCTCCATTGGCAGTAAACTTCAAATGTCATGAAGCTGCACACCATCTATCCACAGTCTCTGTGAATGGAAATGTTCCAAAGAGGCAGGAAAGTCAGAAAAAAATTCCTTGAGGAAAGAAAGTTGAACAACTGTTATAAAACATATCAAGTCATTATAAATGGTTCAGATGAGTTAAAGCAATAGACACAGTTGCATTCCAAAGTTTATATACACCTTGCAGTCTCTGCAAAATGTTAAGAGAGTAGAGGGGTAGAATCATTAAAAAATTGCAATTTCTGCTCTGATGAAGCAGTTTATTCTGCAAGGTCTATGTAAACTTTTGACCACATCTGCATCACCTAAGAGGTGAATTAACTCAACCATCAGGGCAACATCGTAGTAGAATACTGGGAGATATTCCTTCAGATTTTCTACAAACACCAGATTTCCTGATCACACCATCTTCACTGACACTGGCCTTTAAAAACAAACATTTTTTATTCCTACTTTACAGGGAATAAAACATAACTTTATCAATTACCCAAATGTAGATAAATATCCCCAAATCTAGGAAAATTAAGAAAGGTACCTTTAATTTTGCCTTTAATAATGCCTTTGCAAGCTTCTCTCACACATCTTACTGAAGAATGTTCCTGTTTTTACCACGACTGACACAGCAAAGCTGCTGTCCTCTTCCTTTGGTTTGTTACCTGTAAAATATATGATGATTAAAGGGGGGTCTGTAAATGCACATCTTGGAATGTATTACTTGCGAATGGAAAAGATTCAAAGCATTTAAAATCCATAGGGATAGGGACTGACTTAATATAGCACTATAGGGACTGAATTAATATAGCATAGGGATAGGGACTGACTTAATATAGCACTTTTACCATCTCATGTGTGATCAGGGTGAGCTGACTAGGCAACAATTCATTAAAAAACATCTAACATCACCTCTTCAGTACTGGTCTGTGTATCCACACTGTATTCTGCAGTAACAAATCTGTTCTGATCCAGCAAAATGAATAACTCCAGATAAGCACAAAAATATACCATATTACAAACACAACCAGTAATGGAACATCTCACTCTTCAAATGCAAAAAAGAAAATAAATAAAAACAACAACAACAACAACATTATTTCTAGAGGTGGCTGATATATTGAATATTACTGGTGGTTATAACAAATTATATACATTACAAGATTGGATCTTTGAATTTTGTTCAGTAGCGTTAAATTTAATTTTTAATCGTTTAGTTAAAAAATTCAATTCTGTATTTTCAGCAGCCAAATTTCTTGGTCCACGCACGCAATAACATTCCGATATCAGAATGCATTCACAGATAACGTTAAATTATAGGACACGATTAATTCCCCTCTCGAGTCATTATACAGTAGGTGGTCAACCAGAATGAGCTTTTTGTCTGCAAAGTGCATTTGCAGCTTTTGACCGCTGAGTGGCGCTTTAACCACAAGTTATCAAACAAGCGCATCAAAACACATTTTTGCAAATAGCCGTCAGCTTTGGCTAGCCAATGTGTTGCATTTGACGGCTGCAGTCGGGGAAAATGAAAGAAAAACACTGTAGTTAAAATATTTAATATTCGCAGATGAAAGTTTAGTACTTATGAAGTTATGTGCGTTTCTTAGAACAAATTCAAGCAGGATAAATGTCAAGCCTATGAGCCTGTGCTTTTTTTTCTAAGCTACACAGTATTACACCATATTTTAGATTTGAAACATTTAATAGCTGTGCAGTATTATTCATTTAATATGAATTATGTGTTATATTATCCTAAAGAAATGGTGGTTTACTTTGCATTAAAAGAGGTAGCCTATTTTAGTGAGCTAGGCTACATGGATTAATATTCAAAATGCCAATATTCTCACATATTAGGCCTATATTTGTCACAAATACATTTTTAACTTATATTTTAAAATAAAACAGCATGCTTTTTGTCACGCATATACTTTGTTACCTGTCCTTTATTTTGACAGATAATTTCTTGGGAAAAAGATATCTGTCTGTACACCGATTAAGAAATTGTTGCGTGTTTTATAAATGATTTCTTTTATTTTAGTAAAACGTGAGGCACTGTATAATTTCGATCCCATTACTCAGGCCTAATTAAAAGAACAAATGAATAAATTAAACCTACACCATTTAGCTAAATCATTGAAACTTCAAAGAATGGATGGATTAATAAAACATCCTCAAGTTTAAACTCAAGTTCTCTCATTATAATCAACAAAATGCATGCCATGTATAAAGAAAAATAAAGCATCAACAAGTGTTGACATTTCTCAACATCACAGCAGTAATGACTTCATGAACTACTTTACTTCTAAAGTCGATACTATTAGAGATAAAATTGTAACCATGCAGCCATCAGCTACAGTATCACATCAGACAGTGCACTATAGATCCCCTGAGGAACAGTTCCACTCATTCTCTACTATAGGAGAGGAAGAATTGTATAAACTTGTTAAATCATCTAAACCAACAACATGTATGTTAGACCCTATTCCATCTAAGCTCCTAAAAGTGGTGCTTCCAGAAGTCATTGATCCTCTTCTGACTATTATTAACTCCTCATTGTTATTAGGGTATGTCCCAAAAATCCTTCAAACTGGCTGTTATTAAGCCTCTCATCAAAAAACCACAACTTGACCCCAAAGAACTAGTTAATTATAGACCGATCTCGAATCTCCCTTTTCTTTCAAAAATACTAGAAAAGGTAGTATCCTCACAATTATATTCCTTCTTAGAGAAAAATGGCATCTGTGAGGATTTCCAGTCAGGATTTAGACCGTATCATAGTACTGAGACTGCTCTCCTTAGAGTTACAAATGACCTGCTCTTATCATCTGATCGTGGTTGTATCTCTCTATTAGTGCTATTGGATCTTAGTGCTGCGTTCGACACTATTGACCACACTATTCTTTTGCATAGACTAGAACACTTTGTTGGCATTAATGGAAGTGCATTAGCATGGTTTTAAATCATACTTATATAACCGCCATCAATTCGTAGCAGCAGTGAATGAAGAGGTATAATATCGTTCACAAGTGCAGTATGGAGTACCGCAAGGCTCAGTACTAGGGCCGTTACTCTTCACGCTTTACATGTTACCCTTGGGAGATATCATCAGGAAACACGGTGTTAGCTTTCACTGTTATGCTGATGATACTCAGCTCTATATTTCTTCGCGGCCTGGCAAAACATACCAATTTGAAAAACTAACGGAATGCATAGTCTATATAAAAAAACTGGATGACGAGTAATTTCTTACTGCTAAATTCTGAAAAAACAGAGGTGTTAATTATAGGGCCTAAAAGCTCTGCATGTAATGACCTAGAACGCTGTCTTTATTTATTAAAACAAGTTTATAAGAGTCATGCATCCATTTAATTTTGATCAAGAACAACTAATGATTTGAATTGGAGTGCCATCGGCCATTAGATCATTTTAAAACTTCAAATAGCCTTCAATTTATAGGTTATAACTGCATCTGTCTCGGTTGTAGACTGTAACCATACTGTAACCTAAAAGAAATGTGATCTATTATTATTCATATTCAAGTGTTTGTGCGAAAATTATTAATGAACATGCATGACAGGGAGACGCCCTCTCGATCACTTGAATTTTTTCTTGATAATGAAATAACTTAAAATTGGGGTGTCTCACATACATGAGAAATATATCTACAAAAAGCTTGAGATGTCTACTTTTAAACTAACCAATTCAAAACGAAAGCATTATGTAATCTGTGATGGCTGCATTTCTCTTTAAAGGCGCGTACAGTATACTGTGGAAATGAGAGTCAGCACTGTGAATTTCATCTTGCAGCCAACAAGAAAACATTAGTTTATTAATAAATAATTAAAATGTCTCCTTTTTCACAATTATTAGGCTACTTCTGCCTGTGCTTTGTGGCAAACTTAATGCATGTGCTTGAGCGCGGAATATATTAAGACTCATTATGGATTATAGATGTTAATTTAATATAAACGTGCGATTAGTTAAATAGTGACTTCTAGAACTAGAAAAATCTTATGTGGGGGGTAGACCCATTAAATACCCTCTAGACATCTTGTTTAAAGTTTTTAAAGCATTTTATATGCGTTTCTGATGTCTGAACTCTGTTTGGGATTAAAAAAAAACATAAAGAGATGGTTCAATATATTTGTAATGAATAGGCTAAATTCTGTGAGAATTTATATTTCACACTCTAAAAAATATTTTTTTGACACAACAAAAAAAAAAAAAAAATAAAGCAACAGTTTGCATCTTTTTTTTTTTTTTTTGAGTTAAGGCAACTTCTTCTGAAATGAAGTTATAATAACTAATAAACTATTGCGCTATACAGTAGTCAACATTTGAAGTGGATCAAAACCTTTCTTCAAAGTTGTCCTAAAACCTAAAACCAAAATGTGTTCTTGTCTTAGGATTAACTTTTTTGATCCACTTCAGATGTTACTGTATATACTTAGAAAATGGTGTTAAAACTAACAATTATTAAGTTGAATACTCAGAAAAATTAAGAAGTTCGGTAACACTTTATAATAACGTTCAGTTATAAGTCATTTATAAATTATTAGTTAATGATGAACTAATCATTTACAAAACATGACTATATATTCATAAATGATTAATGAGTGATAAGTTAACATTTTAGTAATGTTTTATTAATTCAGTTATAAGTCACTTATAAGTTATTAGTTAATGATGAATTCATTATTTATAAAACATGATTATATGTTCATAAATGATTAAGTGGAATGCTAATGATTTACAAATGTAAGTTATCTTCAAAAATAATCAAATCATGAAATAAGTCAAACAGAACACTAGTAGATGGTTTATAAGTAATTAGCTGATACATTATTTATCAATTGTAAATCATTTAAGTATTTATGTAAAAATTGTTTTGTATCACTATCTCAATAAACAATTGTTAATCATGAACAGATGATGAACAAACCATTAGTAAATAATCAGTATATGATTTATCGATAAAGTTGTAAGCTGGCCTGTGTTCAAAAGCACAAAAATGCAGATATGCTATAGCACTATTTTTAAGAAGAGCAATTCATTTGTTTTGAAGTGGATAAACATTTATAAATGCCTTATTCAGGTGATTCCAGCGGGTTGTGTTAAATCCTTTCACTAATCAGCACAGACTTATGTTCTGTGTGGAGTGTGTGGGATCTAGTGATAAAGTGAACCTCTCAACTGCTTTTACCTTCCACTGAAGCTCACATCAGGTGCACAGAGTTAAAGCCTCCATGTGAGTCAGAGAAGACAGCTGTCTATACCCTCACCAGTCAGCATTTTCCCTGCAGTACACTCTACAAAGTGTTCAACACCATTCATCACTTGTAAATGTGTTACATATCATTTGTAGACCTTTCTTACCTGTTAAAAATTATTTGTATATGTATAAAAACCACAAAAAACACATCCTACATCCCAAAATCTAAAGTGAAAACTATTCATCACTTGTAAATGTGTTACAGATCATTTGCAGATCTTCCTGTTACCTGATCCATCTCATTCCATCACTTTACCCAAGCCTGAACTTTAATTTTTTTAACCCTCTTAAGTCGATTAACGCGTATACGCATTTTGAGGCATTTTGTCCTGATAACCCCAAAAAGAACTTAAATTACACTTTCAGTTTTGATCGTACAGATAAGAGCAATACATCAATCGAATCTGTAAAGGGTCTACTTTTTTTTTGTATACAGACATAATAACAACAAAACTCTGTGCATTTATAAAATAAAGATAACAAACAAGGAGTGCTGTCTGCAGCCTTTGTCTGCGCTGATCTTCATTTACAAATGCGTCATTAAAATGAACTGTAACTCAGTGAATACTCAACACAGAGACATGAGAGAGATATCTATAGAAAGCCTGACATGTCTACTTTTAAACTAAACAAGTGCTGCCGAAAACAAATATTCTGTGATAAAGTAATCCATATGAAAACAACGCGATGTCCGTTTTTCACGTCTCCCTTCATTATCTTCTAATGCGACCACGCCCCCGCGCTGAACGCGCTTTTGAGATTCAAATGTTTCACTGAAGCGCTCGGCTTTTGAATACGCCCACACAACAGAAGACAACGCAGCGAGACTGTTCTTCAAGTTTTTATTATTTTACTGTTTGCTTCGCGATGAGAGGAATAAGACATAATTCACCCCAAAAAGATGTGATGTGGTTGATGATTTGAGATTTGGTTTTCCTCCCCAGCCGGCACATGACCGACCTTCAACATAAGGTCAGTTGTGGTTTCAACATTGAAACAACGTTGATTCAACGTTTAAAGCTGAACGGTTGAAAAACTTTCGGCACATGATCAACCTTCAATGTTGAAATATGGTTGAAAAAATGACAGTTGTTGTTTCAACGTTGAAACAACGTGTAAAGCTGAACGGTTGAAAAACTTCCGGCACACGACCAACCTTCAGCGTTGAAATATGGTTGAAATAAGGTCAGTTGTTTTAACTTTCAAACAACGTTGAAAATGTTTAATGCTAAATTGTTGAAAAAGGTTAATAAACTTTTAAATTATTTATATTAAATTAATATTATTATTATTATTATTTTAATAGCATTTTACAATATTTAATCATGATACCTATTCTAAAATCTAAAGGTATATGTTCTCATCATTAACAACAATAAAACTAAATACATTTAGCTCCTTTATCACACTGAAACAATTCCTACTGGTTGTTTTACTTTATTGCTTTGATCATGATTGGTTAATCTGGCTGTCATCCAGGAAACTGGACAGTGAATCGGTTCGCGCCTTTCCACATTTGAAAATATGACCGTTATTATCGTTCTTTCTGTGAGTGAGGCGGCTGACTGTGAGCTGCTGCTAGTTGTAACTGCTCGGTCGGTCCCGAATTATTTTATTTTTATATTTGCCTGTTAATTTTTTTTTTTTTTTTTGAGCGAATTTGAGTTGTGACATGTCAATGGAGAACAAAAACTGTAATGTGAACACAAGAAGTGTCAGATGTGTTCTGCGAGGTCCTGCAAACATACTGGCAAATTGAGGTAATAAAATCCCTAACTTCATTATCTTTTGAAAATAGTAAAGTAAGTTATATCATTACGTTACCAGAGTTTACAAATGGGTAGCTTAAAGGACATGTAACCTGCAGAAGATAAATAAATACCTGTGTGTGTATTTTTGTATTGCTTTATCACAGATGCTCAAGTTAGATGCTCATCTGATATTGTTGTGTTGCTGGTAAATTATGTGTTAATGTCTGTCTTTTAGAGATTTCCTTTCCACATTTTCCTGATATGAATCCCATGGATTAGGTGTGTTGTTATATATGTTTTTATTCTTATAATAGTCTCAAAGTGTTTTCTGAAACATATAATTGCAAATGTCGGTACAATTTAAATGAATTATTGAAAATGAATTTAAAAATTAAATTAGGATTGTTTAAAGCAGTGGTTCTCAAAATGTCAGGCCCCCTGTAGTGGTTACACAGGGGAATCACTAAATTAAATATTAATTAATGTTAATACAATTTCATTTAATCTTTAAGTTTTTTTGTTGTTGTTTTTTTACATTTAAGTACAGTATAGTTATGTAACTTTTGTTATAACATTTTAATTTAATCGTTTTTCATTTACCTGTATGTAAGCACAGTGCAGTGTTAATGTTCAAACTGTGTATTTACAATGTTAAAGTAGCTGACAACAATAAATATTCTTATTAGGAATAAAACTGCCTCATTTTTGAACTCCAGAGCTGTAGCTGAATAGTTAGGACTACTACGCTGCTGAAATTTAATGTTCATTATGGTGGAACTTAGAGAGAAAAATATTTTCTGAAGTGGTACTTGGTAAAAAAAGTTTGAAACCCACTGATTTAAAGAAATGGTATAAATGAAATCCTGCTTTTTAAGAACTTTTCAGTAAACCATTTCTTCTTTCCTCTTGTAGAGTCATCAAGGATCCAGCTTATTATTGAAACATTGGTAAGAAACTGTTCATCTGCTTACACTGCACTGTCACTTCTGGTAGAGATTCATTGACTTTTTGTGATAGGTTTTGATTTTATTTAGTTTAATAAAAATGTACTTAATTTGATTTTACTTGTTTTACTACACTGTATTTCTAGTGTTCTGATTAAAACAGAGTAACTGTGGGATCTGAAAACACTGCTTGTGAATAATTTGTTAATATTGTAAACTTTCATCTGAATACATTAAATAAGTGTTTAATGAATAGTGTTGTGCACTTTGTTTCCAACTTCACTTGTTATTGAACTGTAAAGTGAAAATATTGTGTGATTTATTTTGCATTCAGTTTTCAGTTAAATATATTTCACAATATCAAAGTTGATATTTTATGAGGATTTATTTTTGGTGTTTTTGTTTATACAGGACAATACAGAAAGCACACAAGTGGGAGAGAGTGGAGGGGACGGCATCAGAAAGGACCTAGGGCTGGGACTCTTTCAAGGATCACCTGAAGCACAACCACACTATATGCACGAGGCTGGTGGTTCTAACATTTTAGGTTCCCCTTCGATAGAAATCACATTCCGCGTTCCCTGCGGTAAAAAAAAGACACAGTCCGGGGGGTTCCCGTTAGAAATGCCCCCCCCCCCCCCTCGGGGTGCCCCCTCTAACGCTGGTTCCTTGGAATTGTCCTAACCTTCCCTGCCCTTACAGCGTCCCTGGATGCCGGTTCCATTCTCGAACTGTTCAACACATTTTCACTGCACAAATGTACACATCTATTGTCATGAGACACATTACTAAAACATGTTTTTTTTACAGAAACTGTAGTTTTCCACCAAAATAAAAGATCAGCTGGTTTCAGTCATAAAGGTACAAGGGTTTCTCTTGCAAGTGCCACACAAAATATGCATTTATATGCAAAAATATGCCAAATTATTTTACAAAAAAACCTTTAAATATTATTGTATTTGAATTGTTCTTCTACGTGTTTTTAACAATACATCCATGCATACTCTGCAAAATAAAGTTTGGGATTATTTTCATCTGTTTTATACAGTATGTTTCCAAAATAAAAACTGCTGTTTTACAATTTTGAGCATGTGGTAGTTTATTGAAGTTGATTGTAAAGCCATTGCTGCCAGTCATTTTGATTTTTAGCCTTTATAATGTACAGTGTTGATCTAAATGCAAACTAGGCTCTAATTGAACATACAGTTGTGTATTTATACATGGTGCAAGGTACAACGGTGAAACAACGTCGTGTTATCAACGTTGATTCACTTTTCAAAATCAACACCTAATTCAACGTTAAGCCAACGTCTACAGAACGACCATAATTCACCCATGATGAAGTTAAAGACGGTTGAAACGGCGTCGCGATTTCAACAGTGAATCAATGTCGTGATTTCAACGGTGAATCAACGTTGAAATGCCGGCTGGGTCAGAAAAAAAGAATGAAGCACTTTATTCAGCAGAGATCAGAAACATGAGTAAGTCTCTTATTTATTTATATACTTGTACTAGTTTTCACATAACGTGTAAGCATTTTACTAGTTAGACTTTTTACAAAGACTTTTTCCAAACTATAATTCCTGACTAAATGAATAAAGTGAAATATTATGAAGTTTCAATAACAATATACACTACTATACCATTCAAAAGCTTGATGTAAATAATATAAATGTAACAAATAAATGTAACTGTAACAAATGCAACAAACAATAATGTTCTTTCAATTTATCCCCCTAAAAATCCTGAAAAAATATTCTCAGCTCTTTTCAACATTAATAATAATAATAATAATAATAATAATAATAATAATAATAATAATAATAACAATAAATGTTTTTTTTTTTTGTAGAAAATAAGATTGTTAAAAGGATTTCTGAAGGATTGTGTGACTGGAGTAATGATGCAAAAATTCAGTTTGAAAGTCAGCTTTGATTGTTCCTAATAAACTGTTTAACTGCACTCTCAAGTGAATATTAAATTATGTTGTGGGATAATTAAATATATTCTAAATAAACTACAAACATAAAATTATATACATTTATTTTGTCCTCACATTCTTTCTTGTAACTCATCCCTCTCAGTGACACAGCTGACTGAATGGCTCATTATGCAGCTCATTATGCAGGCCTTTGTCTTCTCAGGTGTGAATTCATGATAGTTGACGCCTACTCGCATATGACTTTTACCAACAAAAAGTGTCTTAGAAAATTCAAATCAATATATTGTTTTTTGTAAGTGAGTAAACAAGATGATTTTCACATCATTTAGAAAAAAAAAATTCTAGGCCACAAGCTCCAGTTCTCAAAAGTCCTGGGAAACAGTTTTCTTTATTTGTTTTATTGCCTTTTTCAAGTGATTTAACATTTTTTAGTTTTTTCACTAACCACGTATAACATTTTTTTTCTCAAAAAAACAATCATCATGTACATACATGCTGCTCACATATTATTATAGCCCAGTTTGTGCTGATTACAGTGAGATTAGACTTTAGCCATTTAGATATTTATAAGAAACTGAAAAAAGCACAAATGTCAGGGCATGACAAAAACTTCTCCAGGCCCCAAAAAAACACCCACACTCCATATGTTAAAAAAAAAAATTAACTCTCTGCCACCATTTAATCAGCACTTGATTGTTTATTTTTTTATTATACCTTTCTGAGAAGCACTGCAAGTCAGACACTGTTTAGGTGTGTCGCGTGCGTCCTGTGGTTGAGTGCCATTTTGTTCCAGATAGTTCAGAAATTTTTCCTGGGCTGTGCTGAAACTTCTCATGTTTTTTGTTTATATCCCTGTCATCCTTACGACATCTCACTGTCCTGTCTCAGCTGTTTGTCTCATTGTTGCAAGTCATCTAGCAAGTCATCAGACTGGTACAAGAGAACCGAACTGAGTGTTTGAATGAACTGAGAGTGTCAATTTGAACTGAGACTGAGTGAAAAGTAAACGGAATCATTAATTGATTCATAAGAATCATTTGAATTAAGTCATTAATGTTTTCTGTTCAAAGTGAGTTATTTGAAGTGAATCATTTGAAATGAGCTATTCAAACTGAACTATAAGAGTTTATGTAATCCATCCAGTGTTGTTTGTAAATCAGTTTGTGTCCTGATAAATTTTGTTAAACTTGTATTTGAGGTGTTATACAGAAGTGTTTGAAATTGTTAACCTTTTGGAAGGTTTACCAAGGTTGAAAAGAAATCTATCTAAGGTGATGTTGTTTTTAAACATTTGTTTCTTATTTAATTGGTTCCACATTGTTTGCTGATTTTTACTTTATTCAAACTTTGTGTAATCTATTTATTTTATTTGACATCAAGGTGTATGCCATGCCTCCAAGCTTTCTTATTAGTTTTGCTAATAAACGTTCTTTGTTTCTTATTTATTTGGTTATATATTATACGTTTACTTATTTCCAGTTTTGTATACCTATTTAAACTTTATGTAAGTTATTTGTTATTTTATAGGCTATTAGGCATAGCCTGACCTATAGCATGGTGTATTTTTATTCATTTTGTTACTCAAAGTTCTGTTTTATATATAGGCTAACGTGAGTTTGACATTGTATTTTGTTGTTGCATTCAAGCAATTGATGCCGAACTGCCGCTAATTCGTAAGTGAAAGTAAAATGCACACAGCGATTTTAAGCTATTTAAAACCGAGGAAAGTAAAGGAAAAGAGTGAACATTCAAATGAACAATTGCTTTATGCCGAATTGCCGCTATTTGAAAGTGAAAAGGAAAGCATGGAAAAGAGAGAATGCCCCCACCCCCACGGTGATTATTGGTGTTGTCATACGTCGATTAACCGGTGGGAAAATTTCCTCACTGTCACAACCCTAATCACATGCTTATACTTCAGGAAGCCACAATATTGACACCCACTGAAGCCTACACTACCTTTTCCTGTAGTAAATTATACATAGTGTAAGATAAAACATACACACATTGTGCATATTGAGACTCAAAGCACCAGAGTGGGGACCAAGATCCTTTCATTCTCAAATCTTCCAGGGTAACATTTTAATTTCCCCTACGGAACAAAACTTACAGTTTTGTTACAAAAAGTAATATGAACTTTCTTATCGTAACAACCTCTTAAGGCTGGCCAAGAATATTGTTTCCAATCCCAGTCATGTGTTGTATGATTTTGTGCTTATACCATCTAATCATCGATACAAGGTCCCAAGATTTAATTAAGTTAAATTAAACCATACATCAGGCTGTCCTAGAGCTAAATAAGAAATGAAAACTTTTTTTTTAATTCTATTGTATTTACTATCTATGTCCATTGTGAATTGTGGTTTGTTTGTAAACACTGTTATGCAAGAAAAAAAATTCTGACTTTGTCTGACAATAAAGTTTACATCTGTATATCCATTTATCTAAAATTACATTTAAGTATACTTGACTTATATTTAGAAAAAGTCGAAATATATTTGAACTATAGCTATGGGAATCCATTTTTTCATTGTTATATGGTTAAAATATCCTCCAACCAATACACCCGCATAGGTCGTTTGTTAAAATCCCTGAAATATGACCCATCAGAGCATACAGGTCCTTCTCAAAAAATTAGCATATTGTGAAAAAGTTCATTATTTTCCATAATGTAATGATAAAAATTAAACTTTCATATATTTTAGATTCATTGCACACCAACTGAAATATTTCAGGTCTTATATTGTTTTAATACTGATGATTTTTGGCATACAGCTCATGAAAACCCAAAATTCCTATCTCAAAAAATTAGCATATTTCATCCGACCAATAAAAGAAAAGTGTTTTTAATACAAAACAAGTCAACCTTCAAATAATTATGTTCAGTTATGCACTCAATACTTGGTCGGGAATCCTTTTGCAGAAATGACTGCTTCAATGCAGTGTGGCATGGAGGCAATCAGCCTGTGGCACTGCTGAGGTGTTACGGAGGCCCAGGATGCTTCGATAGCGGCCTTAAGCTCATCCAGAGTGTTGGGTCTTGCGTCTCTCAACTTTCTCTTCACAATATCCCACAGATTCTCTATGGGTTCAGGTCAGGAGAGTTGGCAGGCCAATTGAGCACAGTAATACCATGGTCAGTAAACCATTTACCAGTGGTTTTGGCACTGTGAGCAGGTGCCAGGTCGTGCTGAAAAACGAAATCTTCATCTCCATAAAGCTTTTCAGCAGATGGAAGCATGAAGTGCTCTCCAAATCTCCTGATAGCTAGCTGCATTGACCCTGCCCTTGATAAAACACAGTGGACCAACACCAGCAGCTGACATGGTACCCCAGACCATCACTGACTGTGGGTACTTGACACTGGACTTCAGGCATTTTGGCATTTCCTTCTCCCCAGTCTTCCTCCAGACTCTGGCACCTTGATTTCCGAAATGACATGCAAAATTTGCTTTCATCCGAAAAAAGTACTTTGGACCACTGAGCAACAGTCCAGTGCTGCCTCTCTGTAGCCCAGGTCAGGCGCTTCTGCCGCTGTTTCTGGTTCAAAAGCACACGCCTGTGCACGGTGGCTCTGGATGTTTCTACTCCAGACTCAGTCCACTGCTTCCGCAGGTCCCCCAAGGTCTGGAATCGGTCCTTCTCCACAATCTTCCTCAGGGTCTGGTCACCTCTTCTCGTTGTGCAGCGTTTTTTGCCACACTTTTTCCTTCCCACAGCCTTCCCACTGAGGTGCCTTGATACAGCACTCTGGGAACAGCCTATTCGTTCAGAAATTTCTTTCAGTGTCTTACCCTCTCGCTTGAGGGTGTCAATGATGGCCTTCTGGGTTAACCTCTTACCCATGATTGGGGTTTTGAGTAATGAACCAGGCTGGGAGTTTTTAAAAGCCTCAGGAATCTTTTTGCAGGTGTTTAGAGTTAATTAGTTGATTCAGATGATTAGGTTAATAGCTTGTTTAGAGAACCTTTTCATGATATGCAAAATATTAGAGACAGGAATTTTGGGTTTTCATGAGCTGTATGCCAAAATCATCAGTATTAAAACAATAAAAGACCTGAAATATTTCAGTTGGTGTGCAATGAATCTAAAATATATGAAATCATTACATTATGGAAAATAATGAACTTTTTCACAATATGCTAATTTTTTGATAAGGACCTGTATACTACAATTAGTCCCCTATTAGCAACAGGACACTTTAATATTAATGCTTTGTACTCTTTTATCTGTGCCATAATTTGGGTTTCATATAGCTCAGTTGGTAGAGCATCATGTTAAATGACAATATGCAATCATGTGATCATGAGTTCAATCCCAGAGAATGCACATGCTCATAAAATGTATATACACTGTAAATCACAATTTTGCATGATTTCTGTGAGAGTGGGTTTAGGGGCAGGGTTAGGTGTGGTCATTTGTACAAATTCATATGAATTAGCCACCTAGTAAAATATCCACAAACTGCATTTAAATAAACAAGCAATTTGATTGGTAATGACAGTCATACGTAATTTTATGACAACAGACGCAACTGTAACCAAGATTACTAGGAAATCCTGTTGCTGAACAAAACTTCAACATTCAAGATTGTGTAAAACAGTATTTTAATTTAATATCTATAAAGAGAAAAAAAGAAAGTGTATAAAATTAAATTAAAAACTCATTTAGAAAAGTGATTTTGTCACGGTGTCTGTTCTGTGTCTCCCTGGGTGGCCACTAGAGGTCTCACTTCCCCTTATTGTCACCTTCGTCAGAACTACATTTCCCACTAGCCTTATCTGTTCATCACTGTTCATTGTGTTCAGCTGTCACCACTTACCTTGTTTGCACCTGTCTTTAAATACCCTGGTTGTTTCTATCATTGTTACGGAGTCCTTGTTGAATGTCACCCTGGTTTGTCGTGGTTCTTGGATGTTGTTTATGTTTCTGGACTGCTTACCTGGATTGTGACCTTTGCCTGGCTGATAATGAGACTTATATAAACAAAATAAAAAATAAAAAAATACAATAAATCTATTAATCTGAGTATCATGACAGATTTTAGTTTAATAAGATAAAGATTGGTCCAATTAAATGAGTGGGAAGTTAGCCCCGCCCTAACAGGTGGAGACGGGACAGTGATGATGCAGCTTTTTTTTTTTTTTTTTTTTTTTTTTCCAGCGCACAATTTTCTTTTGCGACAAGATGGCCGCTCCCGAGCCGGCCGCGCAGCTGATGCACACACTGATCCTCAAAAGGAAGAAAAATACAGAGTTTGAATGAACAAACTAACCCAGTTTGTACCCAGAAGACAATACAAATGATAAATAAGATTTTGAGATAAGAGTGTGGATTGAACATTATTAGTCAATGACCACGTGTGAATGTTAGCGTGAATGCTACGGGGAAGATACAGGCCTGAAGTTGAAGTTTTGCCTTTCTGTAAATTTCATAACTGAAAAATCTAATTCTCTTGGTAGGTGAAGTGAATAAATCCTCAATTACTGAGGTTATTTTGTGTAGATGTTTGGTAAATTTCATTAACTGTAGTTGTATTATGTCCAGTTGTATGTAAAAGATGCATAAAAGTTAATCTTCTGGTTTAAAATGGGAAGAATATTGTGAGAATGTGTTAACTAACTAATGCTTTAGAGTTAAAAGTTACTCTGAGCAGTTTACAAATTATATTTTAATGTTTTTTTTTTTGTCATGTATTCGAGCTATGAGCTAACGGCTGATCGTGATGCATGTCATGTGGGCAGATGAGGCCTAACCACTTCATTTAAAAAAATGCTCTTTGCACATCTATGCAAATTCAGTGTGCTAATGTTAGATTCCTAAAATAATTCCTAAAAGAATTTGGAGATTTCCTCTCAGACCTGTTGGTTATCGCTGATAAAGCGCTCATTTTTGGATATTTTAACATTCATGTTGATAATACAAATTATGCATTAGGACTTGCATTTACTGACTTATTAAACTGTTTTGGAGTAAAGCAAAATGTCACCGGGCCCACTCATCGTTTTAATCATACGCTACATTTAATTATATCGCATGGAATCGATCTTAATGACATAGATATCGTACCTCAAAGTGATTATGTTACTGACCATTTCCTTGTATCGTGCATTCTGTGTATTGATGATAATAACTATATAGCTTGCCTGATTTATCTCAACTGCTCTGTGTACCCATAAATACACATGAACTAGACAAAATGACTGGCAACATGGGCACTATCTTCTCTAATACATTAGAAGCTGTTGCCCCCATCAAATTGAAAAAGGTTAGAAAAAAACGTACTGTGCCATGGTACAACAGTAATACCCACGCTATGGAAGTAAATTAATGCCAAATGTTTTTGAATTAAAAAAGCTTGTTGAATTACAATAATTGAAAAAATATGCATTGCATTAACCGTGCTTGCATTTTAATGCATTGAATTTTTAAGTCTTGCATTATTATGGGCTGAAATTCAACATGGTTGTATATTTAAGCCATGAATATTTCAGTTCAAAAAATTTCAAACAGGATTTTCATAATCAAAAATTCAAGAATCCATATTCACCTTTCAGATTTCACTTCCAAAATATTCGATCTGTTAAAAAGTACAACCTATAATATTTCAACAGGCAAGTTTCAGTCCATTTTATTTCGCTTTACAAATTCGCCTTCCACAAATTCAGTGGTTCAAATTCGACAGTAAATTCAACGTTTTAACATCCGGGAACAGCAGGAAAAATCAGTAGATTACCGAGCATAATTCATCTGCTGTAGGTCATCTTCCACCAGCAGCCTGTTGAGGTGTCAGCGCATCTTGACAAGCATCAAAGCAATAGAGACGAGAGGCCTTCATAAAGGTCATTTGACTAAATGGACAGATTGTCACCGAGCGGTGAGTTGATTAGGCCTATATTAAGTGTGTTTAAAATAATCATTATTTAAAAGTGTGTTTAAGTGCAGTGTTTGTTCATTGTAGGATGTAATTTTACTTTCATTTATCTGGCCAGCAATACTGAGCTATTTAACATGGCATTTTGGAATGTTTTGGAAAGACTCCGTTCACGCTTGGAAAATGCTGTTGGACGCCTACCCCTTGACATGGACTACCTGGAGTTTATCTGCTCTCAAGAATTGGTCTTTTTAAGTGCTGTGTCCAATTTAGTTACCATCCCACCTGATATTTTCGAGGGCATCACAGAACTGCTCAGACTAGTTCGACTAAACCTGTCAGACGGGGAGACGCGCCCTTCGACTATTCTGCAGGTCGTCAGGGTCGATGGGGTTACGACCACGTCTTCTTATCTCACCGGATTACATCACCAATCTCCTGGACATGAACTTTTCTGTTCCAAATCATTGCTCGCAGTGGTTGGAGTAAGTACACCGCACAGTATTCAGACGAATGGCTGAATGTACCCTCTTACCTTCGGGTGCACGAGCTACTAGCACTCTCAACGGAACGGAAGGTTAGATGACTGTGTGGGACGGATGTAAAGCAACACATGCCTCAGTGTGGATACAGAATGATGAGAGCAGCTTTAAAGGCGCGAGGACACCAAGTGCAGTTCGACCGGGTCAGGGGAGCAATGCACCGAGTTGATACAGTGGGAGTCATGTCCCGAATGGCACAATTGGGCTGCGTGGTACGAAAGACCCTTTTCAGTGTCAGGTCCTAGGTCAATAATGCACATTGACACCAACCATAAATTGATTTGGTAAGTTTGTCAGGCTTGTTTACTCCGTTATTGCATGTTGCAAGTTCTTTAACCAGAGCTCTGAGTGCTTTTTAAAAAACATTTGCATGATATTTTTGTTTCAGCTACAATATAGTCGTCCTTCGGGGGGTGTGGATGGCTTTTCACGCAAGGTAGTGCCCACTCTTAACTCATTTGTGACTTATCTATATTCACTAACCATCCAGCAAATAATTTTCTCTGTTTAATAGATAATGTACCTTGGAGCTGCATCTAATAACCTTGCTACAACCACTTTGGATTTTTTTCAATAAGCAGTGGAGACATTTGGCTTCCCTCTCAGGTAGGCTACATGTCAGTAAGATACTCTGTAGGATACTCTGTACACGTGTACATGTAAACAACATTTTTTTTTCTAACGCAAACAACTAAATTTGCTGCAGTGTTTATTTCCTTAACGTTCCGTGTCTAGTAGCCTACAATTTGCTGCCATACTGGGGATGTCCTCTCTTACGTCATACTCAGGGATTCCTCTGGTTTACTTAAGGCACACGCACTCATCAAAATCTGTTATAACGCATTGTAGTCTGTTTGTTTACCTGGCCACAGATTCAGTATAATTAAGTATAAATTAATACATTTCAGACAAAGTTATAACATATGCTTTTTATTTATTTGCAAAACTCTACATTTAGGCTTGATTTTCACAGACTTAGAGCTTAGTTCAATTTAAGCAGCTTTTATAAACGTGACTTTAAAAAGATCAAACATTACGCTTGTGAATCTTAAGACAAAACAGTGTTGCACTGACATATGTTAAGATATTCCAGTGGCAAGTTGCTTCCAGTTTAAACTAAGCCAAACATTTATTTTAGTCTAGGACTAGCTTAAGCCTAGTCTGTGGAAAACCAGAGCTTATGTCTATGAATTTTACATTGAGTAATTTAACATTTCTGAGAACAGTGTTTCAATCTCTGTGCTTAAACACCCATGTTCTTAGGGTACGAGGAGATCAGGGTGTTGAAAATGTGAACGTGGCTCGCCTGATGGGTTCCACAGTTCGTTGGGACAGAAAGAGAAGCAGCTTTATTTCAGGAAACGAGTGTCCAAAATCAGCCGGTGAGGTTAAAATAGTTTTTGGGTTGAAAATGTCAATTTATTATTATTACCATATTTTTTTATGAGATTTACCAATCTGTGTACGATAACATCTGCCCATAAAAAGTGTTAGATCTCAATTGACATATTACTTTTCTTTTCAGTATAGAGAGGAGGTTTGTGGAGAGCGTGACGTCTGGTCATCAATGACAATGTCTCCTACGATGGTGTCTACATGCTTTGGGAGAAGTGGCCACCTTGATATTTTTCATGACCTTACTCATCTGTTCTGTTGCCAGCTATGTATTTCTCCCATGGCTTCAAATATGATCTCAACCCTTTTCCGAAAACCTGGGACAATCACCAATACGCAAGAACGCACAGCGGGTAATGAAGATGACTCACTAAGCCGCACGTCTCTGGTTGTGTTTATTGTGAATGTTGTTTCCGCCACAGCTGTCCGATACTCGGAGCTCGCTGCTAATAGCACGGCTCTGTTTGATGCGATTTGAACAGTGACCCCAAACCCCCCCTTTGAGTAATCACACTTGATTCAATACCAGATCCTTTCATTTTTCTACACTGTATTTGACGGCCACTTATTCTTACGCGTCAGAATCTGTTTAATTGGGAATCTAAGTTGCATGTGAAACATATAAATGCTCTCCTTATTGCATGTTTATTTAAGGGAGTAGCCAGTTACCCCCACATAGAACCTGTGGAGAGTTAGGGGACGGAGTGTTGATTGACACCATTCCAGTATATGTTGGAGCCTCAACCCCCCCTCACGAATGTCCCCACGAACTGATGACGCAAATGGAAGCTCTCAAGGACAACGGTCAGCCCCAAAAAGACCCTCCAGACTTGAGTTGGCTTGGACCATCTCGTCTAGCTGTAAACTCAGTTTTGCCAATCGCTTCTGGCAATGCAATGTTGTTCGTCGTCTTCTGTTTTTGCAGAGGCCCCCCCCCCCCCCCGATTCTATCATAGCAGGTAAGAACTAATGCAGTATTTGTACTCAATACGTTAAAAGAGCGTGAATAAACACTACCTGTATGTAAGGGCATTGTGATGTTTTAAGTGTAAATTTGTACTTTTTTTTTTGATTCGACCATTTCATGAAAGTTAGTGATACGCCCAGTGGACTTATGGCTTTTTTATTCAATACTAGATTTATTGCTGTAGATTTAATATTTATACTCCCACCCTGAACATGTTTCAAATATACATGTTGCATAAATTCAAATACTTTAAAAGAATAAAGTACGCAAATTCCGACATGCACAGTTCCGACAAGCCTCTGTAACCAACTAAACATTCCACACTTTCTACTACCACTGCATGCGCCCAGTGAATGAAAAAAAAATCCATTGTGGAATGATACAAGTTTACCATGTATTGACTGTGCGACCGTACATTCAAACATAAACCCCCTTACTTAATTAGACAATGGTAGATGTACTATATCATATTCATCTGTGTATCTTTATACACCCACATCCCAGCGTGAGATCTCACCACCAAGCATACCTGTAAAAGCACTCCAACCCAAGAGCAAAAAACCAATTGGTTACCGTGGCTTTTCACCCCAAAGTGATATTGGCTCCCACAAAGTGCGCGAGTAACAGCACTCTCAAGAAAATGTATATCAATGTGTTAGAACAAATGGTAAACATGTCTATGTGGCTAAAAATTACACATGGCCAAAACCATACTTGCAAGTGCCCAATGCACATCGTCAAGTCCTTTGTGACTGACACGGACTGGAATTGTTGTAGTGGGCCCTGGTAGCCGGGCGAACACCAGAAAGCAGGTAGAGGATTTTTTGGGGTAGATCACTTTTCACATTTCCACAGCCATATATTTGCCCTCCATCCGCTCCCATCCGGACCCAGAACTTCAGATAAGGTTGTTTTTAAGATACCTTGCTGGATGTGGCTGAACTAACAGAAGTTATAGCAATTTCACCACTAAAAAATGATAATTCTTTTGTTGATTTAACTTGCTCTTTCAGATAATCACACAGTGTTGTTTGTTTCCCTTGTGATACTTTGGGGTGATCGATTTCATATAAGATATAAGTACCTAGTGGAATTTCAGTAGGGTTTGTAAAGATGTCAGTTTCCAAATAGACCAGGACACACAGAAGATTGGGATAACAGCTTTATAGATAGATTGAATCAATATTCATATTAAATAAGCATTATCTATATGATCAAATCATGAGAATATATATTCACATGCTGCTAGAAATATGAGAAATAGCCCTTGAACTAAACTGCTATATTCCTATGGATTTAGTTTTACGATCTCTATAAACTTTTTGACACGCATCTAATTGGTAGTTGCAAAAGATGTCAAACAGGAGGGAACAAGAACCCAAAAAAAAACAATCTTTCAGTAGTCTCACATCACAAAAAGACTCACTTGTCCTTTTGTTTATTAAATATGAAATACAGGTAAAGAAAGTGGCAGTTTCACGTAATATATGAACTGGAGTTTAATGATCATTTGTAGAGTGTCAAGAAAGTGCTAAATATATGGAATTTGTCGTGTTAGAATGACATGTGCATGGGTAGCTTTTAAACTTTACAAGTAAATATAATGATCTGTTAAGTTTACATTTACAAATGTTACAAAATAAGGCAACAAAGGCATTTGAGGTCAGCTATGAGTGATCTGGATGTTCAAGAAGAAAATTAAGAATATAAGAATGACCGGTTTACACTTTATATTAGGTGTCTTAAACAACTACGCGGCAAAAAGGTATTTCTGTACAATGTGTACTTATTGTGTTCAGTGTTCTATTGTCAAACGGACACTAGCTGCTATTGTGACGGTTGGGAATAGCGGGTAAGGTTTATGGGACGGGTTGGGTTTGAGGGGGTGGTCATGGGTAGTCTTTAAGGGTTGGTAAAGGGGTCTAATCTTAACTAACCACCCTTTACAACAGAGTGAGTTGTTACAACGGTAGCTATAAGTCTAGACGCACATGAAGGTAGATAAATGACCTACAAAAATACCCACATTTAACAACCTTATTTTCAAGCTTATAGATTGGGCACAGCAAAAACATGAACATAATAATTTAATGATTGGTAAAAAAACAATACACACCACACACAAAAGAGCAAATTATGGACCTTATAAGCTGTGATGATGAATTAATCAATATGTCATTTAAATTGCAATAACATATGAAAGTTTCAAAGTTTAAGCGCACATTGTACGACAGCAGAGTCTATTCAACTACAGTAAATAATCTGTTACTCTATGTACATCTAATTCGTTCATAAGCAAAGACATTAAGCCGCCATTAGTGTGACCTATTTTTAGCTCGTAGTGACGTACAGTCACTACAGGAGGTATACTGACACGCATTTCCACTCTTTTCAACTTTAGTTAGTCCTTGTTTAATGTTGCAAAGCTCAAAAGTATCACACCAAATGAGAGATATGTTGTATTTACCGAATCCTTGTTTTGGGAAATATGCATACCGCTTGGCTTGGTTTGTGATTACAACACATTTTTCTGACTTTTTTTTTTTTTTGTTGTTTTTTTCCCGACGAAAGGATCGACTGTTAGACAGATTAACAACAACTATCGCCCGACAAATCATGCACAAAAAATACGAGACTATACAGCGCGTGGTAGCAGCTGCATTAACAGAAAGACAGTGGACGTGTTCGCTATGTCTAAAGAGACACTTTTTCCAACAAACGTTTCAAACACATCTATTTGTTGAACTTCATAAGTCTGGCCAATTTAAGAGTAGTGAAGAATTTATTTCAAAACCATGTTCCTGACATTATAAACCCATTATCTGTGTGTAGCACATTGTAACTGGGAGAACAGTTTCAGGAACCTAAGAGAGTACAGTGAGTAGACTACGCACAAAAGAAAGCGAAAGATGGGGCAGTTCCCACTTACTCTGTTGTTTAGGGACGCAACTAAAAGTATATTTATTATTTATAGTTGCAGTTTCTATTAACAGTTCCAAGTTATAAAGTTATATGTTGTTGCTACAATGTAAACAGAGCAAAAGCTTGTGCTCGTCCCCACCTGCTAGCCATTATTTAGCATTGAGATAGTGTTTGAAAAAAAAATGAGACATGAAAGAATAGCTTCTTACATTAGGCTTCTACACTTGGACTTCAACTGCTGTTTAAAAAAAAAAATCAGTAAGACACTGTTGTACTCTTCAAACTCTGAGGCATATACCTGTCTCAATGAACTGCTTTTTAAATACCCTGTAGATCCGCTCCTTTGTAATGCGTCCTTTCCTGGAGCATTCGCCATCATCTTCTGGCATCACTCTCTCTCTAGGAGATGAGATAGATATGGGAAAGCAGCATCTAAAACAAGCAACAGAATGAGAGTCTTTAATCAGTTATGTCTTCATGTTTGCCAAAAAATGGCTATTGATATCCTGTTTAAGGGAAAAACATTTGTAGTCCTCTTCATCGAGAAGAAACGCAATTACGCTCAGGAGTGCATGAGTCCTATCCCGAATTCCTGAGTGGGGAAGAACACCACATCCTTCCTCTCAGTTAGAAGAGGCCAAACAAAAGTGTCTTTCTGTCCTCGTTTGAGTTGATTGATTTGGCGGTTCTTCTTTTCCGATGAACCTACAAAATACAAAGAAAAAATAAATAAATAAATATATACCAAAAAAAAAAAAACATAACCACAGACTGAAAATTCACACAATGGAAGAAAAATTGAATAAACAAAATCACAGAACGGCAAAGTTAAAGCACAGAATCAATTATGACCCGGCCATACAAAGAAGTTTACAGTCATAAATGAAAAAAAGAGTCAGGGTACTACATAACATACATTATATAGCTCTGTGGAAAAAATCATATATACAATCTAAACAGTAAACAAGTAAAAAACGATTCTTATTCCTGTGAAACAGCCACAATAAAAAAAAAAAAAAATATTCAAAAAATAATAAAAGAAATATATAAATAAGGGCACTTTCCATTGTCACAGATACTATCTACAAATCAATTTTAATACACCGCGATGTGACAGCAGACGCTCAGTAAAGCCACCTTCTATTTTCGTCTGTGGACCAGGAAGATCCCAAGACACAATACAGTTCCAGGACTTTACTAGTCTGGTCCCTCATTCAGTGGAGACTGTCCACTGAGCTAAGCCAAAAATAGAGTATAACACACACACACACACAAACACACACACATACATACCCAGCAACAACATTAAATTCCAAATAGTTAAAACCATTTTCCAAAACATTTTCCAATATATATATATATATACACACCAAGTTGATGGTCTCTGCAGTTATGTCAACCTCTGGGCAGTCCTCCACTTGAAAGCAGATGGCAGCCCAGGATCGTTGAGGAACCTTGAAGTAGAACATGAACAAAAGCTTCTGGCTTTGGAACGCCCTGCAAGACACACATGGCACACCCAGGCAGAGAAAGGAATGGCTCAGCATTCTCCCCGCTACTAGGAAGAGGTCACTTTTCATATGAGGAATTGTGATGATGAGGGCAACAAGTGGTATTGGCCTGTCCCTCAAAGAGGCAAGTAACTCCTGTGTTGCCTGGTAACTCAATTACCAATCAGCATTAGGTAAATCCCATCAAAACAATAATTATGTACATTTTTCAGTGCAACTAATTAACTGCATACCTCAAGTTCAAACTGAAACCATACTTCCTCAGTTTTTTCAAGAACTGTAGAAAAAGTATAAAGTGTCTGTGTGTACTCCATCACCAAACTGCAGCATCCCCCTAAAATCAATGAACATACAGTACTTAAAGCTGACATAATGAGATACACTATATGAGACTGCGTTATTTGATATAGCATACACAGTTTCATTTTCTCTAGGCTATACCTTCAAGTTGACATTTAACAGGACAGGCCCAGTCGTACATTTATTCTATGCTTTGTAGAAGTTGATCAGTTGCCTTGTCCTGTTCTTCAGCAGCTAAGTTCTCAAGCTCCATTTACACAGTTCAAAGCCTTTCCCTGTCCCAAATGCAGTCTGAGAATTTCCACTTTCTGTACAAAGCCATAGCCACTTTTGGATCAGGATGGGTTTTCCGCATCTGGTTAAAAAAAAAAAAAAAAACAAAAAATAATACATAATTACATTTATTCCAAAATCATGCAAAATCAAGAGCTCTGTGTTGCACGCTCAACAATCGAAGTGTGTTTTTATCCCATCTCTACTTGTTTACCGTATGAGAACTTCAAGATGGACTATAAAAATAAAAGACTTCTTCAGACTGTCAGCAATAGAACAATGTCAAAAATAACAGTCACATCATTCTATCTTGCACTGTACAAAAAAAAAACAAATGCAAAAAACCGCCAACATGAGAAAAAACAATTTCATTACCATTATCCAATGTATGAAAAAACTCCGCAGTGTCAGTCACTTCAATATCCATACATGACAACTCAGGGCTGGGTTGCTTATTTTCATTCATCCATAGGTCATAAAAAATTTAGGATTGGAAAAAAAACACTAAAAATGCTGTTTCTAATTTGATGTAAAGAGTACCTCTTTTATAAATCATTTTCTGTTTATCACAAAAGTAATATTGTTTGGCTTGGCACACCTTTCCCCCACATTCACTGGCATGAACTTCCAAGATGTCAAGGGGCATTTCTTTTCTTGACAAATAGGACAGCAAAGCCTATAATATAGAATAACCAACCATTTTTTTAAAAAACTTTTTTTTGCCTCCTCCGTTTGCAATGAACCTTTTGACCAACTATATTTAGCAAAATGCAAGTATACCCCGAGATAATTTACCTGTTCTTTGTTCTTTTTCTCACTTTCCACATCCTGTGCCTCATGCTGAGTTGTTCATCCTGACTTTCATTTCCATCTTCAACCACAACAACATCAGAACAAGTCTTAATGTGATTTGTAAGGATCTGAAGTGGGTACAGTATTTTGCATTTTTTTTGCAATCTTCTCTCTCTCGAAATGCTTCTGATGGTGGGTGGCAAGGGAGCGATATCTAGGCTCATCTTGTAGTGGAGAGCTATATAGATGACAGAGAGTCCTCCCCTATTTTGGAGGTTTTGATAAGCCTGCCTGTGTACCCACAGTCTGCCGGTGCCACAAGTGAGAGCTTACCGACTTCCCAACCCCCCCCTGAAAGTATAATCAACAACAAGAGAAATCCATTTAATAATTTAATGTAGCCTATTTTGCCAGACTTGCGCTTGCACGCATTAACTGTATTTTTCGCTTTATTTGAAGTGACATTTCAAATCTTATTTCAAACGATATTCTAAAACCATCACTGTATCAACAGTGCACATCTGCTAAGTGTCCAAAGCTGAGGGAAATAAATCCATTACTTATCACCTTTATATATAGTCGTACAAATGTTCTATATAACAAATAACATTAGGGATGATATATAGCCTACAAACCAGTGCTTAAACAAATTTATTAGACCACCAACGCATCTTGTGTAAGGTTGTTGCCACAGCTGCCCAAAACTAACAGTATTGGTCATTACCAAAATAATTTATGTTTCTGTAATGTTAATCCATCAGCATGTGTAAACTGAGCTCTTTAATCTCAGTCACAGTTGGCCAAGTCAATGTACAGACTGAATCCTATTGAACGAATTAGGATTTAATGGTCTTGAAAGATACAGTAGATTGCACAAAAAATTTAAAGTCAAAAGCAGGTCTTATTGGGAACAACTAGAAATTATTTGTAAGTCATCAGAGACTGTTTGTGAAAAAGGTACTGTACACTAAAACAATTGAATGCCATCAAATGGTCAAAGGAACTGCATACAAAATATTATTTTCAGTTTGTTATTTTTCCTAATTAAATGACAATAAACATTCTGAAACATAGTTTTAAACAAGTTTTGACAGATTCCTAAAAATATTTGTTTTCTCTTTATTGCGGTGGGTCTAATAATTTGTGAAGCACTGTGTAGGGTGTAAATGGTAATTTCATTGACCGAACCATCACGGCGCCATGGACGCATGGTATCAGTGCATAGTCAGGTGATGAATACAGTTGTCACAGGCGATCAATGAACCTAAATCCAGGAAAGGCGCCGCACCTGGTAATGCAGAGCGCATGTGTACGAACTAGTTATAAGACCACAACCAAATGGAACACTGAACAAAATAGCAGAAGAAAAAACTAACAAACTGAATTATGCATACAGCTTGAACAGCCTTATTCGGCTATGACAATATCAGCTACAGTTAGCCTTTAGTCAATGTCATTAAATGTCCTACAGGGCGGTATTACTGGTAGAAAGGTTTACTCGTCGAGAGGAAGTATTTCACTGATAGCTACACCTAATATTAGGGCTTACATAGTCAGTGGATCGCGCTTGTGATCTTTACACCGCAGTAGTAATGTCTCAGATTATTTCAAGGGAATACAATTAAGTTATGTTCTGGCCTATGAGTTCCTAACTATTCGAAATACAATAGGTGTGGATTGTGGATTGATGATCCGCGTTTACATGTCTGGAGGATTGTGTTTTGTTCCATGGTCATTGCGAGAGTTTCAGTTTCCTACGGCTATGATGTCACTGATGGAGTATAAATATGCTGGTAGTCGGTAACCGTTAGCATCAAAATAATAGGGCCGGGGCTGTCTGATTACCTGTCGTACATGTTAGCTACTTCAACAAAGTAGTGTGTTTTTCCTACATGAGGCATGGTAAGTCCTGAATACTGCCGCAAAAAACTATCAATGAAGATTTTAGATATAAAATCAAGAAGACAAAACGTGGCGTATGGAGTCCGTATATTAACATATAGATTAGGTATGTTCTGCGATCTATTAAAATGTATTCTCCAAAGAGTAGTTCCTTGCGTGTCTATTAAAAATGTGTAATATATTAAGCGTCTTTGGTGTTTCCATGGTTCTATCAAATAAAACTGGAAACCGAGGGCGTAACCGCGCGGTATGACGCAATTGGATCGCGGCGGAACCTTACTCCACACACGTCCCAGAGACTTGCGTTAAAATTGCAATTTTTCACCTCCAACGATTTACAACATAGTTTTGGAAAACATTGGAAAGATTGTATAGAGTACTCAAGTGAACAAAATATATAACACTGGCCTAGTGGTTTTTCGGATATTCTCTCAATGGGCAAAATCTTACATAATTTGCAGTCTCTAATATATGTTTAAATAAATTTCTGCCGAAAAAGTTATGACAGTAACCACCCATTTATTATTAATTTTCAAAAATGAAGTGAGACCAAGTATAGCAAAAAACCCTCCTTCAAGTGGGCGATTATTTCCATGTTTCTCTTCTTCTCTTTTTATTATTATCTCACACAGTGATGTTGATTAGGTCAAATCTTAATAAATACAAAAGCCACTTAATTTTTGCGAGGATTAGTTTCACCTAAAACAACTACACAAACCAATGAATAGTTCCTGACAGGTCGGGAACCAGTGGAGGGTGATCCTACATGAGCGGATCTCTGGACATTTTTGTGCGTGATCACTTCGCCTTTATCTTATGTTAGTCACTGTGCAGGAAAGTGCTCGCTGTGCTATACGTTATACTGCCATAGTCTGCTTGTGACCTCTGGTGACTAGCTCCGTAGAACAGGTGGTTCGTCTACCAGAACATCCATGTGTGTGTAGGCACGTGACCATCCCCTTATACCTATATATTATATCATTTATATATATGATATATACTATATCTAGATAGATATATATATCTCCATACTATAATAGTATATATTCATAGGATATGATAGATAAGATCGATGACTAAATATCAGATAAATTAATTTCCTATAACACACTAAATGGCAAATTTTCTCTTATCAAACAATTTATGTGGCATAACACTTCAGCACAGTAGCTGTTCTTTCTGTGTGCATGCATTCGATGTCTTTGTGTGCTACTGTCAATAACTCACGATTTTAAACCATGCTAGGCCAACTGCAATTCCGGAGGGCAGTACATATATACCTAGATGCCTGTAGAAACGACAGCCAACCTCCAGTTACCCTCAATCAATGTTTTTGGATACAATTCGATCGATTTTATCATATAACTGTTCAAAAACAAAGAAAAACAGTAAAAGAAACATAACTGTTTAAAGATAGTCAGGATACATATCATTGCCTGCTACTCACTGCTCTCTCAGATTCATTGTTGTCACAAAAATCTACAGAAAGTGAAAAAACAAGTGTTCTGTTTTTGACATGCAGTGTCATGGCACACGGACGCGTCCTGGATGAGTCCATACTATTCATCTAGAGTGGCAGTTCTAGCGCCGCTAGCTCCTGCCGTCGTGTATGGAGGGCAGTTTTGATCTGGATCGCACTAGAGCGGACGGCCGGCTCCACATCGGCTTGTTGGACTGCAGCAGATGGAACATGACCCTCGAAATTGTTTTGTGTCCTTAACTGGCACCAGGACCATGGTCCGAGTGAATCATACGGTCGGTTTATCCCCTCTGCCCATATTTGTAGACAAGTATATGTCACCGTGCAGTGACAAGGCGAACCAATAAGTTTAAGTAAAACTTGTAACATGGAGGTCAGAACCGGACCCACGATTCATAATGCAGGCGAGCGAAAGTAATATCACAGTTTCCCTACTCGACCTGGTCAGATTCTGTTTGAACAGACACGATGGCCTCTCCCTACCGCTAAGGAGTTTCGGCCTCTACACATGAGCATGATGCTAGACAATAGAAGATCCAAAAAAGAAAAAAAAAAAAAAAAAAAAAAAAATTCAAATACCTGTTTTATAACGCCTACACTCAGTAGAAGGGCCCATTGCAGCGCTCTTTTCTTGTGTCAAAAGGGTGAATGCAAAAGGTAGGCCATTGCTGGATCTTCAAGACACTTTCATTTGTCTCCCTGAGTGAACACAAAACATGACATTGCGATCCAGAAGCATGGAACAGTAGCTTAACAAGAATATTAACGTCATCATAGTGACTATAAACCAAACTAATACCCGCTCATGTTTCTCCGCGTATTTACTAGTGGTTTGACAGAAAAAAAATAGAATAACAACCAAACCGTCAAAGCAGCAGTATTCTAATTTTATATTCTATCAATAATATCACCTCTTCGCGTAGATATATATAACGATATATATTATATATATAATATATACATACTCTGTATAGTATATATTCATTACTCATAATAGATCTATAAAGAAGTAATTATATATATAGTATGAATATAAGGGCAGTGCTTGTGTATGCGGTGTTAAGAGGAATCCACTTATACCACTTGAGTTAAACACATGATTTGAGGTCTTATCAAGCATCGCTATTGCGCGCAAATGACTACAGTATACTGACCAATCAAATCACTAAACTTGTACGCTCACGCGAATTGCATGCTCGGTAATCCATTTCGTCCAATGATGTTTTATTAATGGCTCTCTTCCTCTACATTGCTTATATGATGCTCTGTGCAAGATGCTCGCTACGACGCTTCGCTGCTGGTGAATGATGACCTAGGCAGCCGATGAGGATTCTGCGCTCGGTAAGCTAGCTGATTTTCCTGCGCTTGGCGCACCCGTATTGAGTTAAAACTTTAGAATTTACTGTCGAATTTGAACCACTGAATCTCTGTGGAAGCGAATTTGTAACAGGCAAAATAAAATTGACGGAAACTTGCGGCCCGTTGTATATGACTATGATTGTACTTCTTAGATTGTAGAGAAACAGATCGACATAGTTGTGGAAGATGAAATCGGAAAGGGGATATTGATTTTTGTGAATTTTTGACTTAGGACAAATCTGGTTCCGCTATAATGTTTTGACAACTGAACTGATTCCTATGGCTTCAATATACAACCCCATGGGTTTAATTTCATGCCCATAATAATGCCATAGAATTGTGTAAGGCAGCCCCTTAGTGCTTTACAACGCACTACTCACAGATACACGCCACTAACATCTATCTAGTTCCGCTGGGGGTGTGGTCCTGCCCTTGAGTGGACGTCATAAAAAAAAAAAAAAAAAAAAACAAAAGAGGTTAGTAGTAATGAGTTGAACTCTTTGACTAGTTTTATGTAACATTAGTTGGACCACAAAGCAGATGAAGAAACCATCATTACCTATAACTGATACCAAGAATGAAAATAATAAAACAACAACACTATAGCTCTTTCAATACAATTAAACGGAAAGGAAAATGGCCGGCTGTGAGCTTAGACTTCAGGCTTCAATGCTCCTTGAAGTCGAGGAGTGATGAAAGTGAGATTGGAGTTAAGTGTTTCGCTGATTCTCTCTCCGCTGTTGTGTGTGTCTGTGTGTTGTATATAAACCGTATCCACGTACTACTACCCGACCCTGTCCAGACGTTTAATAGCGTAAGTGTCAGCTCTCCTAGCTGTATCCCTGTCTGAACGAACCAAGTCCCGTCCGTCCTCGTTGGCTTGGCCCCCCAAGGCTGGCCTACAAGACCGTCACAACTACGCGCATACCCCCCATGCACCTTGGGCTGGGCTCGCGCACATTTGTATGATCCGCTACGCTTCTCTCATATCGATGTCAACAATAACACAAAAAAACAACCCTACACAACGCAGCTCGTAAAGTAGTAAGGTTAAGTCTGTTCTGATGTCTCCATCCTCCAACCATGTCATATCTCATAACTTATTTCACTGTCAGTTAGTGACATCTTTGTGCTGCTATTGGACCATGGCTATAGAGAACACAAAAAAAAAATAACCTATGCTTACTGTACAAATTGAGTGACCACATGTAGTTGGCAACTGGTATTGTAGCACCTAAATACATATCATGAACTCTATATCACATTTGCACTTAACATTGTACAAAGTAAATTAGTTATATCATCACATTCTATATGTATCATCCTTTTTTCCTTATCTGACGGTGCTTTTAAGGTAACTACATCATCTTAATATTAAACGAAAGGCTTTTCAACAACATACGGCACATTGAATTAAATTATCAGTGCTCAACAACATTTATACATTATAATAACGCCAGAACCAAACACTGTAGTCTGGCTAATAAACTCATTATGTGTTAGCCATCTTAGTATTTAACTCAATTAACTAAATAATGTATTTAATACCAACAAACCACTGAATGTTAGATGGCACTTTAGTTTCAGACCACAACGCGTATACATCCTCCCTTGATGAGCAATCTGCAAACTCTTAGGGCGTCGTGCACTTGAGCCATGAAATGTGGATTGACGGTTATCGCTGAGCTAAGCAAGCTGTTTGTGGAGGGACATAACATATACAATTGTACCAATATCTCCACCTACAGCGTAAACCTGAAACATTAGACAACAGTCTTATAAGGACCAGTACCCCCAGATTATTATTAACTTTTTTAAGTTAAGTATCGGAGACTTTACAGTGGTTTTTTCTGGGCTCACGGGTGTTAACCAACAACACTAGCAAAATAAACTGTTTGAAAACATACTGCGAGCTGATCAAACAACAACAACGCGCGACTGAGGCTAGCTCGCTCTCTGGGGCTCAACCAGGTCTTGATGCTCTACTAATAAAGGGGCTGATCAGTGTATATAGCTACCGTGTATATTAATCAGGTTCTTCACCACCTAATTATGGGGGTTACAAACCCTACCCAGCAAATTGCTCCCAGCCGCACACAAGGTGTTTTCAGGAAGCACGATCTACGCAAAGACATGAATAACTTGCGCGTAGCACACTTCTCTACTACCAATCCTGATCGCAAGTCTTTTCTCTGATGCTGGCTATGTGTATTTCACTCTCTGTGTGGTGAACACAGAGTAACATAACGACACACGCTAAACAATAAAACCATATATGATTGGTAAGCACTGAAAAAGAAACTACTACTACTTACTGGAATGAAGGAAGGGGCGGGACCCAGAGAACAGACTCAAATCAAACTTTAATGACCAAATAAACATCAAACAGCGTGCGCGACAGCCCCCTCACTGTCGAGCCTGCTGCGCCGCAAACCAATAAACCAAACACAAAAATAACGCCATGCTAGCCTGGTCGCGACTGCGTGTACCGGGGCCCTGTGCAATACAAAAAACGTACACACCATTTATGTATCACTCGCCTCTACCGCTGCGTGGGACTCGACGACCCAACAGGTGATTCGTAGACAGGTTACCGGCCTCATTGTCCCAAGCACATCCACCACGGCCTCTCTCCCGTCTTCCGACGTTCCGCACGGGCTGCTCAACACTGCTCAGCCCCGCCCCACTCGTCACAATACCGATCCCATCTGGCCCCTCGGGCAGGCCCGGGGTTACACCCCAAGCACACAGAGAGACTGCGGAACTCTACTCCCCTCACCCCCTTCCCTCCGGGGGGAACCGCTCACGTGTCTAGCGGGGGGACAGCTGGGTTAAGGTACAGCGACAGACGAGGGGCGAGAGAAAAGGAGAGGGAGAGGAGGAGAGCGCAAGAGACTAGAGAGGGGAGAGGGAAGAAAAAAAAACATCTGGTTTCCAGACAGCGGAGCTGTCCCACGGGCTCGGGCCCTCGGGCTCCAGGCTGCGGCTGTGTGAAGTCCTCCGGCTGTGTCCTTGGCGGGTGGGCACTAGGACGGCCCCTCGGTGGATGGCGAGCGACACATACCTTTCCGCACGCCAAGGTGACGGGCGACGGCTCGCATCTCGGTTTCGGAGCAGCCGGCAGGAGTCCCCCAGTCCCTCGCTCCTCCCGCATTTCTTTGCGACTGATGGCAGACAGGTCTCGCAGCCAACCGGCACACATCGCGGCGACTCGCTCGCGCTCGCTTACGATGCGAACACCAGCCCCCTGCCACATCACGGCGCGTGGCAGCAGCGAGTTCGTCCGTGGTCCCCGGGCAACCTCACCTCGCAGCCACGCCTCGAGCTGTCCACGGCACCGAGACTGCTACGCCCATGTCCCTCGATGGTCACCAACACCGCGATTCACCCACCACCATGGATCTTCGGTCGCCGAAATAAAAAAACAAAATAACGCAAAGGCCCCCAGACACAAAGCGCTCCCCCTCTACCCCCCCCCCCCCAAAATATAAACAAATAACAAGAGAGTTACTGCACCGGCGTCTGTGCCCCCCCCCCCCCCCCCTCCTCGCGTCCCTCTCCCCTTCCGCCCGGGTTTTCTCATCCAGTGTAATACCTAAAAACTCCATAATTACCGGGAAGAAAGGATGCGCGAGACCGGCGGACCACTGCCAAATGAAACTTTAATAACCAAAAATAAACATAAAACCAGCGCGACAGCCCCTCACGGCGGGACTGCCGCGCACAAACAAAATACCAAAAACCACAAAATAAAACCCCAGGCCCCTGGTCCTCTCCTCATCCTGCACTGTCGTACGCTCCTCTTTTGTATCCTCCCCGATCATCCTCGTGTGGGACTCGAGACCGTTGAGTGGAGCAGGTGTCGCTCATTTCTCCAATCACTCTCCACCGGCCTCGCCTCCGTTCCCATGGCTCCATCCCCGCGCCCCACTCGTCACAATCTGATTTTAGTAGCCCCTATTTCATATGGGTTCACAGCATGGTTAATGCAATGCATATGATTTTTCAATTATTGTAAATTCAACAAGCTTTTGTTAACTTCAAAAAACATTTGGCATTAATTTACTTCCAGACCCCGCTCTCAAGAAAGAAACTGCGTAGTCTTGAGCACCAAATGGAGAAAAACTAACTTGGAAGTTTTTAGAATTGGGCGGAAAAACAGTATGTCCAGCTATAGACAGGCTCTAAAAAACTGCAGGGAGCGAGCATATCCACAAACTATAGAAACACACAACCAAAACAATCCAAGGTTTTTATTTAGCACAGCTGGCGCTAGATTAACAAAGAACCAGACGCCACCCAATCTAAATATTCCCGCTTACAGTTAAATAGTAACGACTTTATGAATTTCTTCACTGATCAAAATAGATAACATCAGAACTATACAATAACAAATGTAGATTCTACAGCGTCTACTACTTTAGTTTTATCCCATCGCCACCCAAAGATAAAACTGCAGTGCTTTAACAACTAGAGGACAGGAAAGAGCCTAATTAAACTTATCACTGCATCTAAACCAACCAACATTGTTTATTAGAGGCCGGTACCCACTAAATTACTGCTAAGAGTTGCTACCTGTAGCAGAAAAAAAACGCTTCTCAATATTATTAACTCACCGTTTTCTTTAGGGCACGTCCCAAACCAGGCAAGCTGGCGGTGATTACAAGCCTCTGCTTAAGAAAGCAAGTAACTAGACCTAGTGAACTGGCAGAATTACACACGACCCCTCAATTTCAAATCGTTCCATATTATGTTTAAAATTTAGAAAAAGCGTCGTGTCTGCTCAAGTGGTGCTCCTACCCTGCAAATAAAATTGATTTCTCGGAAGAATATAGCAGTCAGGTTTCAAGGCCCCCATCATAGCACGCTCAGAAACTACACTTGGTTCAAAGGATTACAAATCGCCGTGCTGTGCTTGCAATCAGACCAAGGCTGCATCTCATTGCTCTAGTTTTATACTTGATATAGTGCTGCGTTCGACACAGAGATCACAACATTTTCTCCATAGATAGATTACAAAACTATACAGGTGTCCCAACGGGCAGGCTTTAAGATGGTGAGATCCTACCTGTCCGATCGCTACCACTTTTCGTTATGTTAAATGGGGAGTCATTTATTTATCACCAGTAAAAATGATGGAGTGCAACAAGATCTGTCCCTAGGCGCCTTCGGCTAGGGTTCAACCTATACATGTTGGACCACCTTGGGACTATCATTAGAAAATACGGGATTAAGTTTTCCCCCCTGTTATGCTGAGGACTCAACGATATATCCTCAACAAGACCAGTTGACACTTCAAATTTATCTACAGCTAACACGTGTGTGTTAAAAAAAGGTAAAGGATGGAGGACCAATAATTTCTTGTATTCCTGAATTCAGAATAAGACAGAGCTATACTTATTTGGACCAAAAAACCGTACACAGACTCTGTCGTAGATTACAATTTGCAATTAGACGGAGGGACTGTGACTTCCTAGCTACGTCAAAAAGGGAGCTGGGGGGTGTAATATTAGACAGTAACTTGTCTTTATCGCGAAATTCATATTTCCCATGTTACAAAAACAGCTTCTTCCATCCCTGTTTCTGATGCAGAAAAGCTAGTTTTCATGCATTCCATGACCTCTAGATTGGACTATGGTAATGCACTGCGAGGTGGTTGGTCCTGCATCCTCAATAAACCAAGCTACAGGTAGTCCAAAATGCAGCGGGCTAGAGGTCCTTACCCAGGTCAACGAAAATATGACTCATATTACCAACAATTTTACAGTCTCTGCGCGTGCGCTACCTAGTCTTCTTTAGTCCCTTCTACCACGCCTACACCTGTAGAAACCCATCACGCTCTCATAATGCACACAAAACGCTGGACTTTTGATAGTACCTAGGATCAGCAAAGTCCACTTTTTTTGAGGTGAGAGCGTCTTCCGCATTTTAGCTCCCAAACTCTGGAAAGCCTTCCTGATAATGTGCTGGGTTTAAGACACACTCGCTCTCTTTTAAATCCTAGATTTAAAAACACAAGGATTTGAATGCTTTGGCCAAGCATTCAAATAGATGCATCTTAATTTGGGACTGCAGTTAGATCTTGATCAATGCGCATTATTAGTCTTTAGCACTTGGATTAAACTATCTTAATTTATGACTTGCTGGAACACGCAACTACGCTAATTAGGTCTCTATTCTGTTTCCCTGTTTTGAGCCACAGGATTTATCCCCATCCCGTGGGTAACTAGGATTTCACACAAGCTCCAGTCTGGATCCAGAACACCTGAGAAGAGATGATTGTACAGCCCTCAGAGGACCTCAGATGATGCTAACCAAGAGACAAAAATACATAACTACCACATTTTGCGATAACAGGTTTGATTGCATAATTGCCTGTTAATTAGTGTTAATCGTCTCTGTTTGTTTACGTCTTTACTGTGATTTTTCTTCTGAACATTTCTGCCGTATGCACATAAACTGACAGTCATCACTGATAATCTACTACTACACATATTGTAGAAACTTAATTTTCTGTAAAGTTGCTGCTTTGCAATGATTTGTATCCAGTAAAAAACCTTATACAAATAAGCTAATTTGAATTAAGATGAAAATTAAGTTAAAATATGTTGAATGTTGTTTATTTTGCCGATTTAACTCGCTGTAATTGGTATATTTTTTGAAAGGAATATGTCCTAATTGTATGTTTTGGCTTTTGTCTTTTGCAAGGAGCTGGGTCTTTTCTCTTGGTCCTTTCTCGTTTTTCTATTCGATTTATTACTTTTCCATAATTTCCTGAGTCGGATGCTGCACGTTCCTGGATTTACTAACCAATTTCTGAGGAGGATTTTGAACTTGAAACTGTCCTTCCGCTTTACGTTAAAGCCATTCATTGCGTGCAGAAACTGGTGAGCCATGGCCATATAAGGACCCGACCCTTTGTGGATCAAGGAATCAATGGAGTTGTTATGACTGTGTGTATGTTTTCCTCCCTTTTTCTGACTGAACTGTGTTGCTCGAATTCAATTGCAGAAGTAGGATCTTGTGTGAGCAGCATTGAACCCGTGACTGAGATTTAGTGAAATCCTAATTACCATGAGTCTGCTATTGTGAGCCAGTTAATTTGATTTATTGTGATTTTTAATTTTTCTATTGTTTTTTTTGTCTTTCTTTTAAATTCTACTGTAGTTTTATTTAATCAGTTATTTGGCTTTATATTAAATATACACTCTTCTTTTTTTGTTCTGAAAAAAAATGAGGGTGAAAAAGGTATTTCAAAGGGCTATCCATTTGGAAGAATTGTATTCAGAATTTAAAATAATTATTTACATCCAAAAAAGCCAATTTAGAACAAATGGAATAAAATTGTAAAAAATAATTTTTATCAACACATTAGCCAAGTAAGGGTCACTTAGCATGAATCTAAATAATTAAAAAAAAAAGATAAACAATCCTATAATAAAAAAAAAAAAAAAAAAGAAGAAAAAAAACAAAAAACACACACTAAATAAAAAAAAAAAAAAAAAAAAAAAAAAAAAAAAGATACGAATAAATAGTCACAAAACTATATAATAATAATGTTACATAAGGTAAAGTACTTTAAACAATTGTTTGGAACACAAGACTTTTATTTATCATTTTATAGCCATTACTTTTCTTTTATGTCATGTTGTGATGTATTCTGTTTTAAATTTTCACACTGCTTTAATTTATTGTATTCATTATTTGTCCTAAATAGTATTACCTGTGCTAACACAGCCAGGTTTCACCATTGCCTTTCCCCTCTGTTGACACTGTCTCTTGAGCGAGTCTAATCTTCTGGTCACTTGTCCAAATCTAGAAACAGTGCCATCCTTTCACGTTCATTTCTGTTGTTCGCTGTTGAAAGGGAGAGCTGCACTCGTGCCGCCAATGCGCGTAACAAAAATTTTGGCGAGCCAGCAGGAGCCAGTTGCTTAGCAACAAGGACAGAGATGACAATTTGTTATGAAAAAAATCAGTGTTGACCTTACATTTGTGATTATGGAAATCATAGAAAGAGAAAACGTGAACGTGGCAAATGTGGTCATAGTCAAGGCCTCACATTGACCGAGGCAGACAATGAGTTGGAGACATACTTGCAAAAGTAGGCTCAGTCAAACAAAATTTGATGATTGATGACCCAACTTATGAGTTCCATTGCAATGCTATAGTGGAATATAGCCAACAGTTCTGTGATGCTGGACTTAACACCCTTGTTACCCTTAACCTTGGGAAGCCTCTTGAACCCCGAGTGTTACATTTGTAACCGGACGGCTAGTGGTGCGGTCACTGGAGGGTACATTGGAATGTTGAAAGGCTCTTGCTAAAGAAAGTGGGAGATCCTTCTCAGATGGTGCTTCAGGAGGAGTTAGGAAAACTCCAAGAAGTCCACTCTACTAATCACACTTCAGCAGGTGGACAAGATGCAAGCTTTGAAGATTCTAGAAGAACGTGCAGAGGTGGTTTGTTCCGGGCGATTATGTGTTTTCACACCCCAGTGACCCTGTCGACCATGCTAAAACCAATGCGACGAGAACCCCAGAATTAAAAAGACCCAACCAAGAGAGACCAGTAGCCCCTGTAATCTCCCCCCAACTCAGAAACGCAACTATTGATGGTGTCACGGTGACTACTAGTCCGGTTTTTCCTCCGAACCATTTGTAGACCACCGAGTGTTCAGAGAATGGTTGTAGAACACATTGCTGCAATAGCACAGTAATCCACAGTGCGCCTTAGAGCCTTTTCTCAGGGAGGAGACCTCGCACTCTAAAACCGAACCCGACTTTGACACTTGGCGAACAAGTGTAGACTTTCTGTTAAGTGATCTGTCCAATTTCAGATTTTACGGAGCAGATGAAGAAACATCTTGGGTTGTCAAAACCCTCTGCTTCTTACCCCGAAACCACGAGCTGTCACAAAGTGTCACTTTACCTCGCACAAGGCTTATGAAATCAACCTCTTAAGAAACAGATTGCAGAAGTCCAGGCCCAAGTTGCTACTTTAGGGTAACCCCCCAGGTCAGAAGCGCCAAAGTAGGCAGTCTGAGAATGCAAGAATTAAGCACTTTAAGAAAAGCAGTGGAAGATTTGCGTACTCAAGTAGCTGCTATGAAAGTGTCTGTTGTCAAGAGGAGAAGTGCGACAACACTGATAACTCAGTGTCAACTGCCAAGCACAAAGTGCTGCTCAAAAGAGTTACAGAGACTATTCCTGTGAAAACTGCTAGTCCCTGAGTTTTCCTGCCTCAGAATTTGTCTGAGACAGACACTGGTAGAGATTATAGAAGGACCCAATCAATGGCCAACTGGCCTCGCTTGGATATTATTTCCGATGCGGTGAGGTGGTCATTGGCTGATGTCTGCGATAATGCTGCTAACCCCCCAAAAACGTGGAGGAAAAGCGGGGTATACGTGGAGAGAGCAACAGGCCCAGTGGGCATCTTTGCATGAGAATTCCTCTTTGCCTTTAAACTAAGGGAAATCTCTGTAGCAGGGGCATACGAACAAGGTAGCCACCCTAAACGTTTATAAGGCAAGTGCCTTGTCATAAGCAGTCAACATAATTTGCCTTTAAGGAGTCTTCCAAAGGGGGGGGGGGGTTAATAGGATCAAAGTGCACTGCACAGATCATTTGTTGGTGGGAAAAGAGGTAGATTGTCTCCTAGACACTGGGTCCCAGGTTACGTACGGTTTCCCCAGTCTCAGTTCGATGAGGTACATCTGTCTGATCTCCCCGCTGAAGTCATTAGAAAATTTGTTATAGGTGGAAGGAGCCAATGGGCAAGCCGTGCCATACTTGGGGTACATCGAGCTGGCCTTGAGGTTTCCTAAAGAGTTTGTAGGTGTTGAAGTCGAAGTCCCCACTTTAGCTTTAGTAGTTCCGGATCTAAATGAGATCTCTGTCACAAGTTCTTGTCGGTACCAACTCCCTGGATGTGCTTTACAGCCATTGCATTGGGAGAATGAGAGTAACACCTTGTTCGAGCCTCCATGGAGATCAGGCAGTGATTAAAGTCCTGAAACAAGGTGGAGGCAAACTAGCAGTGAGGGCAGTGGGCATGTGAAGCTGATAGGAAATCTCCCTGAAGTTGTGCCTGCCGGGAGCACAGTGGACCTGAATGGCTTATGTTCAACTTTGGGAACCATGTATGGAGAAGTGGGTAACTCTTGAGCCACCGCGTCAGCCCCCATTCCCAAGTGGTCTCCTAGTTGCAAGCCGTGCGCACACATTGCCTTCTAGACGCTCTTCTCAGCTGTCAGTTTTGGTTAAAAAAATGGTACTCAAACAGAAATAACTATCCCCCCTAAAGCTATACTGGCTGAGATCCATGCTATACAGAGGCTTATAGAGAAAACGGACCAGAATACAAAACGAAAGTTGAATCATCACAGCACCTACCAATGCTAACCTTACCTTTGATTTCGGGGACTCGCCTGTGTCTTCGACTGGAGGGAGCGGATATCAAACCTGTTAAATTCCATGCCTGAGGTCTTCTCTTTACATGATCATGACTATGGCTGTACAGGTCCGGTAAAACATCAATCAAACTAACTGGTGAGACACCCTTTAAGCATAGGGCGCGTCCGATTTACCCCCAAGACATTGATGCTGTTCGAAAGCATCTCCAGGAGCTAATGACTGCTGGAGTTATTCGTGAGTCAGAATCGCCCTTTTCTTCGCCCATAGTGGTAGTTCGAAAGAAAGATGGCTCTGTATGGCTCTGTATCGATTTTCGAAAGTTGAATTCCCAGACAATCAAAGATGCATACGCTCTGCCCAATCTAGAAGAAGTCTTTTCTGTACTTACAGGCTCAGAATGGTTATCAGTGCTTGATTGTAAAGTCTTGGATCTACCAAATCGAGATAGATGTAGAATAGAATGCCCCCAGGGAATCACACATGCGCCAAGTACGTTCCAGAGATTAATGGAGCGGTGCATGGGTGATCTCCACAGGAAACAGGTGCTAGTCTTTATTTGATGACCTGATAGTCTTTTCAAAGACGTTGGAAGAGCATGAGTCACGGTTAATACAGGTCCTCAATCAACATAAAAAGTACTTGTTGAAGTTGTCACCTGAAAAAAATGCCGTTTCATTCAGACGTCAGTCAAAATACATTTGGGGCATGTTGTCTCTGGTGACGGGGTAAGACTGACCCGGCGAAAGATTGAAGCTTTAAAAACTTGGCCAAGGCCCACAAATTTGAAAGAGCCTGAGAGCTTTTTTAGGCTTTGCAGGGTACTAGAGAAGGTTTGTGTGTGACTACTCGAAGATAGTGAAACCTCTCACGGGACTCACTGAACGGTACCCTCCACTTCGTAAGGGCCGCAGTGGGAAACGAGAGGGGGGTGAGTACTTCAATATCAAGGAGCAGTTTGGTGAACGGTGGACTATTGCATGTCAGAATGCCTTTTATGTCATAATTTCTAAGTTGACCTCTGCTGATGTCCTGGGTTTTGCTGACCCCAAGCTCCCGTATATGCTTCACACCAATGGCAGTATGACGGGCTTGGTGCAGCTTTGTACCAGGAGCAGGACGGGCATATGCAGGTAATAGCTTTTGCCAGTAGGGGACTGACAAAGAGTGAGGCAAAATACCCTGCACACAAGCTTGAATTTTTGGCATTTAAAGTGGGCTGTCACAGCCAAGTTCAGCGATTATTTGTATGGTACAGACTTCACTGTCATAACAGACAGTAATCCCCTGACATACATTTTGACTACCGCAAAGCTTCATGCAACCAGCTACCGATGGTTGTCTAGCTTGTCAACATATACATTTAAGCTTCAGTACCAGAGCAGGAAGTCAAAATCAGGATGCAGACGGTCTTTTCCCGATGTCCGCATGATGAGCCCTTGGATGATCTAATCTCTCAGAAGGAAAGAGAACGGATCAAGCAGTTTACACTCCACCACCTTGCGGAGCCTGGGAATGGGGTCTGATGTTCTCGTGGCAGATGTTGTGAAAGCCATTTGTGAGAGGCATGAGGTGATTGGTTTTTCTCAAGAGGCCCTGGTCTGGCACACCCTTCTGTCCCATTGGTTGAGTCCCTCAACTCATTGTGTGATGCCTTGCCAAATGAGTTTCAGCACGAGATTGAGCATGGTCTTCCCGATCTCCTTCATCTCTCAGAGGCAGCATTAATAGAATGGCAAGGGGAAGATTCTGATCTTAAAGTGATAATTTAGTGGATGAAAAGTGGCACTAGGCCAAGTATCCTGAGGGGCCAGCCACCTGACATAGTTTTGTAGTTGAGAGAGTTGAGTCAGCTTGAGCTGAAGAATGGGGTGCTGTATAGGAAGAGGCAGGAGCATGGGGCCTCTCACTATCAGTTAGTGTTACCAGCAGGTCCTTTGGTCAACATTCAAACCAGTAGGCCTTTGGAGTTGGTCTGTATGGACTTTTTGTCAGTTGAGCTGGACCATAGCAATACCAAGAACATATTGGTTATCACAGACCATTTCACGAAATACGCTGTGGCGATACCGACTCAGAACCAAACAGCTTGTACAGTTGCAAAATGTCTGTGGGAAAATTTCTTGGTACATTATGGGTTTCCTGAGAAACTACATAGTGACCAAGGGCCCCGATTTCGAATCCCACACAATCAAGGAGCTGTGTCATGTTGCAGTTATTCATAAGATTTGTACCACACCTTACCACCCCAGGGGTAACCCGGTAGAGCGTTTCAACCAGACACTTCTCCAGATGCTAGGAACTTTAGAGAACGAGAAAAATTCCAGGTGGAAGGAGTTTCTGAAGCCACTAGTACACGCATACAATTGTACGTGCAACGATACAACTGGGTATGCTCCTTATGAGCTCATGTTCGGGCGACTTCCACGCATGTCGGTAGATTTAGCTTTTGGGTTGCCAGCAGAAGCTCCAGCCAAGTCCCACTCCCAATACGTGAAATACTTGAAAGACCGGTTTCAAGAGAGCTACAAGATAGCTAAGAATAATGCTGCTAAATTAGCAGAGCATTCCAAAAGAAGGTTCAATGAATGCATGGTTGCTTCTACTTTGGAGGAGGGTGACCAAGTCCTTGTGCGCAATGTTAGGTTACGAGGGAAGCATAAGCTCGCTGACAAGTGGGAGCAAGGTGTCCACCTAGTAGTCAATAGAGCAGGAGACTTACTAATGTACACTGTCCGACCAGTGGGGCAAAGCGGTCCTCTAAGAACTTTACATCAAGACTTGTTGCTGCCTGTGGGTTTTTGCAAGCAGAAAGGCCTGAGCAGCGGCCGAAGCAAACTGTTCATAGGCCCAGAACTAGAGCTTATTCATATAATGATGAAAGACAAGATCCAGAGTCTGTTTGTGAATATTCTGGGTCTGAGGATGATCAGTTCTTTAGTCCAGTACTTGAGGACTTTGAAACTCGAGTTCTAATGAGCCCTGAGCAATTATCCTACCCCAAAATTCAGAATGTCCCAATTGACTTATCTGTTGTTGATCCTGCTAGAGAAATCATACCTACCTGTAGGTTTTCAGAGAAGAGTCCAGAAGAACCTGTAAGAGAAAGCTTACCTGACTGTAGACCTGTGGAGAAAAGCTTACTTGAGTCTGGAGAAATAGAAATATCTTCTGTTGAGCTGGAGTCAGGTCACAATGATCCAGGATTGGATCTCTGTTCCAAGTCTGTAGATGAGTTTCTCACCCAAGAGGCTGAAACAAAAGTTCATTGGAAGACTGAGAACATAAGTAAAGAAAAATTCAGCTCTAAATTAAACTGTGGATACTGGAGGTAATCAAAGTGAACAAACGAACAACTCTGAGTTTGAGGAAGGAGCTATTCCTAGGCGTTCGCAAAGAGAGAGGTGGCCTGCAAAAAGGCTCGAGTATCCCCAGTTGGGGAATCCACTTACTGTAGTGATCCAGTCTCTGTAACAAGGTCTGAGTGTGGCATTCAGCACTTCTTTGGAGGAGTTGAATGTTGTGATGATGATGTGCGTGTGGTTGTGACCCAACCTCAAAAATATGTAGATGCAACGGGACGTGCATGTATTCAAGAGGGGAGGATGTAACCCAAATTACTAGGAAAACCTGTTGATGAAAAAAAAAACCTACAACATTCAAGATTGTGTAAAACAGTATTTTAACCCTCTGGGGCCGACTAACGCAAATATGCGTTTTGAGGCATTTTCTCCTGGTAAACCCAAAAAGAACTTAAATGACACTTTCAGTTTTGATCGTACAGATAAGAGCAATACATCAATCGAATCTGTAAAGGGTCTACTTTTATTTGTTTACACATTTGATAACAACAAAACTTTGTGCATTCATAAGATAAAGAAAACAAACAGAGTGCGCTGTCTGCAGCCTTGGTCTGCAGTGATCTTTATTTAGAAACTTGTCATTAAAATGAACTGTAACTCAGTGAATACTCAACACAGAGACATGAGAGATATATATAGAAAGCTTGACATGTCTACTTTTAAACAAGCAAGTGCTACCAAAAACAAATATTCTGTGATAAAGTAATCCATATGAAACCAACGCGATGTCCAGTCTTTCACGTCTCCCTTCATTATATCTAATGCGACCACGCCCATGTGCCGAGCGCGCAATTGAGATTATAATCTTGAAGCTCGCGGCGGGTTAATGCCCCATAACAACAAACAAAGCAGCAAGTTTTTTACATTTTACTTTGCACTTCTCGCTGAGAGGAATGAGACTGAATTCACAGCAGAAACGACTCGCTGTGACAAATAAGAAAGAATTCACCTCAAGAACCTTTAGATTATTGATGCAGCGGCTTGATCAAGCAGAGATCCTAAACATGAGATCCTAAAAATAAATTTTTTTTTTTATTATCCTACTTGTATTAGTTTTCACATAACCTGTACACATTTTACTAGTTACGAGACTTTTTCAAACTATAATTCCTGACTAAATGTATAATCAAGTGAAACATTATAAAATTTCATTCACAGCATCTAAATGTCTCACCATGCCAGGATATGTTTTTTTTATGTTATGTTATGTTATATAACATAAACAGCAATACGATATAAAAAAAATAATGTTGCTAGCCTAATGTCAGTAAGAATGGTTAGACAAAACTTTACTGAGATAGGCTATTCTCTGTTCACGAATATAGCCAAATATGTTTATAACTATATATATTGTATAGGCCTACATACAAAGCATTCTTGTGTTTATGAATGTAACTAAGCTTCTGTTCATAAATATCTACTCTGGTGTAAGTATTTTGAATGTGTTATACCCGGGATCTTCTGAGGTGTAAATGTATCAAGTAAGCTGTAAATATCAGTCATAATATGTGTGCTATGTGGTAATTGTGTTCTTTTTTTCTATAAATTTGTACTAGTATCAGTGACCATCACAATAATGGTAATAATGTAGTTTAAAAAAAATGTATTTTGTCCTCAGAGTCTTTCTTGTAACTCTTCTCTCTGTCACACACCTGACAGAAAGGCTCATTATGCAGCTCATAATGCGGGCCTTTGTCTTATCAGTTGTGAATCACAGCATTATGCATGATAGTTGACGCCTTCTCGCATATACCTTTCCTACACAAAAAGTCTCTAAAAAAATGTAAATCAATATATTGTTTTCTGTGAGCGAGTAATCAAGAGCAAAACTCTAGGCTTCAAAATCTGTTCTCTAAAGTCTTCTGAATAAATGTTCTCTAGGTGTTTTATTACCTTATTTCAGTGACTTCAAAATTTTAGTTTTTCACTAACCACGCATAAACGTCGCTTTCTCAAAAACACAATCATGTACATACATGCTGCTCACATATTATAGTAGCCCAGTTTGTGCTGATTACAGTGTTATTAGACTTTAGCCATTTGTGTGTTTGTAAGCAACTGAAAAAAAAACACAAATATCAGTGCATGTCAAAACTTCCCCAAAACAGCCTCAGGCCCCAGAGGGTTAATTTATTAATATCTATAAAGAGAAAAAAAGGAAGTGTATAAAGTTAAATTAAAAGCTCATTTAGAAAAGTGATTTAATTTAATAAGATAAAGATTGGTCCAATTAAACGAGTGGGAAGTTAGCCCCGTCCTAACAGGTGGAGACGGGACAGAGATGATGCAGTGTTTTTTTTTTTTTTTTTTTTTTTGAAAGAACGAGAAGCAGCTGATGCGATCCTCAAAAGGAAGAGAAAAATAGAGTTTGAACGAACAAACTAACAGTTGTATCAGAAAAATACATGATAAATAAGATTTTGAGATAAAAGTGTGGATTGAACGTCATTAGTTAATGACCATGTGTGAATGTTAGCGTGAATGCCCACGGGGAAGATACAGGCCTGAAGTTGAAGTTTTGCCTTTCTGTAAATTTCATAAATGAAAAAAATCGAATTCTCTTGGTAAGTGAAGTGAATAAATCCTCAATTACTGAGGTTATTTTGTGTAGATGTTTGGTAAATTTCATTAATTGTAGTTGTATTATGTCCAGTTGTATGTAAAAGATGCATAAAAGTTAATCTTCTGGTTTAAAATGGGAAGAATATTGTGTGAATGTGTTAACTAACTAATGCTTTAGAGTTAAAAGTTACTTTGAGCAGTTTACAAATGTTATTTTAATGTTTTTTTTTTGTCATGTATTCGAGCTATGAGCTAACGGCTGATCGTGGAGCACGTCATGTGAGCACAAAACGCCTAACCACAAAAAATGAAAAAAACACACCTATCAAAACTAAGCAAACTTAATTTTACTAATGTTAGGAAATTTGTATATTTTTGAAAGGAATGTCTAATTGTATGTTTTGGCTTTGTCTTTTGCAAGGCTGGGTCTTTTCTTTTTTTCCTTTTGTTTTTTTGTTCTTTCTCGTTTTCTTTCTATTTTCTACTTTTTCATAATTTCCTGAGTCAGATGCTGCATGTTCCTGGACACTAACTGATTTCTGAGGAGGATTTTGAACTTGAACTGTCTTTGCTTCGCGTTAAAGCCATCATTGCATGCAGAAACTGGCGAGCCATGCCCATATAAGGACCGAGCTTTGTGGATCAAGGAATCCATGGAGTGGTATGACTGTGTGTATGTTTTCCTCCCTTTTCTGACTGAACTGTGTTGCTCAGAATTCAATTGTGGAAGAAGGATCTTGTGTAAGCAGCATTGAACTGGAACTGAGATTTAGTGAAATCCTATTTTACATTGAGTCTGCTATTGTGAGCAGTTAATTTGATTTATTGTGATTTTTATTTTTTCTTTCTTTTAAATTCTACTGTATTTTTATTTAATCCAATTATTTGGCTTTATATAAATATACAATTCTTTTTTTCTGAAAAAATGAGGGTGAAAAAGGTATTTCAAAGGGTTATCATTTGCAAGAATTGTATTCAAATTTAAAATTATTCTTTACATCAAATAAGGCAATTAGAAACAAATTGAATAAATAGGGAAAAATAAATTTTATACACATTAGCCAAGTAAGGGTCATTAGCATGAATTTAAATAGATAAAAAAAGAAACAATCTATAATAGTCACAAAACTAAATAAAATATATAAATCTATATAAGAAGTTACAATAAGGTAAATTTAAAATTGTTTGGAACAAGTCTTTTATTTGAATTTTATGCCATTACTTTTCTTTTGTGTCATGCTGTGATGTTGTTTTAAATTTCACTGCTTTATTTTATTTGTATTCATTATTTTTCCTAAATACAAATACCTGTTCTAACACAGCCAGTGTTGTCACCATTGCCTTTCCCCTTGTTGGCACTGTCTCTTGAGCGAGTCTAATCTTCTGGTCACTGGTCCAAATCTAGAAACAGTGCCATCCCTTCATGTTCATTTCTGTTATTCACTGTTTTAAAGGGAGGGTTGTACTCGCGCCGCAATGCACATTACACAACATAACACTGTCATTATTTTTATGCCCGCTAGAGGGCACTAAATTTTAACAATGTACAGGTGCCCCTGGTCAATATTAATTTAGAATATCCATCAAAAAGTTGATTTATTTCATTAATTCCATTCAAAAAGTGAAACTTGTATATTATTTTCATTCATTACAGACAGCCGTCGCGATATATTTCAAATGTTTATTTCTTTTAATTTTGATTGATTATAACTGACAAACTAAGGAAAATCCCAAATCAGTATCTCAGAAAATTAGAATATAACTTAAGACCAATACAAAGAAAGGATTTTTAGAAATCTTGGCCAACTAAAAAAAGTATAAAAATGAAAAGCATGAGCATGTACAGCACTCAATACTTTGTTGGGGCTCCTTTTGCCTGAATTACTGCAGCAATGCGGCGTGGCATGGAGTCAATCAGTCTGTGGCACTGCTCAAGTGTTATGAGAGCCCAGGATCTGCACCTCCATAAAGTTGGTCAGCAGCAGGTAGCATGAAGTGCTCTAAAACTTCCTGGTATACGACTGTGTTGTCCTTGGACCTCAGAAAACACAGTGGACCAACACCAGCGGATGACATGGCACTACAAACCATCACTGACTGTGGAAACTTTACACTTGACCTCAAAAAATGTGGATTGTGTGCCTCTCCTCTCTTCCTCCAGACTCTGGGACCCTGATATCCAAAGGAAATGCAAAATTTACTTTCATCAGAGCACATACCTTGGACTCTCAGCAGCAGTCCAGTCCTTTTTGAAGCAAGACGCTTCTGATGCTGTCTGTTGTGCAAGAGTGGCTTGACGCAAGGAATGCGACAGCTGAAACCCATGTCTTGCATACGTCTTTGTGTAGTGGTTCTTGAAGCACGGACTCCAGCTGCATTCCACTCTTTGTGAATCTCCCCCACATTTTTGAATGGGTTTTGTTTCACAATCCTCTCCAGGGTGCGGTTATTCCTATTGCTTGTACACTTTTTTCTACCACATCTTTTCCTTCCCTTCGCCTCTCTATTAATGTTCTTGGACACAGAGCTCTGTGAACAGCCAGCCTCTTTGCAAATGACCTTTTGTGTCTTGCCTCCTTGTGCCAGGTGTCAATGGTCGTCTTTTGGACAGCTGTCAATTCAGCAGTCTTCTCCATGATTGTGTAGCCTACAGAACTAGACTGAGAGACCATTTAAAGGTTTTGCAGGTGTTTTGAGTTAATTAACTGATTAGAGTGTGGCACCAGGTGTCTTCAATATTGAACCTTTTCACAATATTCAAATTTTCTGAGATACTGAATTTGGGATTTTCCTTAGTTGTCAAACAAGACATCAAAATTAAACATTTATACAAACATTTGAAATATATCAGTCTGTGTGTAATGAATAAATATAATATACAAGTTTCACTTTTTGAATGGAATTAGTGAAATAAATCAACTTTTGATGATATTCTAATTATATGACCAGCACCTGTAGGTCGTAATAAGGTGCTGCCACAAACAACCTATAGGATGTTTTTTTGTTGGAGGGACAGTCTGTATATGGTAGGGGCGCTATTAAACATCTTCTGTACAGAAACAAGCCAAGAAGGAACCAAAACAACAGATGCTTCCACATGTAATGTAGCATGATCAGACATAAACCTTGATCAAAACTTTGATCATGATCAAACGTGATCAAACCTTAGGGAATAAATTGTTGACCCATGAAGAGGTAATGACTGTCAAGGTATGGGGTGTTGATAGACATTTTGATTATCATTCTGAATCCAATTTAAATCTTTTTTCAGCTTTTTGTTCAATATGTTTATTTATTTTATTTCTGAAACTTACCAACTTTCAAGTGTTTATAAAAAAGAATGCATGAAGCTAGAATAAACTGTTTTTGTTTACAAGCAGATACCCTGTTCTCTTTCTTTTGATGTTTTGAATTTATACATATCAATACCTGAATAGGGGCATAATAATATACTTAAAGTACGATGTAAAGTTCACTTAAAGAAAATTAACGAGTATACTTGAAATGTAAAACTACTAAACTAGTAGTTTGAGACTATACTTCAAAGTGTACTAAAAATGCTACTAATTAGTAAGTATTTAATTGGTAAACTATCAGTATACCTATAAGTTCACTTTTAGTATAGTTGCAGTACAAACTAAAAACATATGTAAACTAGTTGTGCACTCAAAGTTTACTACTGTTATACCTGAGACAAACTTAAAAATATACTTTTATATACTAGAAAGTAGGCCAATTTAGTCTCAAGGAGTACTGAAATAGTACATTTACAGGTATACTACCAGTACACTGATATTTGTATACTTACTACATAAAAGTATGCTTAAAACATATATTTGAATTTTACTTAAGTATAGTTAATAAGATAAACTGGAAGTATACTTCTTTTTTGGTAAGGGTATGCATTCTGCTAGTTTTGCAACTAATGAGAGCAGTCTCAGTACTATGATTATATGGTCAAAATCAGGGAAGGGCAACTTTGGCTGTACTTGCCTGTAGCTTTCTAGTGATCTTAAAGACCTTGATTAGCTTGTTCAGGTGTCTTTGATTAGGGCTGGAGCTAAACTTTGCAGGGACAATGACCCTCCAGGACCGAAGTTGCCCATCCCTGGTCTAAATCTAGACTGGAATTCCTTGCAGATATAATTTCTCTCCAAAAAGGAACAGCGTTGCGAGTATCCTGCCTTTTCTAGTATTTTTGAAAGAAAAAGGAGATTTGAGAAAAGATTGAGATCGGTCTGTAGTTAACAATTCTCTAGGATCAAGTTGTGTTATTTTAATGAGAAACTTAATAACAGCCAGCTTATTTTTATTTATTTTATTATTTTTGGGTGGGGATATATCCTAATGAGAGTACTGAATTATTAAAGGGGGTTGGTGCTATTATGCTTTTTCACTTTATCAACTTTAGTTAGTCCTGTAATGTTGCTGTTTGAGCAAAAAAGATCTGTAAAGTTACAAGCTCAAAGGTCCACTTCAAAAGGAGACTATTTTATTTAACATGAAAGCAAGTCACTTTTCAAAAAAATACAATTAACAACTCGTTTGTACATACAGTGCATATTTTCCGGGATTTGTGATATCACAAAGATCGACGAATGGGACGAGGAACCTGGTTGAGCTGCAACGCAATAGAGAAGGCAACGAGTGTAATCACTTTTCAAAAAACTACAACGAAACAGCTCGAATCATTTCCGGACCAGGCGCCGAGTGTAGTGCTGTCAAACACAAACACACATTGGCCCCAGCTAACCAGTCACAACACAGACTGGCCACAGGTAACCATTCACAGAGCATTTCTTATGAAAGCGGGCCTTCATTAATGCAGGAACTATTCCAGCCATTCACGCAAGACTGGGGAGAGAGGAGAGGTGTTGTAATTAATGTAAAATATATGAAAAAATATATCGTTTTTCGCACAACCTAGTATGAGAGCCTGTTGGTAATCAAGACCTTGTAAAAAGAGCATAATAGGACCCCTTTTAAGAAGAGGAATATTGGAAGCATCTCTTTCAATAGCTTAGTCAATGGGAGGGTCTAATCCCTTCGTTACCTGGGTGTATGATTTTAATGGATCTAACAAAGTTAGACAGTTCTCCCCCTTCTATAACAAATAATGAATGGAATGAGCGGCAACCTCCCACTCTCTCTCGTGAAGCCAACAAGGGAAGTGACTCGAACTGTAATTATATCGACTGGCCGCTTGAGGGTGGCTGCAAAAGGGAGTCAATCCCTAGACGTCCCCAAACATGTTACAGCCTGGTTCAAAAATGATTTGGTCTAAATAGCTAATTTTGCCTTCATGACAACTGTGAGGGTGGTGAATTTGTTTTTATAAAACTCATCTGTTTAAAATTATATTAAGCCTTAAAAGTTCTGCATAAATTAAGGGCGTGGCCACGTGATGTGACAGGTGGATTGCGCTGCGGACAATGCAATCGCCCTAGGGGAGGCATGGCTTTCAGCAACCAGCGTCCAACGCCTTTTGCTCATTTTCGATTATTGGGGAGATGGTGCGCGTGGCACGCTGCCAAGATGGCGACGGCCCCACTCTGCACACTTGAGCTTTTAAAAACTGCTCTTCAGGAGTCTATGGGTGACGTAACGGACACTACGTCCATATTTTTATACAGTCTATGGAATGGAATTGTTTCTCATGGGAGTCTATAGTTGCATTATGTTGATGCAAAAAAACTGATAGCAACATGGTGGCATGGTTATATTTTTGCCTCTGATTTTTTTTAAAGTATCAATCTTGCAAGTATAGAAGTTCATAAAATTCAATGCTGCTGTGCTTGTGTGAATATCTAAACTTGAAGTTTCTATTTCTCATAAGTTAGCTACATGTATCAAATTAAGTAACTAGGGTTGTGTTTCCTGTTTTCTTCTTAACTCTGTTCCCCGCCTGCATTTTTGAAAAAAAAGTTGCCAACCACCAGCAGCAATTTTATGATTTTCAAAATTTGATGGCCTAACAGTATGTTTGCTGCATGAATATTTGAATATGCAATACATCAAAATAAAGATTAAAGCCTCTACTTTAAAAAAAAAACAATCAGTTTTATTCTAGCTTAAAGCATTCATTTTTTTATCAACATTTGAATATAGGTAGGTTTCATAAAAAAAATTATAATTTTGAGCAAAAAGGTGAGAAAATCAAATTTTTATCAAAAACTACATCCGTATAAAATTAATCTGTATACTCCATAACATATATGCAGTTTTCATTGTAATATGGCTGTATATTGTTGAGTGATCGCATATTTATCATATGCACATATGTTTGTTAGTTTGGCCATCCTGTTCACATGTGTTTTTGTTTGGGAGGTTTTGTACTCGCTCAGAAGCTGTGTAATAGCTCCCCCGAGTGTATAACAGTTTGAAAAACACGAAAAAGCCGTAAAAACTAGGGCACTTTTCATCAGGTTTTTCAGTTGATTTGTGTCACTGACTGGGGAGATCCTGTTTAATGTTTTGATTGGAACGAAGAACAGGTTTTGTCTCATGACTATGTTGCCTCACAGTCACCTAGTTTCCTGCTAGAGGGTCTCTGCAACCAGAACCAAACGATGCGTGGGATCTGCTAAGCTAGTTGCATGCACAGCCCTATCTAAACTAGCGCAAGTATTTGAATGTTGAGCAGAAAGCTCACTGGCTGCTGATGTGGAAAAAAAAAAAAAAAACATTATGTCAGATTGAGTTAGAACCTATCTATAGGTCTGCGCCATCTAGAGTTTCATGACAGAACTTTGGTTTCTCTTCAGGAACTCAAGCTGCGTCGTAGGATGGCTTTGGGAACGCCACTTCAGTGTGAACCGGCTCTGAACCACGTGTGTAATCAATCCAATGGATGGGCGAGATGTCACAGGCGGGTTGGGTTGACGTAGTGACCAGGAAGCTTCTAAAAGCACATGCGGTGAAACCAGCATCAGCTTTCTGTCATTCAGCAAGCGCTCTGTGTGTGTGTCAGTCATTATATCTATTTGTATCTGTATCCGGTGCCCGCTCTCATGGTTTTGGAAGTCTGCACTGCAGTCCTTCCCCCCCTGTCTGACTCTGAGGAGATTGATATGGGAGAGTGCGATGAGCTCGCAAGTTGCACAAGCATCAGTTACACAAGCATTATTATGCCTAATATTATGATAAGCAGCATAATTTTGGAAGGAGAGCTTGCGCAATCAGCTCTTGGGGGGTGATTGTGTTTTTTCCCACTGTTAAGTGCTCTGCTCTCGCCGGACACGCTCTGAAGAGTGTGTCCGTGCCTGTGATTTTGTGATCCCGGTCCCGCTGCTGCTGAGGCAGGTGGCAATTGAGATTACGGGGATCGCACATGATCTGGCGGATGGGTTGGAGGACGGCTCTTCCTATCTCCACCCGTGTTTCCATAGATCTAGAGCCTCATTCTCGAGGCTTGGAAGCCTGTGCTGTGTGGTTTTTCCCCCTCTGAGTGACAAGAGCTCGCTGCTGCGGCCATTTTCATCTTTTTCTCTCAGCTTCCGGTCTCTCAGCCAAGGTTGTTGAGACCACTCCTCCAATCCAGGAGACCCCCATCTACGAAGAACTGTACCCCTTGAAATGGAAAACTTTTAGTACGTCACCAGCTTAACCAGCGATCCCAGTTAAACTGCCCTGTTGATACAGTCCGGAGGTCTGCAGGCCCTATTCTCCGCTGGGTTAACCCCACTCCAACCCTGAAGTGAAGGTCTACGTGGCGGCCATTGCGGGCTTACCACACCCCTCTCGGTGGCCAGGTCAGTGGGCAGAACACCCCCTAGTTACACGTTTCCTCCGTTGGTGCTCTGAGGCTGAGGGCCTCTGGTATGATCTTGTGTCCCCATGTGGGACCTGGCTGTGGTGCTAGAAGCTCTCTGTAGGCCTCCCTTTGAGCTTATCGAGGAGATCTGATTGCCACCACATCACTATCAAGACTAACTTTCTTCTGGGCGATATCTTCTCTCAAGAGAGTTGGGGATCTGCAAGCCCTATCAGTAGCCCTTTCCTATCTTGACTTTGCGCCCAGTCTGGCCAAAGCATTTTTGTACCCTCTACACCATGGCCTGTCGTACTCCAGGCCTTCAGTCCTCCTCCCTTCAGGGAGCCAGACCAGCAGAAGCTTAATTGTATGTGTCCAGTGTGAGCCATTTCTATTGCTCATGAGTCCTCTGATCTCCCTTCACCTCTAGGGGTCAAGGCTCATTCTAATAGAAATAGTGGTGGCCGTCCAGGACCTTCTTGGCAGGTGTCTCGATACAGGACATCTGCAAAGCTGCGGGATGTTCCACGCCCCTTAACCTTGGTCAGGTTCTAGGCCTAGATATGCTCTTCTGTTCTCTTGCCCTGCTGTGCAGGGCTTCCACACTAGGCAGAGATTTGTTGAGTCTGGCGGCATGGGCATACTCGTTTAAAAAAGTGTCCTCTGGCGCCAGCTCGAGTTCCTGAAGAGGAATGTCTCAGGTTACATATGTAACCATGGTTCCTTTCCCATCCGGGCAACGAGATGCTGCGTCTCGGGGCCATACTTCCGGCATCTCTGCTGGCCATTTGCTTTACTCCTAAAAACTGACGCCGGTTTTCATAGCACTTGCTTTAAGCTTCCCTGGTCGCTATGTCACCCTGCCCGTGACCGTCTCGCCCATACCATTGGACTGATTACACATATGTGGTTCAGAGCCGATCGTGCCTGAAGGGTGTTCCCAAGCATCCTCCAATTGCAGCATCTCATTCCCTCGAAAGGAACCCATGGTTACATGCGTAACCTGAGACGATTTCTTCATCCTTATTGTTATCTCAGATGGCAGCGCCACTGATACCAGTTTTTTTAAGGAACTTCCGGCCGATAGTGATTCCTGTTCACCCTCAGATGGCAATGCCACTGAAACCAGGACTCCCGATGAGCCCAGATTGGAAAAACCCTGGAAAAGCTAGCTTCTCAGGAAAACCAGAATGATGCCATCTCTGCATACTGCAAAAACCTTGAGCAACAGAATGCTGAACTTGCCCAAACATGTAACTGCTGCATTCCAGCACGAGGTGGACAACTGCATTTTTAAGTATTTGGTGGGCCAGAGCCAGACCCTAAGAAACGTCCACTCCATGAACGGTTTCATCTGTAATTTTATGTGCCAACAAGTAAACTATGTACAAAATGGAAATCATTGTATTAAAAATATTTTTTACTTTTAAGTACCTAGTTGTTTTTTAATATGTATTAATATGTATTTTGATATCTTTTGTCTTATAAGAGTTTGACTGCCCAGTGCACTGCACATTTTGAAAGTAAAATAAGTAATTTGGTTACTGGATACTTTGTTTTCTTTCTTTATGTTTTTGGTCAAAAGCGAGAACACAAAACCAAACTCAGGCAATAGTCCTAGAGCTGAAAACTAAAGGGCACTCCCGGGTGTTTAAAGTTAGTTTGTGAGTGTAGTATATATAAGAGTTGATATGTAAAAAGCTTGAAGTGACATTTGAAATGATCCATGTATGTGAAAATAAACATTGTTGTTCACTAATTTCACATCCGTGGCAATGAACAAAACACACTAGCTATATTTTGCTCCACTGGAAAAGCACTGCACAATTTCTAAAATAAAGTACTGGCATAGTCGTCCTTGCTCCGCTTGGCTCTTGTTGTTGGTATTGGTGGTGTTGGGCAGCGGGGCCTGGCAGTAAGTCTGGGTCAGTCTGTCTCCATCTTCCTTGAAACAGTGTCATGATCTGGCCCTCCCTGGTCGATTCCTTCCATGTATATACTCACCGCATTCTGCCGCAGTAAGTTGTGCAGAGCAGCGCAAAGCTAAAAACTTGTCCTCCTCACACTTTATGGCAGTATCTTGAATGTTACTGGTGTTTAGAAAGACTCTAAAAACTATTTGCAAGGATACCCAAAAGCATTTTCTACCAACCTCTGAGCTCGTGAAAAGTCTGATCAATTGAAGATCCATATGCGTGACTGATAGTCTGCGTTTTGGATAATGGCTTCATGAGATACTCCTTCAAGGGAAATGCCTCATCTGGCCACAATACAATAAGGAGCCAGCTGGTCAAAACCAGGAAGTGGTGAGGGTCAGGGATGATTTGACAGTTCTATTTTCTAGGGCATATCTGCAAAGTGAGCACCCCCAAACACCTAGGCCGCCGTTCAGAAATCTGTCCATTGTCACCAACATCTTACATCTAGGAAACCTGTACACTGCTGTCAACCAGGCCATTAAAACTACTGAAATGAATGCTTGTAGTTGTAGCCTGTTGATCCCGCTGAAGAGGTGGGCGAAGTAGATGTAGATTGTTTTCCATCAAGGGTACGTACCCACGGCAGTTTGGGGAGTTCACATGGTTATTCAAATTCCATGTGCTACTTGCTGCTACTGTTTCCACTGTGTCAGGGCACTATGAAATACAAAAAAAAATCACATTCTAAAGAGCACATGTTGGTGCTTCTTTCCTGTCCGAGCTACAGGTTCATAAAATGCTGATATCTTTAACAAAAATTTACATAGATATATAAACAGGATATTACACACATACCTTGAGGTTACATTTATCTTTTTAAAACCTGATAGATTGGCCAGAGCAGGTTTCAGGAATGAATTTACTGAATTTTACGCCTTCTACAATAGCAAGTAAGACCAAGTGCTGGACAAATGCCAGTAAGTCATTTGCAGAGTATCAGACCAATATTTTGCACATGCGAATCCTCTCTAAATGATCTTGATCGTGGATCTGTAATGTAAGATGGTCGCCACCTTTGTTTGTTCACGCTGCAGTTCAGAGAAGTCCTGTCCAATCGTGATTACAGCACGTGAATCTACTCATTTTTTCCGACATACACAATAAGTGGGCGGTGAAACTGGGTGAAGAAAAGAGTGAACTTTTATAGTTACTTTCATACCATGATATGGGAATAATAAAACATCTGCAAATTAAAATTTGAATGGATTATTATTGTTTGTTCCATAGACATATGTGGGTATTTTTAGTCTAAAAATGTGTGTTTTACTCATACGGATGTGTATTTACATGTATGAAACCTAAAATGGGCATTATGTGATAAAGAACCACTGCATAGTTTTGGATAATATGACAAGAGCAGGTGAACGTCCTCTCTCTTGGCTTAGCGCCAGCCAACGTATGAAAACGCAGTTTGAATTTCGGCAGTTATGTGACGCCACCAACGCTCTAAATCCCATATGTGGGACCATACCACTAAAAAGGTTTAAACAGTCATGAAATATATATCTATATATATATATATGATATATTCATAGATATATATATATATGTATAGTAGGATATATCTATATATATATATATATATTCTATATACACACACACAAACAAGGCTAAAAACGGAGAGTGGATCAGCATGGTTTTTCTTCTTCTTCTTCTTCTTCTTTCTTCTTCTTAGTCTTCGTCTTTCTTCTTCTTCTTTCTCCTTTCCTCACAAGTAAAGTCTAAGGCAGCACATAGAACCAATTGCGTGGGAAAGTTGTATAATTTGGTTACACTGATAGAGGGGGTGGGGGGGGGGGACAGTCCCAGCATTAACTATAGCCTAATTTGGGAAGTCTGTAACCTCAACTCTCTAAAGCGTTACCACCACGTTGTCCAAAAAAAAAAAAAAATTTCAATATTTTTATGCTAATAACTTTTGTTGAACAGTAAAGGCCCACAAAATGAAATCTTTGGCTCTGTCCAAGTCGAATGAACCCTCAAATTCAAAAATTGCAAGGTTTAGTTTTTCGCTTATTTTCAATTGTTCGAAAACCTACCTTTTAAGAACTCGTCCTAGATGGTTAGTCCGATTTTCACTAAAATTGCCTCAGATCATCTTCAGACGATGCCGCAAAAAAAGTTGGGGAATTTGCTGATTCGTCCCAACCGCTCTCAAATACCTCATAAACAGATTCTACGTAAAAGCACTCAAAAATGATTGCCATTTTAGGTATCGGCCATTTTGAATTATGTTTCAAAAATGCTCTATTTTTTGAACGCGATTAACGATTGTTACGCTGAAAATAATAACAAAAATCTTCGGCTCCATGCCTCTTGGTACTCAAAAAGTTTGTAGGCAGCTACCACCTTGTGTCAAAAAGTTATAATGAAATATCTAATATATGCTAATAACTTTTGAATAAATTAGGCTTTTTGAAATGAAAGTGGTCTCTATATTCTTTGGGTCATGCTTAAGAACAAACATTTGCCGCTTTTTGGGCCCCCTCAAAATTTGATGCCAAAATTGGCCATATTTCCTGTCCGGCCATTTTGAATAAAGTTGAAAACCTACTTTTTCGAACTCCTCCTAGATCAAGAGTCCGATTTTCACCAAATTTGGTTCGATCATCATCTTCAGACCTAAGCTGACAAAAGTAAGGCACCTATTTTGTGTTAGTATATATTATGAAATGATTATTCTGCTTAACGATCAACTAATTTGTTCGTAAGATGCCAAAACACATCTGAGGCTGTTATCTAATAACTTTTGAACCGTAGTTACAAAAGTTAAAATTTTTTGCAACCTCTGAATCTTGGCTCATACCAAGTCGCATGAATCCTAAAATTCAAAAAATCGCAAGGCTTAGTTTTTTTCGCTATTTTCAATTGTTCAAAAAACCTACTTTTTCGAACTCGTCCTAGACGGTTAATCTGATTTTCATGAAAATTGGCTCAAATCATCTTCAGACCATGCTGGCAAAAATTTTTATGTGGAATCTCAAGTTGATTCGTCCAACCATTCTCGAATACCACGCGGGAAAAATTCTATGAAAAGCACGCAAAAAATACTTTTTGGAGGCTATAACCTGCAAACGGTTGGGCGTATTGAGACAAAATTTGGTGTATGTGATAACAAGTATGACCTGAGACTACCTGCAATGTTTCACGCCGCGCCACTTAGTGGTCAGGAGATATGAAAAATGCATATTTTTGCTTATAATCCTGAATGGTTTGGCCAAAAACTAACAAAACTGGTCTCATTAGATTCGGTGGATCATGTCGAGTCAAAGGATATCCACTTTTCCCATGTCAGCTATTTTGGGTGTCGGCCATTTTGAATTATGTTCTAAAAATGCTGTATTTTTTTGAACGATTATAGTATCACTACGAAAATAATTACAAAAAATGTTTGACTCCATGCCCTGAAGCTACTCAAAGTTTGGGTAGCAGCCACCTTGTGGTCAAAAAGTTATAATGAAATATCTAAAAAATGCTAATAACTTTTGAAAAAATTAGACTATTAAAAAAGAAATTGTTCTCAATATATTCTTGGGGTCATGGCTGCAGAAAGACACATCGATACTCACTATGCCAAAATTGGCCATGGACTTTACCTGTCCGGCCCATTTTGATTAGCAAGTTGAAAACCTAATTTTTCAAACTCCTCCTAGACCGGTAGTCCAATTTTCACCAGATTTGGTCTGGATATTTTCAGACCAAGCTGACAACAAAAAATTATGGATTTCGTGTTGATATACGAAACGGTTTTCGCTTAGCACATCAACAAATGTGATCGGAAGATGCCAAAATACATCTGAGGCGGTATCTCGGCCAAAGCCTTTGATTATATTTGTACTTAATCTTTGTATGTGCCATTGTCACCTCACACTGACCATAGGGCCACATCAATTTGGTAACAGCGCCACCTATTGGTCAAGAGTAATAAATCATTCATTAACCATTAATAATTACATTTATTGAAAATGCTAATAACTTTTATTGCATTTAGCCGATTGCAATGAAATCAGTCTCAAAATATTCCCTTGGTTATGCCGACAACATAGATACCAATTATGCCAGAGTACGCGAGAACTTCCTGTCCGCCATTTTGATTTATGTTGAAAAACATACTTTTTCGAACTCCCTCATCAACCGCTGGCGGTCCCATTTTCCCCGCAAAATTGAATCACATTTATTATCTCCAGACTATTCTGACAAAAATGTTATGGATTTTGTATCGATAGACAAAACCGTTTTCGGCGCATGACCAATAGCTTACTACAAATTTCAGGCATGACTGCCAAAATGACACTTCAGGACTGTATTGGTCTCTGCAATGCTTTGGCATACTGACACCAAACCTTGTGTGTGCCATTGTCACCTCACACAGAACACACCAAAATGATTTGATTATAGCCGCACCATCTGTTGGTCAAAAGTGATGTCATTTAATCAGAATATTAGCTTCGTATTGATTTTTCACCGCCATTTCACCATTAATCATCCTAAAATTGCTGTAATTAGCTCATTGTTGCCATTGGTGTGATGCTCCATGCCATGCTTAGCTCCTTAACCAACGCTTGGAGTTCTTGGGTCTCCAGAATTGCTGCTTTGCAGTTATATTTATTAGGGGCTTTAGCAATTCAAAGGTGCTTAGGCAATCTCATTGAAAGACGTTGTCATTATTATTATTAGGGGCTAAGCAATCGAAGGTGCTTAGGCACTAGTTATTGTATCCGTTGGCGTTCTTCTTCAAACTTCTTCTTCTTCTGCCGCAAGTGGCCAAGCCAGGGCACATAAACCGTTATGAGGATTATGGGAGAAATGTTGGATAATTTGGCACAACTGATGAGGACAGTCCCAGCATTAACTATAGCAAATTTGAAGTCTCTACCTCCAGTGCTCTCTAGCGGTCACCACTTGTCCAAAATTTCCCTATTTTTATGCTAATAAACTTTGAAACCGTAAGCGCAAAAATAAAAATTCTTTTCCTCTATGGAATCCTTGGTGCTCAGTCCAAGCTCAAATGAAATCCCCACAAAACCAGTCAAAAATCGCAGTGGGGTCGGCATTTAGTTTTTTAAGTCGCTATTTTCAAAATTTGAAAACCTACGTTACGAACTACTCGCAAAACTAGACGGTTAGTCCGATTTTACATGAAATATTGGCTCAGATCATCTTCAGACCATGCTGGCAAAAAGTTACATATGGAATTCAAGTTGATGTCCAACCGTTCTCAAATACCACTGCGAACAAATTCTACAAAAAATCACGCAAAAATGCTTGTGAGGCTATAACTTCGCTAACGGTTTGGCATATTGAGACCAAACTTTGGTGTATGTTATGCAACAATCACATGACCTGAGACGACCTGCAGTGTTTCGACTGCAGCGCCACCTAGTGGTCAGGATATATAAAAATGCATATTGTTGCTTATAACTTCTAGAATGGTTTGGCCAAAAATCACAAAACTGGTCTCATTAGATTCGGTGTGTCATGTCAAGTCGAATGATATACATTTTCCCGTGTTTGAAATTATGCATTTCCAGCATTTTGAAAATTATGTTTCAAAATTCTGTATTTTCTGAACGCATTGTCGGTATCGCTACAAAAAATAATACAACAATGTTTTTGCTCCATGCCCCTGAAGGCCACTCAAAAGTTTGGTGGCAGCGCCACCTTTGTGGAGTCAAAAGTTTCATAATGAAATATCTTTAAAATGCTATAACTTTTGAAAAATTAGACTATTCCAATGAAAATCATGTCTATATATTCTTTGGGTAAGGCCGGAACATTGATACCAATTTATTCCAAAATGGGCAATACTTCCGGTCCTCCATTTTGAGTAAAGTGACACGACGTTTTCGAAACTCCTCTAGACCGTTATAGTCCGATTTTCACGAATATTTGGTCGGATCAATTCAGACCAAGTTGACCAAAAAGGTATGGATTTTGTGGTTGAAATACAAAATGGTTTTCGTTTAGTGCATCAAACGAATTTGTTCCTTCGAAAGATCCAAAAATGCATCTGAGGCTGTTATCTCGGCAAAGCTTTGTACATATTTGTACCGAGGTGCGTAGGCACCTATTGTATCCGTTGGCGTTATTAGGGGCCAAGCACCAAGGTGTTTAGGCACCTATTGTATCCGTTAGGATTCTTATTTTTATTAGAATAGGGGACAAGCACCGAAGGTGCGTAGGCACCTATTGAAATCGTTGGCGTTATTAGGGGCCAAAGCACCTGAAGGTTGCGTAGGCAACTATTGAAAAACACTTGGCGTTATTAGGGGCCCAAGCACCGAAGTGTGCGTAGGACCTATTGAAACCGCTGGGAGGTATTATTATTAGGGCCAAGCAACCACGGTGCTTAGGCACCTATTGTTATCCGTTAGCGTGATTTTTTTCCTTTCCCGCCGGCAAAGTCTAATGGCAGGCCCATAGAACCCGCTTGCAGGGAAAGTTGTATAATTTGGCACACTGAATAGAAGGACAGTGTCAACATTAACCATAGCAAATTTGGAGTCTCTAAACTCCAACTTCTCTAAGCGCCACCACTGTCCAAATTTGCAATATCTTTATGCCTAATAACTTTTGCAACCGTAAAGCACAGAAGGAAAATTATTTTTTTCCTCTGAATCCTCTGGCTCATGCAGAGTCCGAATGGACCCCAAATTCAAAAATCGAAGGTTTAGTTTTTTTTTTCGGCTATTTCAATTGTTTGAAAAAACTACTTTTTTTTCAAGAACAAAAAAATCGTCGCAAATAGAAAAACAAAATAAATAAATATCATAAAAAATAAACCGTTTTCACAGAAAATTGCTTCAGATCATCTTCAGATGAGGGTGGCAAAAGTTATCCGGAATTAAGTTGATTCGTAAACCACCGGTTCTCGAATACCTCGTAAACCAAATTCTACAAAAAGCACGCAAAATGCTTGTTGAGGCTATAAACTCCACAAAAACTGTTTGGCGAGTAGTGAGACCAAACTTGGTGAGTGGTTTAACACAGCATGGACTTGAGACTACCCTGGCAGTGTTCGACTAGAAAAAGAGAGAGAAAAAAGAAAGGAGAAAGATCAAGCGCGCACCATAGTGGTCCTGAGAGAGCGAAAAATGCATGATTTTTGTTCTTATTAACTAACTTCTGAATGGTTTGGCAAAAATCACCACAAAACTGGTCTCTTTATAGATTCGATGGGTCATGACGAGTGCGAATGAAATCAGCCTAATTTTTCTGCCATGTCTGCACAGTTTAGGTGTCGGCCATTTTGAATTATGGTTAAAAGGCTTATTTTTTTGAAACGGGCATTATCGTATCGGTTAGAAAATAATTACAAAAATCGTCTCGATCATGCTTCAGAGATGCTGGCAAAAGGTTATGGAATTTCCAGTTGATTCGTCCAACCGATTCTCGAATACACGTGAAAAAAAAGATCTAATAAAAAGCACCAAAATGCATTTGTGAGCTTATAACTAGTGCAACCGGTTTGGCGTTGATTGATACCAACTTGGTGCGTGTTTATACACGCGTGACCCTAGACTATTACCTGCGTTGCTTCTCGACGCAGCGCCACCTAGTTGTCATTCAGATCTGAAAATGCATCCTTTTTGCTTATAACTTCTGAATGGTTTGGTGCTGAAAAATCACAAAATTTGCCTGCATTGCTTCGGGGGGTTCCATTGCACGTCGAACAGATATCCAATTTTCCTGTGTTCCCCGTGTCGGCCAGATTTAGTGTCCGGCCATTTGAATTTATGTTTAAAGATGCTAAACTGTTTTTGAACGCATTATCTTGTATCGTTACAAAATAATGTCACAAAATTCTTTTGCATCTGCCATTGTCCCCTGACCCGCTACGGCAAATCAGTTTTGGGTGCCGCGCCCACCGTTGTGGTCAAAAGTTATAATGAAATTCATTAACCTTAATTATAAAATTTCTAATAACTGTTGAAACAAAAGTGCATTAGACTAGAATAATGGAAATTGGTCTCCCTCCCTACTATTCTTTGGGTCATTGACGAGACACAAGACATACCAATTATGCCCACATAAACTTGGACCATATTTTCCTGTTCCGCGCTATTTTGCTTGATGGATAAAATCCTACTTTTTCTTCGAACTCCTCCTCACCTGTGCGTTAGTCCGATTTTGCCACCAATTTCGACTCGGACTCACACTTCAGAGTGTGGCTGCAAAAAAGTTATGGATATGCCGTGTCTGATATACGAAACCGTTTGCGGCTGTTTAGGCGCGACAACAAATTTGGTCATTAGAAAAAAATTGGCAAAACTACATCTGAGGCTGTATGCTCTGCAAAGCTTTTGAAAGATTTGCACCAAACTTTGTAGGTGTCATTGGCACATCACCCGGACAAATGCCACATCCATGTGGTACCAGCGCAACCTATTGGTCCAAGAGTAGGGAACCGTTCAGTTAACCATTAATAGTACATTTATTTAAAATGCTAATATAACTTTGTATGTGGCATTAGTTTATTGGACTATTGAAAATGGTCTCTAAATATGCTCGTGGCTTATGCCGACAACATAGATACCCAAATATGCCAGAGTAAGCTGAACGTCCTGGCCGCCATTATTGATTTATTTGTGAGAAACGACTTTTTCGAACTCCCTCATCAACCGGTGGTCCCCGATTTTCAACCAACATGAATCAGATGAGTCTTCAGACTGTGCTGACAAAATGTTATGGATTTTGTATCGAATAGACAAAAAACGTTTTCGCATACCACAGCGCATACAAATTTCAGGCATGATGCCAAAATGACACCTTTGATTACAGCGCCACCTGTTGGTCAAAAAGTGATGTCATTTAATCATAATACTAATGGCGGCTTGTATTTATGATTTTTCAAGCATTTCAATTACAATCATCCTAAAATTGCCTTAATTCAGAAAATCCTCTGCAATGCTTTTCATATTTACACCGTCCTATTGCCATAGCCCATCACACTGGAACGCCACATAATTTGGTAACTGCTTGCACTTATTGGCCCCGTGAGTAGGAAACGGTTCATTAATTTAAACTATGAAATTGCTCAAAACAATTTTACTTTTGGATTGCTTGACTCATTGTAATGAAATTGGTCCTTGTGTATTCTCTTAGGGTATGCTGACAACATACGTGATCAATTATACTGCTAATAAGCCGTTCTTCCTGTCGGTCTATTTTGATTTATGTTGAAAGACCTACTTTTTTGCACTTTCATCAACCGCTAGAACCGATTTTTTTACGGGAAATTGAATCATATCATTGTGCTCACACTTTGATGATAAAAGACATGGATTTCCCTCGATAGATCAAAAACCATTTTCGCAAATGCCTTGCTACAAACTTTAGGCACTACCAAAATGACTCTAAGGCTACATTTGCTTCAAAGTTTTGACATAATGGATAAATAATTTAGTATTGCAACGTCACTAACACAGAATACACCGTAATGATTTGATTGAATCCCTTGCCTCCTGCTGTCAAAAGTCGAATAACCCATTTAATTCTTAATATATGCTTGTGTTTATGATTTTTTCCACACTTTTCAATTGCATAATCATCCTAAAATTACTGTAATTGCTCACTTCTAGCATTTGCGTAGATTTTTCATGCCATGCTTGGCTCTCAGATTTGCCGGGTGGAGTGCTTGGCCCTCAAGAATTGTTATGCAATTCAAGTTGATTCAGTCAACTAACTCGGCGTTCTTAGGCACCTATTGAAATCGCTATCCTTCACGAAAATTAGGGGCCAATGCTTGTAGGTGCCTTATAACTATTGAAATCGGCTGGCGCTATTAGGGGCCAAGCTTTGGTGTGTGTGTGGTATGTCAAAAGCATGACCTGAGACTACTTGCCAGTGTTTCGACGCTGCGCCCACCTAATCAGGAGATACCTTGTCAGGGAGATATGCAAAATGCATATTTTTGCTTATAACTTCTGAATGGTTTGGCCAATAATCAAAAAACTGGTCTCTTTTAGATTCGGTGTGGGTCATGTCGAAGTCGAGGATGATATCCAATTTTCCCGTGTCGCCATTTTTCCAGCATTTTGAAATTATGTTCTAAAATGCCCTGTATTTTTGTAAACGCAGTTATCGTATCGCTACTTAAAATAATTACTAAAAAGTGTTCTGGCTCCATGCCATGAAGGTACTACTCAAAAGTTTGGGTGCAGCGCCACCTTGTGGTCAAAAGTTATGATGAAATTTAGAAAAATGCTAATAACTTTTGCTTTTCACATTAGCCTATTGTAATCGGACTGATGTTGATTGATTCTTTGGATCATGCCTAGAACACTGATACCAATCTTTACCAATATTTGCTAGAACTTGCTGTCCGCCATTTTGATTCATGTTGACAACCTACTTTTTTCAACTCCTCCTAGACCGCTTGGTCCGATTTTCACCAAATTTGGCGTTCGGGATCATCTTCAGACCAAAGCTGGCAAAAAAGTTATGGATTTTGTGTTGCTACATGACAATGGTTTTCGTTTAAGCCGCATGAACGAATTTGCTGGAAAGATGCCAAAACTGCATCTGAGAGCTGCTGTATCTCTATAAAGGTTTGACATATTTACACGAAATCTTTGTACTGTGCCATTGTCACTTCACACTTAGCACCATGGCACATCAATTTGGTAAGTTAACAGCTTACACCTATTGACAAAGAGTAATAAACCATTCATTAACCTTTTAATTAAAATTTGCAAAAAAGCTAATAACTTTGATTGCATTATATGTAATGAAACTGGTTTCGTAAATATCTGGTTGGGTCGTAGACTGAAAACAGACATAGTCAGCTTTTTAGTAGGGAAATCTGAACTCCATAGTTCGCACCATTTTGATTTATGTTAAAATCCTACTTTTTCTAAGTCCTCCTCAACTGTTTGTCAAGTACGATTTTTCACCAAAAATCGAATCAGATCATCTTCAGACTGTGCTGCTGTACAAAAGCTTAGTGACATTCCTATGTCGATTGACAAACTGCTTTCTCATACAGCACTCAAGTATAAATCTTAGGGCACGGTGCCAAAAATGGTTCTGAGGCTGTATCTCGGCAAAGCTTGACATATTTGCACCAAACTTGTATGCGACATTGTCACCTCACACTGACCAAAGCCACATCAATTTGGTAACAGCGCCACCTATTGGTCAAGAGTAATCAACCATTCATTTAACCATTAATAATTACTTTTATAGAAATGCTATTAATAATTGATTGCATTAGCCTCTATTGCAAATGAAATTTGGTCCTCCAAAGATATTCAATGGCATTATGTCGAACAAATATAGATAACCCAAATATGCTAGAGTAAGCTGGAACTTCCTTTCCAACATTTTGATTTATGTTGAAAACCTACTTTTTCAACTCCTCATCGACGGCAGTTATGTCTCGATTTTCACCAAAAATCAAGCCAGATGATCTTCAGACTGTGACTGCACAAAAGTTATGGATTTTGTGTCGATAGATAAAACCGCTTTCGCGATACCACATACAAAGTGATGAATTTGAGGCATGCTGATGGCAAATGGGTACTTGTAGCTGTATCTCTGAAGTGCTTGGCATATTGACTCTTAAACTTTGTTTAGGGCCATTGTCAACCTCACACAGAACACACTACATCGATTTGATAACAGCGCTGCCTATTAGTCAGCATCTTGATAAGCCAACAAATCACGCTACTAGAGATTGTATTAATGGATTCTTCTGCCATTATAATCACAATCATCCTAAAATTAAGCCTCTTTATTATTGCTCATTGTTGCATTTGGTCGAATGCTCCATGCCATGCTTAGCTCCTAAACTTACAATGGAGTGCTTGGCCCATTTGAATTGCTGGTTTGCAGACTTATTTAGGGGCTAAAAGCATAAAAGGTGAGGCACCCTATTGAAATCGCTGGCATTCTTCTTCTTCTTCTTGCTTCTTCTCTTCTTCTTCATCTCTTTCTTCATCTTCACCTTCTTCTTCAAGCTTATGAAAGCAATTGCTATGGCAGCCCAAAGAACCGATCATGGAAAGTTAAGTTGCACTCTTTGAACGACTGATAGAGAGATCAGTCCGAGCATTAACTATAATCACCTAAATTTGGAGTCTCTAACTCCAACTCTAGTAAGCCACCACTTTGTCCAAAGTTTCAAAAGCTACTTTTATGCTTTCAATAACTTTTGAAATAGTAACAGTAGCACAAAAATGAAAATTATTTTCCTCTGAATCCTGACTAGGCCAAGTCGAAATAACCCAAAATTCAAAAATGCAAGGTTTAGTTTTTTCGCTATTTTCTGTTGTTCGAAACACCTACTTTTTCAAACTCGTCTGGACGGTTAGTCTGACTTTCACGAAAAGTTGGCTCAGATCATCTTCAGGACCCATGTAGGCAAAAAAGTTATGGAATTCACGTTGGGATTTGTAAAACCGTTTATCGACTACCACGCGAAAAAAAATTCTACTAAAACGCACTGCGAAAAATGCTTGTGAGGCTTATAACTGACCGCAACGGTTTTTTTTTTTTTGGCGTTAATTGAGACCAAAACTTGGTGGTGTGTTATAACAAGCATGACCTGACGACATTCCTGCAGTGGTTCTCGACGCCCGCAGCGACCGCATATTGGTCAGGAGATATGGAAAAATGCATTTTTTGGCTTATTAACTTCTGAATGGTTTTGCCACCGTAAATCACAAAAAAACTGGGTCTCTTTGTATTCGGTGCATCATGCCGAGTTGATGATGTCCAATTTTCCCATGCTCATGTCAGCCGATTTAGGTGTCTGCCATTTTTAATAATGTTTCAAAATGTCTGTATTTCTTGAACGCATTATCGATCTTACCCGAAAATAATTACACAAAATGTTTGGGCTCCAATGCCCGAACAGGTCACTCAAAACGTGTTGGGGAGCGCGCACCTTGTGATCAAAGTTATAATGACATATCTAGTTAAATGGCTAATAACTTTGAATAAATTGGACTATTGAAATGAAAGTGGTCTCTCCAATTATCATTCTTTGGTTGTCATGCATGAGACACCATCGATACCAATTATGCCAAAATTGGCCCTACTGTCCGTCCGCCATTGTGATTAAAGTTGAAAACCTACTTTTTCAAAACTCATCAGAAACCGTGGGTCCGATTTTCACCAAAATTGAATTCAGATGATCTTCAGACTGTGCCGCAAAAAAGTTATTGATTTGTGTACGATGACAAATGAATCGTTTTTGCATTACCCACCAGCGACCGACAATTCACGCATGATGCCCAATGGACAATTCAGCTGTATCTCTGCAATGCTTTGGCATACTGACACCAAACCTTGTGTGTGCCATTCTCACCCTCACACAGAAAACACCAAACTTGATTTGATTACAAGCGCCACCTGTTGGGTCAAAAGTTATAAGCCCATTTAATCATAATTACTAGTGCTTGTATTTAGGATTTTTCGCCATTCAATTACAATCATCCTAAAATTGCTGTAATTGCTCATTGTTGCATTTGTTCTGATGCTCCACACCATGCTTTGCTCCTCAATTTGCTCTGGAGTGCTGGGCCGTAATGCTGCTTGCCGCTATAGTTAGGGGCCAAGCACCGAAAAGGTGCGTAGGCACCTATGAAATCGTTGGCGTTATTATTAGGGGCAAGCACCGACGGTGCGTAGGCACCTATTGACCTCGTTGGCGTTATTAGGGGCCAAGCACCGAAGGTGTGTAGACACCTATTGTACATGTTGGCGTTATTAGGGGCCAAGCACCGAAGGGGCTTAGGCACCAATTGTATTAGGGCCAAGCAGTTGGCGTATCCGTTGGCGATTAGGGGCCAAGCACCGAAGGTGCTAGGAACATATGTAGGCACCGATCCGAGGTGAACGGCACTATCGTTGGCGTTATTATTATTAGGGGGCAAGCACGAAGGTGAGTAGGCCACTATTGAAATCCGTTGGCGGGTTATTCTTCTTCATTCTTCTTCTTTCCCCGCCGCAAGTCTATGGCAGCCCATCAGAACCGATTGCGGGGAAAAGTGTATAATTTGGCACACTAATAGAGGACAGTCCACCAGCATTAACTTATTGCAAAATTTGAAGTCTCTAAGCTCCAACTCTACTAGCGCACCCACTTGTCCAAAATTTCAATATTTTTAGCTAATAAACTTTTGAACGTAACGCCACAAAATGAAAATTCTTTTTTCTCTGAATCATGACTAAGGCCAAGTCGACAGTGAACCCGAAATGTCAACAAATCGCAAGGTTTAGTTTTTTCGCTATTTTCAATTGTTCGAAAAATCTACTTTTTCGAACTCGTCCTAGGCGGTTAGTCCGATTTCACGAAAATTGGCTCAGATCATCGTCAGGGGAGGTGATGTCGGCAAAAAGTTATGGAATTCAAGTTGAGTTGTCCAACCGTTCTCGAATCCCACGCGAACAAATTCTACGAAAAGCACGCAAAAATGCTTGTGAGGCTATAACTCCGGCAACGGTTTGGCGTATTGAGACCAAACTTGGTGTGTGTTATAACAAGCATGACTTGAGACTACCTCATTTTGGTTTCGACGCGCAGCGCCAACTAGTGGTCAGGAGATATGAAAAATGCATATTTTTTGCTTATAACTTCTGAATGGTTTTGCCAAAAAATCACAAAAACTGTTTCTCATTAGATTCGTGGGGTCATGTCAAGTCGAATGATATCCAATTTTTTCCCGTGTGCGGCCATTTTTTTAGGTGTCGTGCCATTTGAATTATGTTTCAAAATTGCCCTTGTATTTTTTGAAGCATCCTCGTATCGCTACAAAAATAATTACAAACTGTTTGGCTCCATGCCCCTGAAGTACTCAAAACGGTTGGTGGCAGCGCCACCTTGTGGTCAAAATTTATAATGGAATATCTTAAAAATGCTAATAACTTTTGAAAAAATTAGACTATTGCTATGAAAGTCATGTCTCTTTATTCTTTGGGTCTTGCCACAGAGAACATCGATACGAAATTATTCCAAAATGTGGCCATACTTCCTGTCCGCCATTTTATTAAAGTGAAAACCTACTTTTTCGAACTCCTCCTAGACCGTAGTACGATTTTTCACCAAATTTGGTTCGAATCATCTTCAGACCAAGCTGACAAAAAGTTATGGATTTCGTGTTGATATACGAAACGGTTTTCGTTTAGCTCATCAACGAATTTGTTTTTGTAAGAGTTTTGTGTTTGTAAGATGCCAAAATACATCTGAGGCTGTATCTCGGCAAAGCTTTGACATATTTGTACCAAACTTTGTAGGTGCCATTGCCACCTCAGATTTGGACCATGCAACATCAAATTGGTGAACAGTGCCACCTATTGGTCAAGAGTAATAAATCATTCATTAATCATTAATAATTACATTATAAAAATGGCTAATAACTTTTTATTGCATTAGCCTATTGCAATGAAACTGGTCTTAACAATATTCCTTGGCTTATGCCGACAACATAGATACCAAATATGCCAGAGTACGCTGAACTTCCTGTCCGCCATTTTAATTATGTTGAAACACTACTTTTCCGAACTCCTCATCAACCCGTTTGGTCAGATTTTTCACCAAAAATGAATCAGATGATCTTCAGACTGTGTCTGACAAAATGTTATGGACTTTGTTATCGATAGACAAAACCGTTTTCGCAACCCCCACCAAAACAGTGACGAATTTCAGGCATGATGCCAAAATGACACTCAGCATGTCTATCTGCAATGCTGGCATACTGACACCAAACCTTTGTGTGTGCCATTGTCAACTCACACAGCAAACAACAAAATTATTTGAATACAGCGCCACTATGGTGGTTCAAAAGTGATAAGCCATTTAATCATAATACTTAGCTGCTTGTATTTATGATTTTTCCCACCATTCAATTACACCAATCATCTAAATGGCTTCAGTTACTCCTTTCTGCATTTCGTCTGATGGTCCACGCCATGCTTAGCTCCCAGTTTGCCTTCTGGAGTGCTTGGACCCGTAATTGCTGTTTGCCAGCATATTTAGGGGCCAAGCACCGAAGGTGCTTAGGCACCTATTGTATCCGTTAGGATTCTTCTTTTTCTTCTTCTTCTTCTTCTTATTATATTAATTATTCTTAGTATTCTTATTCTCCGCTATCGCCGCAGGTCTATGGCAGCCCATAGAAACCGATTGCGGGAAAGTTCTGAAATTTGGAACGCGCTAATAGGAGGAAATTGTCAACATTAACCAGAGCCACATGTGAAGTCTCTAATTCAAAACTCTCTAGCGCCACCACTGTCCAACTTTCAAAAATTTTATGCTAATAGCGTTTGAACCTGTAAGGGTGTACTAAGGAAAATTATATTTTTTCTCCTGAATCCTTGGCTTAATTGCCAAGTCGATGGAACCCCAAAATTCAAAAAACGCAAGGTTTAGTTTTTTTTACTTTCAAGTGTAACGATATTCGAAAAAAAAACCCCACTTTTCTATCTTCCTAGACAGTTAGTCCCTTTCTCACCAAAATTAGCTCAGATCATCTCAGACCATGCTGGCAAAAAAGTTATGGAATTCAAGTTGATTATTCAAAACGTTCTGGAATAACATGCAACGGAATCAAGAAAAAGCACGCAAAAAATAGTTATGAGGCCCCATATCTCCGTAACGCGTTTAGCGTATTGAAACCAAACTTGGTGTATGTTGTTAACAAAGCATAGCCTGAGGCTACCTGCAACTGTTTTGGTGCAGTGCCCCTAGTGGTCAGGAGATACGAAAAATGCATATTTTTGCACAGAACGTCTGAAGTGGTTGGCCAAAAATCACAAAACTGGTCTCTTCAGATTCGGTACATCATGCTGAATCGAACGATACCCAGTTTTCCCCATTGTCAGCCATTTTGGGCGTCGGCCATTTTGAATTATTACCTATATTGCTGTATTTCACAAACGCATTAGCGTATCATTACGAAACTAATTACAAAAATGTTCTACACCGTGCTCTGAAGGTACTCAAAAACTTTGGGCACAGCGCCACCTTGTGGTCAAAAGTTATAAAGAAATTTACATACTAATGCTAATAACGTTTGAATACATTTGGACTATTGGAATGAAAGTGACTATCCTAAAATTTTTGGATAATGCGAGAACATTGATACCAATTATGACAAAATTGGCCAAAAACTCCTGTCCGCCATTTTGCTTCATATGTGCAAACCTAATTTCGACCAAACCCTCCTAGACCGTTAGTCCGCACCCTCTTCCCCCAAGGCTGGTTCACGACTCTCCTCAGACCAAGCTCTGATTAAAAAGTTTCTATGGATCGTTTCGTTGTATATACCCGAAACGGTTTTAGTTTAGCGCACCAACGCTATTGTTGGACAGGATGTCAAAAACACTTGAGGCTGTATCTCGGCACAGATTGCACTATATTTGCCACCAAACTCTGTAGTTCCATTGTCACAAAAGATGATCCATGCCACATCAATTGCGGTAACAGCGACCACCTATTGTTCTGGCAGTAATACTCATTCATTAACCAGTTCAAGTTAATAGCATTATAAAAAAATCGCTAATCACTTTTGATTGATTGGACCTAGTGCACTGAACACTGCTCTCAAAATATTCCGTTTGTTTATGCCGACGAATTACATAACAAATATGTCAGAGAAGTACCGTGAACTTTCTGACGGGCCATTTGAGTTAGTGTTGCAAAGACCTACTTTCGAAAATCCTCCTCACGTTGCGTGCGATATTATCACCAAAATGGAATCAGCTTCTTTCAGGCCGGCTGGCAACAAATGTTGTGGATTTCGTAGCGAGAGGGCAAACCGGTTTGTTCGAGCATACCAATGCGACCGATTTCGAGCTGGATGCCAAAATGTTATATCTGAGCCTGTATCTCGGCACAGGCTTTGAACCTATTGACACTCAAACTTTGCAGGTGACATTGTCACCCTCACAAAGACCACACCCACATCATTTGCTTACCAGCGCCACCTATGGTCTGGATAGTAAATACATTCATTAATTCATAATTATTTGCCTTTTTGAAACTTTCATGATTTTTGATGTCATGGACCTATTGTAATCACAATGATCTAAAATTGGTTGTATTTGCTCGTTGGTTCATTTGCGACATATCCTAATATATCAATTTAGGTCATCAATACTAAAGCCGAAACTTTCTGTCGGCCCCGTTGATGATGCTTGAAAACTTACTTTTTGCATCCTCTAACCGTGTGGTCGTCTTCAGCCAAAAGTCAGAAGCAGACGATCTTCAGGACTGTGCCTGACGGGAAAGTTGTGGAAATTTGTCGGAAAGAAAGCGGACCGTGTCAAATTCACAGAACGCAAATTAAAAAGTCTGTAAGTACTGCTGTCAAAATGACATTAAGGCTAATCTCTCCAAGCAATGTCCTACTGACAACAAACTTGTACCATGCAATAGTCCAGCCGGAACATTATTATGTTTCACTGGAATCCTGGCGCATTTGTGGGCCCACCTAGTGGCAAACGGGACAAGCAATAAAGCTCATCGCCAGTGTTGCTTATTGTTTTTCAAGCACTTTGACTAGAAATATCTTAACAAGGTACTAATACTCCGTCTGGTTCGTCTGAAGCTTGATACTGAGAGCATCGGCCCCGTAATGCTGACTTGCAGCTCTATTCTTCTTCTTGATTCTTCCGGCAAAAAGTTATGGAATTCAAGTTGAGCTTTCGGCGGACGTTCTGGATAATTCCACGCAAGAACGGAATTCAAGAAAAAAACACGCAAACCAAAGCAATATTCTGAAGGCTATATCATACGCTACGGGTAGGCGTATTGAGACCAAAACTTACAATTGTATGCGGTGTAACAAGCAAGCGTGAGGCACACCTGCAGTGTTCGGTATTTTCTGAATCTGCCACCTAGTGGTAAGGAGAATGACGACAAATATGCAAATTTTTGCACAAACTTTGGAATTGGTTTTGGGCCAAAAATCACAAAACACTGGTCTCTTCAGATTCGGTCCTGCATCCTGTTGAACTCGAAATGATACCCAGTTTTTCCCGTGTCAGCCATTTTTGGGCGCCGGCCATTTTGAAATTATGTATCTAAATTGCTGTATTTCACATAACGCATCCTCGTATCGCCTACAAAACGAATTACAAAAATGTTCTACTCCATGCTTGGAAGCTACTCAAAAACTTTGGTGGCAGAGCCACCTTGTGGTCAAAATTTATAAAGGACAATATTACAATAACTGCTAAATAACGTTTGAATACATTGCGATATAGACTAATTGAAAGTGATCTCTCAAATTCTTTGGATCATGCCAAGAACATCGATTACCACTTATCCAAAATTGGCCACTACTTCCTGGTCGCCCAGTTTAGATTCATGTTGGAAAACCTACTGTGTCCAAACTCCTACTAGACAGTTAGTCCAATGTACACCAAATGTGACGACGAAATTCATCTTCAGACCATGCTGGCCAAAACAGTTAGGATGTCGGTGTACTATATACGAAACGGGGTTCGTTTAGCGCACAACCGGAAATTTGTTTGTAAGGATGTTTTGGTTTGTTTGAGGCCAAAATACATCTGAGGCGTATCTCGGCAAAGTTGGACATATGGTACTAAAACTTTGTAGGGGGCCATTGTACCTCAGAACCTGGCCCTGCCACATCCAATTTGGTAACAGCGCACCCTATTGTTCGGAGTAGTATACAAACATTCAGTACTTCTTAATTATTAGCATTTATAAAATGCTTCATAACTTTGACTTGCATTTTGACCTATTGTAATGAAAAAACTGGTCTCTAAAAGCATATTCCTGGGTTATGCCGACAACATACCTACAAATTATTCCAGAATAAGCTGGAACGTTTCTGTCCGCCATTTATGTAATTTATGTTGAAAACCTACTTTTTCGAACTCCTCATCAACCTTTGGTCCGATTTTCACATTGGCAAAAAGTTGAATCAGATGATCTTCAGGACTGTGCTGACAAAATGTTATGGACTTTGTATCGATAGAACAAAACCGTTTTCGACATATTACCACAGTGACGAATTTCAGCATGATGCCACAAATTTGGACACTTCAGCCTGTATATCTGCAAATTCTTAATGGCATACTTTGACACCAACTTTGTGTGGGCCATTGTCACCTCACACAGAACACAACAAAATTATTTTGAATACAGACGCCACCTGTGGTCAAAAGTGCTTTTGAAGCCATACTTTAATCATAATACTAGTGCTTGTATTTATGATTTTTCCACCATTTCAATTACAATCATCCTAAAATGGCTTCAGTTACTCCTTTCTGCATTTGGTCTGATGGTCCACGCCATGCTTAGCTCCTCAGTTTGCCTCTGGAGTGCTTGGCCCCGTAATTGCTGTTTGCAGCTATATTTAGGGGCCAAGCACCGAAGGTGCTTAGGCACCTATTGTATCCGTTAGGATTCTTCTTCTTCTTCTTCTTCTTCTTATTATTATTCTTCCGCTTCCGCCGCAAGTCTATGGCAGCCCATAGAACCGACTGCGGGAAAGTTCTGAATTGTGGATACGCTAATAGAGGACATTGTCAACAACATTAACCAGAGCCAATGTGAAGTCTCTAATTCAAACTCTCTAGCGCCACCACTTGTCCCAAACTTTAAAAATTTTATGCTAATAGCGTTTGAACCTTAAGGTACATAAGGCACATTTATATTTTTCTCTGAATCCTTGGCTCATGCCAAGTCGATTGAAACCCCAAAATTCAAAAAACGCAAGGTTTAGTTTTTTTTTTTCTATTTTTAGATATTCGAAAAAAGTACTTTTTCTATCTCTCCTAGACAGTTAGAAATCCCTTTCTCACCAAAATTAGCTCAGATCATCTTCAGACCATGCTGGCAAAAAGTTATGGAATTCAAGTTGATTCCGTAAAACGTTCTGGAATAACATGCAACCGAATTCAAGAAAAAGCACGCAAAAATATGTTATGAGGCCATATCTCCGTAACGGTTTAGCGTATGGAAACCAAACTTGGTGTGTGTTGTAAAAAGCATAGCCTGAGGCTACCTGCACTGTTTTGGTGCAGTGCCCCCTAGTGGTCAGGAGATACGAAAAATGCATATTTTTGCACAGAACGTCTGAATGGTTTGGCCAAAAATCACAAAACTGGTCTCTTCAGATTCGGTGCATCATGCTGAATCGAACGATACCCAGTTTTCCCATGTCAGCCATTTTGGGCGTCGGCCATTTTGAATTATTACCTATATTGCTGTATTTCACAAACGCATTAGCGTATCATTACGAAACTAATTACAAAAATGTTCTACACCGTGCTCTGAAGGTACTCAAAAACTTTGGGCACAGCGCCACCTTGTGGTCAAAAGTTATAAAGAAATTTACAATAAATGCTAATACGTTTGAATACATTGGACTATTGGAATGAAAGTGATCTCCCTAAATTCTTTGGATCATGCCGAGAACATTGATACCAATTATGACAAAATTGGCCATACTTCCTGTCCGCCATTTTGATTAAAGTTGAAAACCTACTTTTTCGAACTCCTCCTAGACCGTTAGTCCGATTTTCACCAAATTTGGTTCGGATCATCTTCAGACCAAGCTGATAAAAAGTTATGGAATTCGTGTTGATATACGAAACGGTTTTCGTTTAGCGCATCAACGAATTTGTTCTTAAGATGCCAAAACACTTCTGAGGCTGTATCTCGGCAAAGCTTTGACATATTTGCACCAAACTTTGTAGGTGCCATTGTCACCTCAGACTGACCATGCCACATCAATTTGGTAACAAGCGCCACCTATTGGTCAAGAGTAATAAACCATTCATTAACCAGTAATAATTACCATTTATAAAAATGCTAATAACTTTTATTGCATTAGCCTTTTGCAATGAAAATGCCCTCAAAAATATTCCTGGGTTTATGCCGAAGACCTACATACCAAATATGCCAGAGTACGCTGAACTTCCTGTCCGCCATTTTGATTTATGTTGGAAACCTACTTTTTCGAACTCCTCATCAACCGTTGGTCCGATTTTCACCAAAATTGAATCAGATGATCTTCAGACTGTGCTGACAAAATGTTGTGGATTTTGTATCGATAGGCAAAACCGTTTTCGCATACCACAGCGACGAATTTCAAGCATGATGCCAAAATGACACTTCAGCCTGTATCTCTGCAATGCTTTGGCATACTGACACCAAACTTTGTGTGTAACATTGTCACCTCACACAGAACACACCCAAAATCATTTGATTACAGCGCCACCTGTTGGTCAAAAAGTGATAAACCATTTAATCATAATACTAGTGCTTGTGCAGCTATATTTTCCGCAATTTCTATCACAATCATCCTAAAATTGCTGTAATTGCTCATTGTTGCATTTGGTCTGATCCTCCATGCCATTTTTAGATCCTCAATTTGCCGCTGGAGTGCTTGGCCCCGTAATTGCTGCTTGCAGCTATATTTATTATTATTCTTCTTCTTCTTCAGCCGCAAGTCTAAGGCAGCCCATAGAACCGATTGCGGGAAAGTTGTGAAATTTGGCACACTCATAGAGGACAGTGTCAACATTAACCATCGCAAATTTAAAGTCTCTAACTCCAGCTCTCTAGCGCCACCATTTGTCCAAAAACTTTCAAAAATGTCTGCTAATAACATTTGAACCATAAGGTACAGAAGGAACATTATATTTTTCTCTGAATCCTTGGCTCATGCCAAGTCGATTGAGCCCAAAAATTCAAAAATCGCAAGGGTTTAGTTTTTTTTTCTATTTTTAGATAATTCGAAAAAAGTACTTTTTCTATCTCTTCCTAGACCGGTTAGTCCGATTCTCACAAAAATGAGCTCAGATCATCTTAAGACCATGCTGGCAAAAAAGTTATGGAATTCAAGTTGATTATTCAAAACGTTTCTGGAATAACACGCAAACGAATTCAAGAAAAAACACGCAAAAATATTTGATGAGGCTATATCTCCGCAACGGTTTAGGGTGTTGAGACCAAACTTAGTGTATGTTGTAACAAGCATAGCCTGATGCTACCTGCAGTGTTTCGACGCAGCGCCACCTAGTGGTCAGGAGATACGAAAAATTTATATTTTTGCTTATAACTTCTGAATGGTTTGGCCAAAAATCACAAAACTGTTGCCATCTCTTCTGATTCGGTTCATCATGTTGAATCGAATGATACCCAGTTTTCCCATGTCTGCCATTTTGGGCGTCGGCCATTTTGAATTATTATCTAAGTTGCTGTATTTCACAAACGCATTATCGTATCGTTACGAAACTAATTACAAAAATGTTCGACACCGTGCCCTGATGGTACTCAAAAACTTTGGTGGCAGCGCCACCTTGTGGTCAAAAGTTATAATGAAATATCTGATATATGCTAATAACTTTTGAATACATTGGACTATTGGAATGAAAGTGGTCTCGCTATATTCTTTGGGTAATGCCGAGAACATAGATAACAAACTTTTTCGACAAAATTGGCCAAACTTCCTGTCCGCCATTTTGATTCATGCTGAAAACCTACTTTTTCGAACTCATCCAAAAAGTGTTTTCATCTAACACATCCACAAATTAGCTGGAATGATGCCAAACTGCGTGTGAGACTGTATCTCTGCAGTCGATATACGGAAACGGTTTTTCGTTTAGCGCACCAACGAATTTGTTGTAAGGATGCCAAAATGTACCTGAGGCTGTATCTCTGCACAGATTTGACATATTTACACCAAACTTTGCATGTGCCATTGTCACCACAAATTGATCACGACCACATCAATTTGGTAACAGCGCCACCTATTGGTCTGGAGTAATAAACATTCATTTATTCTTAATTATTAGCATTTTTGAAAAATTCATAACTTTTGATTGCATTGACCTATTGTAATGAAACTGATCTCAAAATATTTCTTGGGACATGCCGACAACATGCATATCAATTATGTCATAATAAGCCAAACTTTCTGTCGGCCATTTTAATTTATGTTGAAAACCTACTTTTTTGCTCTCCTCATCAACCTTTGGTCCAATTTTCACTAAAATCGAATACAATCATCTTCAGACTGTGCTGATAAAATGTTATGGATTTCGTGTCGATGAGGCATCCGTTTTCGTACAGCACTGCTATAGCTTTAAGCACTGTGTCAAAATGACTCCAAGGCTATATCTCTTAGAAGCTTTGACATACTGACACCATAATTTGTATGTGCAATAGTCACCTCACAATGACCATTCCACACTACATTTGGTAACAGGCACCACCTATTGGTCAAACGTGATAAGCCAATAAATCCTATTACTAGTTGTTGTGATTAATTGTTTTCAAGCCATTTTGCCTAAAAAGTAATCTTAAAACGGTTTTAATTACTCATTCCCGCCGTTCGTTCTGAAGCTGCTCCTGTAGTGCGTGGCCCGTAATTGCTGCTGCTTGCAGCTATATTTAGGGGCCAAGCACACGAAGGTGCTTAGGCACCTATTGTATCCGTTGGCGTTATTCTTTTTCTTTCTTCTTCTTTTCTTCTTCTTCTTCTCTTCTTTTCTTCTTCTTCTTCTCTTCTTCCGCCACAAGTCTATGGGCAGCCCCCATAGAACCGATTGCGGGGAAAGTTGTATAATTTGGCACACTGATAGAGGACAGTCCCAGCATTAACTATAGCAAATTTGAAGTCTCTAACTCTAAAACTCTACGCGCCACCACTTGTCCAAAGTTTCAATATTTAATGCTATAACTTTTGAACCGTAAGCCACAAAATGAAATTCTTTTTTCCTCTGAATCCTTGGCTCATGCCAAGTCAAATGAACCCCAAAATTCAAAAATCGCAAGGTTTAGTTTTTTCGCTATTTTCAATTGTTTGAAAAACTTACTTTTTCGAACTCGTCCTAGACGGTTAGTCCGATTTTCACTAAAATTGGCTCAGATCATCTTCAGACCATGCCGGCAAAAAGTTATGGAAATCAAGTTGATTCGTCCAAACGTTCTCGAATACCATGCGAAAAAATTCTACGAAAAGCACGCAAAATGCTTGTGAGGCTATAACTCCGCAACGGTTTGGCGTATTGAGACCAAACTTGGTGGGTGTTATAACAAGCATGAACGAGAGACCACCTGCAGTGTTTTCGACGCAGCGCAACCTAGTGGTCAGGAGATAGAAAAATGCATATTTTTTAGCTTATAACTTCTGAATGGTTTGGCCAAAAATCACAAAACTGGTCTCTTTAGATTGGGGTGGGTCATGCCGAGTCGAATGATATCCAATATCACGTGTCGGCCCACTTTGGGCGTCGGCCATTTTGAATTATGTTTAAAATCCTGTATTTTTTGAACGCATTATCGTATCGTTACAAAATAATTACAAAAAGTTTGGCTCCATGCCCTGAAGCTACTCAAGAAGTTTGGTGGCAGCGCCACCTTGTGGTAAAAAGTTATAATGAAATATCATAAAAATACTAATAACTTTTGAAAAAATTTGACTATTAAAATGAAAATCATCTCCTTATATTCTTTGGGTCCTGCCAAGAACATTGATACCAATTATGCCAAAATTGGCCATACTTCCTGTCAGCCATTTTGATTCATGTTGAAAACCTACTTTTTTCGAAACTTCTCCTAGACCGTCAGTCCGATTTTCACAAAATTTTAACTCGGATCATCTTCAGAGGTGCTGATGAGAGTTTATGGATTTCGTGTCGATATACGAAACGGTTTTCGTTTAGCGCATCAACTAATTTGTTCGTAAGATGCCAAAATACATCTGAGGCTGTATCTCTGCAAAGCTTTGACATTTTTGCACCAAACTTTGTATGTGCCATTGTCACCTCAGACTGACCATTGTCACATCAAATTTTGGTAACAGCGCCACCTATGGTCAAGAGTAATAAACCATTCATTAACCATTAATAATTACATTTATAAAAATGCTAATAACTTTTTTATTGCATTAGCCTATTGCAATAAATCTGGTCTCAAAATATTCCTTGGCTTAGGCCGAAAACATAGATACCAAATATGCCAGAGTACGCTGAACTTCCTGTCCGCCATTTTGATTTATGTTGAAAACCTACTTTTTCCGAACTCATCATCAACCGTTGGTCCGATTTTCACCAAAATTGAATCAGATGGATCTTCAGACTGTGCGTGACAAAATGTTATGGATTTTTGTATCGATAGACAAAACCATTACGCATACCACAGCGACGAATTTCAGGCATGATGCCAAAATGACACTTGAGGCTGTATCTCTGCAATGCTTTAGCATACTGACACCAAACTTTGTGTGTGCCTTTCTCACCTCACACAGAACACACAAAAATGATTTGATCACAGCGCCACCTGTTGGTCAACAGTGATAAGCCATTTGATCATAATAATACTAGTGCTTGTTTTATGATTTTGTTCCCGCCATTTCAATTACAATCATCCTAAAATTGCTGTAATTCTCGCTCATTGTTGCTCCACGCCATGCTTAGCTCCTCAATATGCCGCTGGAGTGCTTGGCCCCGCAATTGCTGCTTGCAGCTATATTTCTTCTTCTTCTTCTTCTTCCGCCGCAAGTCTATGGCAGCCCATAGAACCGATTGCGGGAAAGTTGTTAATTTGGCACACATGATAGAGGACAGTCCCAGCATTAACTATGGCAAATTTGAAGTCTCTATCTTCTACTCTCTAGCGCCACCACTTGTCCAAAATTTCAATATTTTTATGCTAGTAACTTTTGAACGGTAAGCCACAAAAAAATAAAATTAATTTTTCCTCTGAATCCTTGGCTCATGCCAATTCGAATGAACCCCGAAATTCAAAAATCGCAAGGTTTAGTTTTTTCGCTATTTTCAAATTGTTCGAAAAACCTACTTTTTCGAACTCGTCCTAGACGGTTAGTCTTCGTCCATCACAAAAATTGGCTCAGATCATCTTCATACAATGTTGGAAAAAAGTTATGGAATTCAAGTTGATTCGTCCAACCGTTCTCGAATACCACGCGATAAAATTCTACGAAAAGCACGCAAAAATGCTTGTGAGGCTATAACTCCGCAACGGTTTGGCGTATTGAGACCAAACTTGGTGGGTGATATAACAAGCATGACCTGAGACTACTTGCAGTGTTTCGACGCAGCGCCACCTAGTGGTCAGGAGATATGAAAAATGCATATTTTTACTTATAACTTCTGAATGGTTTGGCCAAAAATCATAAAACTGGTCTCGTTAGATTGGGTGGGTCATGCCGAGTCGAAGGATATGCAATTTTCACGAGTCGGCCATTTTGGGCGTCGGCCATTTTGAATTATGTTTCAAAATGCTGTATTTTTTTAACGCATTATCGTATCGTTACGAAAATAATTACAAAAATGTTTGGCTCCATGCCCTGAAGCTACTCAAAAAGTTTGGTGGCAGCGCCACCTTGTGGTCAAAAGTTATAATGAAAAATATAAAAAATGCTAATAACTTTTGAAAAAAAAAATTAGACTATTGAAATCAAACTGGTCTCGCTATATTCTTTGGGTCATGCCGATAACATCGATACCAATTATTCCAAAATTGGCCATACTTCCTGTCCGCCATTTTGATTAAAGTTGAAAACCTACTTTTCGAACTCCTCCTAGACCGTTAGTCCGATTTTCACCAAATTTGGTTCGGATCATCTTCAGACCAAGCTGATAAAAAGTTATGGAATTCGTGTTGATTTACGAAACGGTTTTCGTTTAGCGCATCAAAGAATTTGTTCGTAAGATGCCAAAACACTTCTGAGGCTGTATCTCGGCAAAGCTTTGACATATTTGCACCAAACTTTGTAGGTGCCATTGTCACCTCAGACTGACCATGCCACATCAATTTGGTAACAGCGCCACCTATTGGTCAAGAGTAATAAATCATTCATTAACCAGTAATAATTACATTTATAAAAATGCTAATAACTTTTTATTGCATTAGCCTTTTGCAATGAAACTGGCCTCAAAATATTCCTTGGTTTATGCCGACAACATACATACCAAATATGCCAGAGTACGCTGAACTTCCTGTCCGCCATTTTGATTCATGTTGAAAACCTACTTTTTCGAACTCCTCATCAACCGTTGGTCCGATTTTCACCAAAATTGAATCAGATGATCTTCAGACTGTGCTGACAAAATGTTGTGGATTTTGTATCGATGGGCAAAACCGTTTTCGCATACCACAGCGACGAATTTCAAGCATGATGCCAAAATGCCACTTCAGCCTGTATCTCTGCAATGCTTTGGCATACTGACACCAAACTTTGTGTGTAACATTGTCACCTCACACAGAACACACCCAAATCATTTGATTACAGCGCTACCTGTTTGGTCAAAAGGTGATAAACCATTTATCATAATACTAGTGCTTGTATTTTTATGATTTTCCCTTCTCCGCCATTTCTATCACAATCATCCGATAAAATTGCTGTAATTTGCTCCAGTGTTGCATTTGGTCTGATCCTCCATGCCATGTTTAGATCCTCAATTTGCCGCTGGAGTGCTTGGCCCCGTAATTGCTGCTTGCAGCTATATTTATAATTTTTTCTCAATCTTCTTCAGCCGCAAGTCTAAGGCAGCCCATAGAACCGATTGCGGGAAAGTTGTATAATTTGGCACACTGATAGAGGACAGTCCCAGCATTAACTATAGCAAATTTGAAGTCTCTAACTCCAAATCTCTAGCGCCACCACTTGTCCAAAATTTCAATATTTTTATGCTAATAACTTTTGAACCGTAAGCCACAACATGAAAATTCTTTTTTCCTCTGAATCCTTGGCTCAGGCCAAGTTGAATGAACCCCGAAATTCAAAAATAGCAAGGTTTAGTTTTTTCGCTATTTTCAATTGTTTGAAAAACTTACTTTTACGAACTCGTCCTAGACGGTTAGTCCGATTTTCACGAAAATTGGCTCAGATCATCTTCAGATGATGCCGGCAACAAGTTATGGAATTCAAGTTGATTTGTCCAACCGTTCTCGAATACCACGCAAACAAATTCTACGAAATGCACACAAAAATGCTTGTGAGGCTATAACTCCGCAACGATTTGGCGTATTGAGACCAAACTTGGTCTGTGTTATAAGAAGCATGACCTGAGACTACCTGCAGTGTTTCGACGCAGCGCCACCTAGTGGTCAGGAGATATGAAAAGTGCATATTTTGCTTATAACTTCTGAATGGTTTTGCCAAAAATCACAAAACTGGTCTATTTGTATTCGGGGCATCATGCTGAGTCGAATGATATCCAATTTTCACGTGTCGGCCATTTTAGGTGTCGGCCATTTTGAATTATGTTTCAAAATGCTGTATTTTTTGAACGCATTATCGTATCGCTATGAAAATAATTACAAAAATGTTTGGCTCATTGGCCTAAAGCTACTCAAACGTTTGGTGGCAGCGCCACCTTGTGGTCAAAAGTTTTATAATGAAACATCTTATAAATGCTAATAACTTTTGAAAAAATTTGACTATTGCAATGAAAGTCATGTCTCTATATTCTTTCGGTCATGCCGAGAACATCGATACCGATATGCCAAAATTGGGCCATACTTCCTGTCCGCCATTTTGGTTCATGTTGAAAACCTACTTTTTCGAACTCCTCCTAGACCGTTAGTCCGATTTTCACCAAATTTGACTCGGATTATCTTCAGCGTGTGCTGACAAAAAGTTATGGATTTCGTGTCGATATACGAAACGGTTTTCGTTTAGCGCATCAACAAATTTGGTAGTTAGATGCCAAAATACATCTGAGGCTGTATCTCTGCAAAGCTTTGACATTTTTGCACCAAACTTTGTAGGTGCCATTGTCACCTCACACTGACCATGCCACAGCAATTTGGAAACAGCGCCACCTATTGGTCAAGAGTAATAAATCATTCATTAACCATCAATAATTACATTTATGAAAATGCTAATAACTTTTTATTGCATTAGCCTATTGCAATGAAACTGATCTCAAAATATTCCTTGGCTTATGCCGACAACATAGATACCAAATATGCCAACAGTACGCTGAACTTCCTGTCCGCCATTTTGATTTATGTTGAAAACCTACTTTTTCAAACTCCTCATCAACCGTTGGTCCAATTTTCACCAAAATCGAGACAAATGATCTTCAGGCTGTGGTGACAAAAAGTTATGGATTTCATGTTGATAGACAAAACCGTTCACCAAGCATACCACAGTGGCAAATTTGATGCATGATGCCAAAATGACACGTCTGGCTGTATCTCGGCACTGCTTTGGCATATTGACACCAAACGTTGTGTGTGCCATTGTCACCTCACACAGAGCACACCCAAATCATTTGATTACAGCGCCACCTGTTGGTCAAATGTGGTAAGTCGTTTAATCATAACACTAGTGGCTGGTTTTTATGATTTTTCCCCCGCCATTTCAATTACAATCATCCTAAAATGGCTTCAATTACTAATTTCCACCGTTGGTGGGATGCTATATGCCATGCTTAGCTCCTCAATTTGCCTCTGGAGTGCTTGGCCCCGTAATTGCTGCTTGCAGCTATATTTATTATTATTATTCTTCTGCTTCCGCCGCAAGTCTATGGCAGCCCATAGAACCGACTGCGGGAAAGTTGTGAAATTTGGCACACTCATAGAGGACAGTGTCAACATTAACCATCGCAAATTTAAAGTCTCTAACTCCAGCTCTCTAGCGCCACCATTTGTCCAAACTTTCAAAAAATGTCTGCTAATAACATTTGAACCATAAGGTACAGAAGGAACATTATATTTTTCTCTGAATCCTTGGCACATGCCAAACCGTCGATTTGAACCCCAAAATTCAAAAATCGCAAGGGTTTAGTTTTTTTTTCTATTTTTAGATATTCGAAAAAAGTACTTTTTCTATCTCTTCCTAGACGGTTAGTCCGACTCTCACCAAAAATGAGCTCAGATCATCTTAAGAACATGCTGGCAAAAAGTTATGGAATTCAAGTTGATTATTCAAAACGTTCTGGAATAACACGCAAACGAATTCAAGAAAAAACACGCAAAAATAGTTATGAGGCTATATCTCCGCAACGGTTTAGTGTATTGAGACCAAACTTAGTGTATGTTGTAACAAGCATAGCCTGAGGCCACCTGCAGTGTTTCGGTGCAGTGCCCCCTAGTGGTCAGGAGATACGAAAAATGCATATTTTTGCACAGAACTTCTGAATGGTTTGGCCAAAAATCACAAAACTGGTCTCTTCACATTCTGTGCATCATGTTGAATCGAGTGATACCCAGTTTTCCCATGTCAGCCATTTTGGGCGTCGGCCATTTTGAATTATTATCTAAGTTGCTGTATTACACAAACGCATTATCGTATCGTTACGAAACTAATTACAAAGTGTTCGACACCGTGCCCTGATCGGTACTCAAAAACTTTGGTGGCAGCGCCACCTTGTGGTCAAAAGTTATAATGAAATATCTGATATATGCTAATAACTTTTGAATACATTGGACTATTGGAATGAAAGTGGTCTCGCTATATTCTTTGGGTAATGCCGAGAACATCGATACCAATTACGACAAAATTGGCCAAACTTCCTGTCCGCCATTTTGATTCATGCTGAAAACCTACTTTTTCGAACTCCTCCTAGACCGTTAGTTCGAATACCAAAAAATTTTACTCAAATCATCTTCAGACCATGCTGGCAAAAAGTTATGGATTTCGTGTCGATATACGAAACGGTTTTTGTTTAGCGCACCAACGAATTTGTTGTAAGGATGCCAAAATGTATCTGAGGCTGTATCTCTGCACAGATTTGACATATTTACACCAAACTTTGCATGTGCAATTGTCACCACAAATTGATCACGCCACATCAATTTGGTAACAGCACCACCTATTGGTCTGGAGTAATAAACATTCATTAATTCTTAATTATTAGCATTTTTGAAAAATTCATAACTTTTGATTGCATTGACCTATTGTAATGAAACTGATCTCAAAATATTTCTTGGGACATGCCGACAACATGCATATCAATTATGTCATAATAAGCCAAACTTTCTGTCGGCCATTTTAATTTATGTTGAAAACCTACTTTTTTGCTCTCCTCATCAACCTTTGGTCCAATTTTCACTAAAATCGAATACAATCATCTTCAGACTGTGCTGACAAAATGTTATGGATTTCGTGTCGATGAAAGCATCCGTTTTCGTACAGCACCGCTATAAGCTTTAAGCACTGTGTCAAAATGACTCCAAGGCTATATCTCTTCGAAGCTTTGACATACTGACACCATAATTTGTATGTGCAATAGTCACCTCACAATGACCATTCCACACTAATTTGGTAACAGCACCACCTATTGGTCAAACGTGATAAGCCAATAAATCCTATTACTAGTTGTTGTGTTTATTGTTTTCAAGCCATTTTGCCTAAAATAATCTTAAAACGGTTTTAATTACTCATTCCCGCCCCGCCGTTCGTCTGAAGCTTGCTCCTGTAGTGCTTGGCCCCGCAATTGCTGCTTGCAGCTATATTTAGGGGCCAAGCACCGAAGGTGCGTAGGCAACTATTGTATCCGTTGGCGTCATTCTTCTTCTTCTTCTTCTTCTTCTTCTTCTTCTTCTTCTTCTTCTTCTTCTTCCGCCACAAGTCTATGGCAGCCCATAGAACCGATTGCGGGAAAGTTGTATAATTTGGCACACTGATAGAGGACAGTCCCAGCATTAACTATAGCAAATTTGAAGTCTCTAACTCTAAAACTCTAGCGCCACCACTTGTCCAAAGTTTCAATATTTTTATGCTAATAACTTTTGAACCGTAAGCCACAAAATTAAAATTCTTTTTTCCTCTGAATCCTTGGCTCATGCCAAGTCGAATGAACCCCAAAATAAAAAAATCGCAAGGTTTAGTTTTTTCGCTATTTTCAATTGTTTGAAAAACTTACTTTTTCGAACTCGTCCTAGACGGTTAGTCCGATTTTCACTAAAATTGGCTCAGATCATCTTCAGACCATGCCGGAAAAAGTTATGGAAATCAAGTTGATTCGTCCAAACGTTCTCGAATACCATGCGAAAAAATTCTACGAAAAGCACGCAAAAATGCTTGTGAGGCTATAACTCCGCAACGGTTTGGCGTATTGAGACCAAACTTGGTGGGTGTTATAACAAGCATGAACTGAGACCACCTGCAGTGTTTCGACGCAGCGCAACCTAGTGGTCAGGAGATATGAAAAATGCATATTTTTGCTTATAACTTCTGAATAGTTTGGCCAAAAATCACAAAACTGGTCTCTTTAGATTGGGTGGGTCATGCCGAGTCGAATGATATCCAAATTCACGTGTCGGCCACTTTGGGCGTCGGCCATTTTGAATTATGTTTTAAAATCCTGTATTTTTTGAACGCATTATCGTATCGTTACGAAAATAATTACAAAAATGTTTGGCTCCATGCCCTGAAGCTACTCAAGAAGTTTGGTGGCAGCGCCACCTTGTGGTCAAAAGTTATAATGAAATATCATAAAAATACTAATAACTTTTGAAAAAATTTGACTATTAAAATGAAAATCATCTCCTTATATTCTTTGGGTCCTGCCAAGAACATTGATACCAATTATGCCAAAATTGGCCATACTTCCTGTCAGCCATTTTGATTCATGTTGAAAACCTACTTTTTCGAACTTCTCCTAGACCGTCAGTCCGATTTTCACAAAATTTTACTCGGATCATCTTCAGAGTGTGCTGATGAAAAGTTATGGATTTCGTGTCGATATACGAAACAGTTTTCTTTTAGCGCATCAACTAATTTGTTCGTAAGATGCCAAAATACATCTGAGGCTGTATCTCTGCAAAGCTTTGACATTTTTGCACCAAACTTTGTATGTGCCATTGTCACCTCAGACTGACCATGTCACATCAATTTGGTAACAGCGCCACCTATTGGTCAAAAATAATAAACCATTCATTAACCATTAATAATTACATTTATAAAAATGCTAATAACTTTTTATTGCATTAGCCTATTGCAATAAAACTGGTCTCAAAATATTCCTTGGCTTAGGCCGAAAACATAGATACCAAATATGCCAGAGTACGCTGAACTTCCTGTCCGCCATTTTGATTTATGTTGAAAACCTACTTTTTCGAACTCCTCATCAACCGTTGGTCCGATTTTCACCAAAATTGAATCAGATGATCTTCAGACTGTGATGACAAAATGTTATGGATTTTGTATCGATAGACAAAATCGTTTTCGCATACCACAGCGACGAATTTCAGGCATGATGCCAAAATGACACTTCACCCTGTATCTCTGCAATGCTTTGGCATACTGACACCAAACTTTGTGTGTGCCATTGTCACCTCACATAGAACACACCAAAATGATTTGATCACAGCGCCACCTGTTGATCAAAAGTGATAAGCCATTTAATCATAATACTAGTGCTTGTATTTATGATTTTTCCGCCATTTCAATTACAAACTTCCTAAAATTGCTGTAATTGCTCATTGTTGCATTTGGTGTGATGCTCCATGCCATGCTTAGCTCCTCAATTTGCCGCTGGAGTGCTTGGCCCCGTAATTGCTGCTTGCAGCTATATTTATTATTAGGGGCCAAGCACCGAAGGTGCGTAGGCACCTATTGAAATCGTTGGCGTTATTATTATTAGGGGCCAAGCACCGAAGGTGCGTAGGCACCTATTGTATCCGTTGGCGTTATTCTTCTTCTTCTTCTTCTTCTTCTTCTTCTTCTTCTTCTTCTTCCGCCGCAAGTCTATGGCAGCCCATAGAACCGATTGCGGGAAAGTTGTATAATTTGGCACACTGATAGAGGACAGTCCCAGCATTAACTATAGCAAATTTGAAGTCTCTAACTCCAACTCTCTAGCGCCAACACTCGTCCAAAGTTTCAATATTTTTATGCTAATAACTTTTGAACCGTAAGCCACAAAATTAAAATTCTTTTTTCCTCTGAATCCTTGGCTCATGCCAAGTCGAATGAACCCCAAAATTCAAAAATTGCAAGGTTTAGTTTTTTTGCTATTTTCAATTGTTCGAAAAACCTACTTTTTCGAACTCGTCCTAGACAGTTAGTCCGATTTTCACGAAAATTTGCTCAGATCATCTTCAGACCATGCTGGCAAAAAGTTATGGAATTCAAGTTGATTCGTCCAAAAGTTCTCAAATACCACGCGAACAAATTCTACAAAAAGCACGCAAAAATGCTTGTGAGGCTATAACTCCGCAACGGTTTGGCGTATTGAGACCAACCTTGGTGTATGTTATAACAAGCATGACCTGAGACTACCTGCAGTGTTTCGACGCAGCGCCACCTAGTGGTCAGGAGATATGAAAAATGCATATTTTTGCTTATAACTTCTGAATGGTTTGGCCAAAAATAACAAAACTGGTCTCTTTAGATTCGGTGGGTCATGCCGAGTCGAATGATATCCAATTTTCATGTGTCAGCCATTTTAGGTGTCGGCCATTTTGAATTATGTTTCAAAATGCTGTATTTTTTTAACGCATTATCGTATCGTTACGAAAATAATTACAAAAATGTTTGGCTCCATGCCCTGATTCTATTCAAAAAGTTTGGTAGCAGCGACACCTTGTGGTCAAAAGTTATAATGAAATATCTTAAAAATGCTAATAACTTTGAAAAAATTATACTATTAAAATGAAAATGGTCTATCTATATTCTTTGGGTCCTGCCGAGAACATCGATACCAATTATGCCAAAATTGGCCATACTTCCTGTCCGCCATTTTGATTAATTTTGAAAACCTACTTTTTCTTACTCCTCCTAGACCGTTAGTCCGATTTTCACCAAATTTAACTCGGTTCATCTTCAGACTGTGCTGACGAAAAGTTATGGATATCGTGTCGATATACGAAACGGTTTTCGTTTAGCGCATCAACAAATTTGGTCATTAGATGCCAAAATACATCTGAGGCTGTATCTCTGCAAAGCTTTGACATATTTGCACCAAACTTTGTATGTGCCATTTTCACCTCACACTGACCATGCCACATCAATTTGGTAACAGCGCCACCTATTGGTCAAGAGTAATGAACCATTCATTAACCATTAATAATTACATATATAAAAATGCTAATAACTTTTTATTGCATTAGCCTATTGCAATGAAACTGGTATCAAAATATTCCTTGGCTTATGCCGACAACACAGATACCAAATATGCTAGAGTACGCTGAACTTCCTGTCCGCCATTTTGATTTATGTTGAAAACCTACTTTTTCGAACTCTTCATCAACCGTTGGTCCGATTTTCAACAAAATTGAATCAGATGATCTTCAGACTGTGCTGACAAAACGTTATGGATTTTGTATCGATAGACAAAACTGTTTTCGCATACTACAGCGACGAATTTCAGGCATGATGCCAAAATGACACTTCAGCCTGTATCTCTGCAATGCTTTGGCATACTGACACCAAACTTTGTGTGTGCCATTCTCACCTCACACAGAAAACAGCAAAATGATTTGATTACAGCGCCACCTGTTGGTCAAAAGTGATAAGTCATTTAATCATAATACTAGTGCTTGTATTTATGATTTGTCCGCCATTTCAACTACAATCATCCTAAAATAGCTGTAATTCCTCATTGTTGCATTTGGTGTGATGCTCCATGCCATGCTTAGCTCCTCAATTTGCCGCTGGAGTGCTTGGCCCCGTATTTGCTGCTTGCAGCTATATTTCTTCTTCTTCTTCTTCTTCTTCTTCCGCCGCAAGTCTATGGCAGCCCATAGAACCGATTGCGGGAAAGTTGTATAATTTGGCACACTTATAGAGGACATTCCCAGCATTAACTATAGCAAATTTGAAGTCTCTATCTCCTACTCTCTAGCGCCACCACTTGTCCAAAGTTTCAATATTTTTATGCTAATAACTTTTGAACCGTAAGCCACAAAATAAAAAATTCTTTTTTCCTCTGAATCCTTAGCTCAGGCCAAGTCGAATGAACCCCGAAATTCAAAAATCGCAAGGTTTAGTTTTTTCGCTATTTTCAATTGTTCGAAAAACCTACTTTTTCGAACTCGTCCTAGACGGTTAGTCCGATATTCACGAAAATTGGCTCAGATCATCTTCAGATGATGCCGAAAAAAAGTTATTGAATTCAAGTTGATTCGTCCAACCGTTCTCGACTACCACGCGAAAAAATTCTACGAAAAGCACGCAAAAATGCTTGTGAGGCTATAACTCCGCAAAGGTTGGGCGTATTGAGACCAAACTTGGTGTGTGTTATAACAAGCACGACTTGAGACTTCCTGCAGTGTTTCGACGCAGCGCCACCTAGTGGACAGGAGATATGAAAACTGGATGTTTTTGCTTATAACTTCTGAATGGTTTGGCCAAAAATCACAAAACTGGTCTCATTAGATTCGGTGGGTCATGTCAAGTCGAGTGATATCCAATTTTCCCGTGTCGGCCATTTTAGGTGTCGGCCATTTTGAATTATGTTTCAAAATGCTGTATTTTTTGAACGCATTATCGTATCGTTATGAAAATAATTACAAAAATGTTCGGCTCCATGCCCTGAAGCTACTCAAAAAGTTTGGTGGCATCGCCACCTTGTGGTCAAAAGTTATGATGAAATATCTGATATATGCTAATAACTTTTGAAAATATTAGACTATTGAAATGAAAGTGGTCTCGCTATATTCTTTGGGTAATGCCAAGAACATCGATACCAATTATGCCAAAATTGGCCATACTTCCTGTCCGCCATTTTGATTAAAGTTGAAAACCTACTTTTTCGAACTCCTCCTAGACCGTTAGTCCGATTTTCACCAAATTTGGTTCGGATCATCTTCAGACCATCCTGATAAAAAGTTATGGAATTCGTGTTGATATACGAAACGGTTTTCGTTTAGCGCATCAACGAATTTGGTCGTAAGATGCCAAAATACATCTGAGGCTGTATCTCGGCAAAACTTTGACACATTTGCACCAAACTTTGTATGTGCCATTGTCACCTCACACTGACGACGCCACATTAATTTGGTAACAGCGCCACCTATTGGTCAAGAATAATAAACCATTCATTAACCATTAATAATTACATTTATAAAAATGCTTATAACTTTTTATTGCATTAGCCTATTGCAATGAAACTGGTCTCAAAATATTCCTTGGCTTATGCCGACAACATGGATACCAAATATGCCAGAGTAAGCTGAACTTCCTGTCCGCCATTTTGATTTATGTTGAAAACCTACTTTTTCGAACTCCTCATCAACCATTGGTCCGATTTTCACCAAAATTGAATCAGATGATCTTCAGACTGTGCTGACAAAATGTTATGGATTTTGCATCGATAGACGAAACCGTTTTTGCATACCACAGCGACGAATTTCAGGCATGATGCCAAAATGACACTTCAGCCTGTATCTCTGCAATGCTTTGGCATACTGACACCAAACTTTGTGTGTGGCATTGTCACCTCACACAGAACACACCAAAATGATTTGATTACAGCGCCACCTGTTGGTCAAAAGTGATAAGTCATTTAATCATAATACTAGTGCTTGTATTTATGATTTGTCCGCCATTTCAATTACAATCATCCTAAAATTGCTGTAATTGCTCATTGTTGCATTTGGTGTGATGCTCCATGCCATGCTTAGCTCCTCAATTTGCCGCTGGAGTGCTTGGCCCCGTAATTGTGCTTGCAGCTATATTTCTGCTTCTGCTTCTTCTTCTTCTTCTTCTTCTTCTTCTTCTTCTTCTTCTTCTTCTTCTTCCGCAGCAAGTCTATGGCAGCCTATAGAACCGATTGCGGGAAAGTTGTATAATTTGGAACACTAATAGAGGACAGTCCCAGCATTAACTATAGCAAATTTGAAGTCTCTATCTCCTATTCTCTAACGCCACCACTTGTCCAAAATTTCAATATTTTTATGCTAATAACTTTTGAACCGTACGCCACAAAATGAAAATTCTTTTTTCCTCTGAATCCTTGGCTCAGGCCAAGTCGAATGAACCCCGAAATTCAAAAATCGCAAGGTTTAATTTTTTTCGCTATTTTCAATTGTTCGAAAAACCTACTTTTTCGAACTCGTCCTAGACGGTTAGTCCGATTTTCACGAAAATTGGCTCAGTTCATCTTCTGATGATGCCGACAAAAAGTTATGGAATTCAAGTTGATTCGTCCAACCGTTCTCGAATACCACGCGAACAAATTCTACGAAAAGCACACAAAAATGCTTGTGAGGCTATAACTCCGCAACGGTTTGGCGTATTGAGACCAAACTTGGTGTGTGTTATAACAAGCATGACCTAAGACGTCCTGCAGTGTTCCGACGCAGCGCCCCCTAGTGGTCAGGAGATATGAAAAATGCATATTTTCGCTTATAACTTCTGAATGGTTTGGCCAAAAATCACAAAACTGGTCTCATTAGATTCGGTGGGTCATGTCAAGTCGAATGCTTTCCAATTTTCCCGTGTCGGCCATTTTAGGCGTCGGCCATTTTGAATTATGATTCAAAATACTGTATTTTTTGAACGCATTATCGTATCGCTACGAAAATAATTACAAAAATGTTTGGCTCCATGCCCTGAAGCTACTCAAAAAGTTTGGTGGCAGCGCCACCTTGTGGTCAAAAGTTATAATGAAATATCTTATAAATGCTAATAACTTTTGAAAAAATTAGTCTATTGCAATGAAAGTCATGTCACTATATTCTTTGGGTCATGCCGAGAACATCGATAACAATTATTCCAAAATTGGCCATACTTCCTGTCCGCCATTTTGATTAAAGTTGAAAACCTACTTTTTCGAACTCCTCCTAGACCGTTAGTCCGATTTTCACCAAATTTGGTTCGGATCATCTTCAGACCAAGCTGACAAAAAGTTATGGATTTTGTATTGATATACGAAACGGTTTTCGTTTAGCGCATCAACAAATTTGGTCGTAAGATGCCAAAATACATCTGAGGCTGTATCTCTGCAAAGCTTTGACATTTTTGCACCAAACTTTGTAGGTGCCATTGTCACCTCACACTGACCATGCCACATCAATTTGGTAACAGCGCCACCTATTGGTCAAGAGTAATAAACCATTCATTAACCATTAATAATTACATTTTATAAAAATGCTAATAACTTTTTATTGCATAAGCCTATTGCAATGAAACTGGTCTCAAAATATTCCTTGGCTTAGGCCGACAACATAGATACCAAATATGCCAGAGTACGCTGAACTTCCTGTCCGACACTTTTTCGAACTCCTCATCAACCGTTGGTCCGATTTTCACTAAAATTTAATCAGATGATCTTCAGACTGTGCTGACAAAATGTTATGGATTTTGTATCGATAGACAAAACCGTTTTCGCATACCACAGCGACGAATTTCAGGCATGATGCCAAAATGACACTTCAGCCTGTATCTCTGTAATGCTTTGGCATACTGACACCAAAGTTTGTGTGTGCCATTGTCATCTCACACAGAACACACCAAAATGATTTGATTACAGCGCCACCTGTTGTTCAAAAGTGGTAAGCCATTAACTGTTAGCCAGCACCCCCCATTATGGGACTCACAGCTGAAAGTGCCCTACCTAACTTAAAATTGTAACAGTTCCTTACTTCCTTGTGTTACACACATAATTTTGCCAATAAACAATTCTGATTATTATTGTTGAAAACAGTTGTGCTTCCTAATGTGTGGAAATGGTGATACTTTTGGTGATTTTAATTTTCAGGATTTTTTATAGAAAGTTCAATGAACAGCATTTATTTGCATTTGCCAAATATATATTTTTAAAATTTGTTAAAGTATTTATTTAAAAAAAAAAAATCATTTTAAACAGTTTAAATGTCTTCACTCTTCTCACGTTTCTTCACAAATGTATCATTGTTTCCACAAAAATGTTAAGGAGCAAAACATGTTTTTAACATTCATAATAATAAATAGTAAATGTTTCTTGGGCAGTAAATCAGCAAATTATAATTATTTCTGTAGGATCATGTGAAACTGAATATTCTATTTGTAAACAACAACAGATATAAACTATTCCAATGTTGCATTCCAAAATGCAAAATATAGCTGCAAGCAGCAATGGCGGGCCTGAGCTGTCAGTGCAAACGCCACACCGGTGGCATCAGGAAAACTGTGCCCAGTGGACACATATACAGTAACCCTCTAGCACAGGGGTATCCAACTCTGTTAATGGTGATCGACTGTCCTGTAAAGTTTTGCTCCAACCCTAATCAAACACACCTGAAGCAACTAATTAATGTCTTCAGGATTGCTTGAAAATTAAAGGTAGGTGTGACTGATTAGTGTTGGAGCTGAACTTTGCAGGACAGTCGATCACCAGGAACAGGATTGGACACACCTGATTTAGCAGTTTGGAATTAAGGGATACAGCAATGAAAGGGTTAATCCGAACCATCGAGAGACACACACACAACACAACATATAAAACTTGAGTAACACTTCCAATAAGGTTTCAGTTATTAACATTAATTATATTAAATTACATTAACAACGATAGTATGGCATTTATTAATGTAAGTCTCTCTCTCTCTATAAAACTCAACAACAAAGACACACACACACACACACACACACACATAGAACAATATATATATATATAAAATTATTGTAACAGTTTTCAATAAGGATTTAGTTTTTAACATTATATAAGTTAACATGTACATCATTTAATATAGCATTTATGAATCTTAGTTAATATTATGTTCAAATTAGTTACTACATTATCAATGAAAATTTATAGTTAATGTACATCAGTTACTGTACCATGATTTAACATGTAAATTTTTTTTACTAACAAAAAAACAAATGCAGCAATAATATGTTGTTCATAATTAGCTTGTACTAATGTTAAAGACTATATTATTTAACTATATTATTTAACTAAATTAAATATAAAACATAAACATATAAACATTTGTGAAATTATTATATAAAACTATATTACCAGTAAAATTCATTAGCTTTTAAAATACATATTATTTTTCTCTGAAAGATTTTTATAAATGATTTAAATGCTATATACACGTTTCTACAACAATTATTTAAAAGTAATCCTATAGCGCCACCTGGTGGTGGCCATAATTGGTATTACACACTGCACGTTTGGTGTTGCTATCTGAACCAGTCAGAATGAAGCACGCCTAAATGGAGCGAGAGAACAGGACAGACTGGGCATATTACTACATAACTCCAGGTTCACAAGCTCTATCTGTAATCCGTATTTTTTCCGAGCCCATGTTAATGGATCAGAGCATTCACACTGCACACGGTAAAAGATGTGAACAGAATAGGTTAGAAATAGAAAGGTGGGAAAGAATGAATATCTAGCTTATGAGCATAGAGAGAGTTGTGAGTGCACAGGACACAGTTTGAGCAGAGGAGATGCGTTTTAAGTGCACGCTTTCTCCGAGCGAGAGCAGCATGTATCTGAGCACGCGTGTCTGGTTTTGTGACAAAGAAAAGGAAATCTGCGTGCGAGCGGATAGATTCGCGCTCGCGCATTATTTTAATGTTCTTTCACGTTACAATAACGCGCTCTCGCTGCTGCTTCTGCACCGCATACACATACTGTATACACACTGCAAACGGAGTACGTGTGAACCTGTATAATGTATAACAAATCTATTTCAACACCTGAGGCACCGCTACAGTGAGCTCTATGACCAATGCATGGCAAGAAAACATGCCTAATAATTCAGCACTCCTGAATATAAGGAGTTTTTCACTTCCAGTCTTCAAGGACAATTATATATCACTCATAAATGATTAAATCCCAAATGTATAGTATTTATTAAGATTGCTGTGATTTGGAATTGGTAAAATGTGTTTGGAAAAAAAATATAATCAGAATATCAATGTGCCTAATTATTATGCACTTGGTGAAAAAGCATGTTTAACGATTTTATTGATCTATAAGCATTTGTAAAATATTTTGGTCTGCATTAGAGCTTAGTCTTCATTTGTGAGCTGAACTGTTTTACTGTTACATCCATGAGATTGTGTAAATTCAGATAAATGTCATGTCGCAGGATGTCTGTCATAGGTCAGTACCAAATAAGTTTCAAATTAATTACAGAATAAAAAAAATATAAATCCACATGTATGTATTTTTTAAAATCTTTTTATGTTGCAATTAACATAATTTTTAACCTTATTATAAAAAAAATCATGTTGTCTAAGCCCAACAGATTGTACTAGGTTTTATTTGTTCCTAAAACTGACAGAAAAGGATAAGGCCTAAGAGATTTCTTAAGCTGTAATGATGAAAAAAAAAAAACAACAACACACAATTACTGATATTTTTTTTTCTTTTTCTGGTGATTAAAGAGTTAACTTTCTCTTTCTCTCTCTCTCTCTTTGTCAGCCAGGCCCTCAACCCCCCCCCCCCCCCCCCCCCCCTTCACACACTCAGTCACCAGCAAAAAAGTCAGTCACTCAGCCCCTCCCTTCCCTCACACAGAGAGAGTGGCCTCAGAGTGAGATCAGATGTTTGACAGTTTTTTAATTTTCTGTTATCCATACAGTCTTGTAAAATCGTGAAACTATGCATATTTCCTCAGAATGACTTGTTCTATGAATGAAAAATAGTTTTGAAGTTTTTACAAACTGCAATTTAAAAATACAAGACAATTAATGTTTCCCTTTTTACAGTTATTTCAAAAAAATCACCATGGCAAAACCGTTCAAGCTATCCAAAATCCATTCACAATTTAAGTTCCTCAATGTTTTGGCATCATGTAGAAAAAGTTTGGTGTGTATAGTGTACTTCTCCTCTGAGCAGTATGCATTAATTCACAGCATACTGTAGTATACTGTAATAGACATTTCCTGCTTGTCATTTTTCGCCCTAATTTTAACGCCTTGCCACGGGCAGACCGTTTGAGATATCAAAAATCCCCTGGCAACTTTTCATCCCCAATGTCTTGAGATCATGTTCACTGAGTTTCGAGGCAAACAGTTGAAAGTCCTCAGAGGAGTATTTCAAATTCCAGAGCGTGCTTTTTTTAAACAGTCCTGAATAGCTGACTTCCTGTTGGGCGGAGCCTATGACATTGAGGGCAAAAGTTGTTCGGCTCAATGAGATCTATAAGTATACAGAGTTTCATTTAAATACATGCAAGTATGTGTGAGCTATGGTTCAAGATTTCTGACTGTGTTCCAGGGGGCGCTGTAGAGCCCCTGTGCCACGCCCGGGTCCCAGCCTCTGTGGTGTCCTGATGGCTGCAGGTTCCAATGTGTGTGCCAATTTTCAAGAGTTTTTGAGTATTTTAAGGCCCCCAAAAACCCCCGGAAGGTTTAAGGAAAAATAAAAAAAATAATAAGAAATATAGCTGCAAGCAGCGATGGCGGGCCCGAGCCGTCAGCGCAAACGCCACCCCGGTGCCATCAGGAAAACTGTGCCCAGTGGAGACATACACAGTAACCCTCTAGCACAGGGGTGTCCAACCCTGTTAATGGCGATCGACTGTCCTGTAAAGTTTAGCTCCAACCCTACTCAAACACACCTGAACCAACTAATTAATGTCTTCAGGATTCCTTGAAAATTAAAGGTAGGTGTGACTGATTAGAGTTGGAGCTGAACTTTGCAGGACAGTCGATCGCCAGTAACAGGACTGGGCACACTTACTTTAGCAGTTTGGATTTAAGGGATACAGCAATGAAAGGGTTAATCCAAACCATCAAGAGACACACACACAACACAACATATAAAACTTGAGTAACACTTCCAATAAGGTTTCAGTTATTAACATTAATTATATTAATTTACATAAACAATAATTGTCTAGGGGTGGGCGATATGACTAAAATCTTATATCACGATATGATAAATGAATTAGTCTTCACTGTCTACGTTATGTACATCTATCTATCTATCTATCTATCTATCTATATATATATATATTATATATATATATATATATATATATATATATACATAAATATATATATATACGCATAATCATTAGCATTAGCATTATTTGTTTTCTTCTTATTCTAGTTACAAAAGTGATTTAGTCAAGAGCAGTGAGAGATTTTCATGAATGGCAGACAGGACGAATATTGGACAGCTTCTCCTTTAAGACCTAACTCCAGATCCAGTATATGTTACATATGCGCTTTCTCTCGCAACTGTTTACAATCATTTAAAAACCTAAATGACTGTGTTTATGAGGATACTTGCATTTGGACGCATATAAGTGTTTATGCAATCGTTCAAAGTCAATAAAGCGACAAAAATGCTCACGAGCTCTATTAGCAGCTGATGCGCAGCTCACGCACTCCTCTCACACAGAAACAGAGACAGCGCGCGCATATAGCTCTGTTTTTGTGTTTCAATGGCCTAAAATCAGTACTTAATACATTTAAAAAAAAAATAATATTTTTGTTTTTATGTTTGAGCTTATATATCTTTATTATCATAACAGTCTGAGTAATTCTGATTCTTGAACAGTAAACTTTGAAGTGTAAGCTTTGTGAACATATGTTGATTATGTATCTAGTCAGAAAGACTCATAAGCAGAAACCTTTTATTTTTGGGTATGTAATTTCTGTCTCTATGCCGAAAATGGGGGTATACTGGTAAGGGGTCAAATTGCAGTGCTTAAAAACGCATGAAAACATTAAGTTTTCATGACCAGGCGCACAGCAACGTGACATGAGCGCGCATGCTTTTATTCACGCGTCTGTCTGCATACACGCGTAATGCATGTGACTGCCGTCATTCAAATAATGAAAACGTATTTCCGTAAACAGTTTATTTTGCATGGGCACCACAAAATAAACGATAGAGCACAATATGAATCGATAGACTTTTAATTTCGTCCATCCGATTTAAATCGTCATATCACCCAGCCCTAGCATTTAATAATGTGACTCTCTCTCTCTCTCTCTCTCCCTCTCCAACACACACACACACACACACACACACACACACACACACACACAAAGAATATATATAAAATTCTTGTAACACTTTTCATGATATAACCATTTTTAAAAATACTTTTAATGATCTATAAACATTTGTGAAATGATTATATAAAAAACTATATTACCAGTAAAATTAATTAACTTTTTAAAATACATATTATCTTTCTTTGAAAGATTTGTATAAATGATTTAAATGCTCTATGTGTTTCTACAATAATTATTTAAAAGTAATCCTATAGCTCCATCTGGTGTCCATCACTGGTAGTAAAAAATGCATGCTAGATCCAGAAGTTATGATAGTTTTAATTTTATGCTGGCTCCTGAACATGATAAATTTATGAAAACTTACTGTGTTTTCTAAGAATGACTTCTACTACATATGTAAAAAATAATTATGAAGGGTTAGAATAAAGAATTCAAAAGATATAGGAAAATAACTGTTGCATTTTTTAATGTTACTTTAATAAATCGCTATGGCCACACTGTTCAAGGTATCCTAAACCCGTTCGCAATTTAACATCTTCAGTATATTGGCATCATGTTGACAAAGTTTGGTGTGTATAAAGTAATTCTCCTCTGTGGAGTATGCATTAATTCACAGCCATATTTTTCCAAAAATCCACATTTTAAACCAAAATAGCCGACTTCCTGTAGGTCGCAGCTGATGACTGTAAATTAGAAAGTTGTCCGTCTTGATAAGAACAATATATACCACCAGTTTGGTGTCTGTAGCTAAAACTAACCCCCCCCCTTTTGACAAAAGGTGGCGCTATAGAGTGCCTCCTCCACGCCCTTTCATGTGCTTTTGCCATTGTCTAGGTATCATTAATACTGATATGTGTTTTGAGTTTCATGTAATTCTGAGCATTTCATCTGCCTCAAAATCACTAGAACAGAATATTCAAGTTTGAAGCGTTGCCATGGCAACACTATATTAGATATCAATATCCCCACAACAGATTTACATCGGCCGTGTTGTGTCATTATTCTGATGAAGTTTGAAGCAAATCGAGTAAAAATAAGATGCTGTGAATTCAAAGCATTTTGAAAATGACACACTTCCTGCTGCCAGTTGGTGGCGCTATAACTTTGACTCCTAATAGTCACATATATGCAATCGGCATCATACATCAAAACAATCCAATTAAGTTTGATCTAAATCAGAAAATGTATGTGGATGTTATTAGACATTTCCTGTTTCTCATTTTGTTACTATTACAAATTCCACTCGCCACGGCCAAACTGTTCGAGATATCAAAAATCCCTGGCCAATTTTTCATCCCCAATGTCTTGAGATCATGTTCACTGAGTTTCGTGGAGAACGGGTGGAAAACCTCAGAGGAGTATTTCAAATTCCAGAGCATGCTTTTTTGAAACAACCCTGAATAGCTCACTTCCTGTTGGGCGGAGCCTATGACATAGAGCGCGAAAGTTGTTCGGCTCAATGAGATCTATAAGTGTACTGAGTTTTATATAAATACATGCAAGTATGTGTGAGCTATGGTTCAAGATTTCTGACTGTGTTCCAGGGGGCGCCGTAGAGCCCCTTTGCCACGCCCGGGTCCCAGCCTCTGCGGCATCCTGATGGCCGCAGATTCCAACCTGTGTGCCAATTTTCAAGAGTTTTTGAGTATGTTAAGTCCTCCAAAAACCCCCGGAAGTTTAAAAAAAAAATACAAATAATAATAATAATAATAAGAATAATCCTTAGAAAAAAACAAGAGGGCCCTGCGCCCATTGGCTCGGGCCCTAATAATCCTTACGGAAACAAGAGGGCCCTGCGCCCATTGGCTCGGGCCCTAATAGTAATAAGAATAATCCTTACAGAAACAAGAGGGCCCTGCGCCCATTGGCTCGGGCCCTAATAATAACAAATAATCCTAAGGAAAACAATAGGGCTCTTCACCCTTTGGGCTTGAGCCCTAATAATAAGAAGAATAATCCTTAGGGGAACAAGAGGCCCCGCGCCCATTGGCTCGGGCCCTAATAATAATCCTTAGGGCAGGTGTGTCAAACTCAATTCCTGGAGGGCCGGAGCCCTGCAGAGTTTAGATTCAACCCTAATTAAACACACCTGATCAAAATAATCAAGTCCTTCAGGCTTATTTGAAATCTACATGGTATGTGTGTTGGCGTAGGGTTGGAACAAAACTCAGCAGGACTCCAGCCCTCCAGGAATTCAGTTTGACACCCCTGCCTTAGGGGAACAAGAGGGCCCTGCGCCCATTGGCTCGAGCCCTAATAAGGCATAGTGAACCAACACTAAAAACAAAGTTGCCTAATACAGCATACATGTAACGCGTTATATAGCCTTTATTTGTATAATTACATCACAACCGTTTTGTATGTTATTACAAGCAATCTCACATTCTCACCACCATTCATAAAAAGTTAGGAAGACTACACGCTTCAGTGCCGATTCTACTCATTTGGCACTTTGAAGTACTTGAAGCTGCAGATGGCGCCGCAAGCTTGTGCAGCATTCTCGGGAACATTCGTCTATGATGGTTTAGAAAATATAACCTTTACGCAGTTTATTCAGTTCATAGGCCATTTCGGAATAATATAAGCATACAGACAAGTAACAGTAGTCTTAATCATTCAGTCAGTACTAAACCAAATATATTGTATTTTGTGTTTTATAATTTATATATAAGGCAACAATTAATTTGATATTAAGAACAATGTGTCTCTAAAACTAAATAAATGAATAAATGCATGTTTTAAAATGCACATTGTAAGTAGACTGGCATTTTATGTTTTAAAGTGAAATGATGTAATGATATGTAGTTTCAGATACAAAACATGTGAATCTGGACCATCTCATTTGCTTTTCTCAAGGATATTGTTCCATCCAGGCCAGCAAGGAAAACAGAGGCTTGGTAAACAGTCCTTTTATTAATCCAATTCATAAGATTATTCAAAGCACAGAAAATACAAACAAAAAACAAACAAAAAATAGCTCAGGAAAGATTTAGGAAATATAAAATACATACATAAAAATAACAATAAATTCAATAAACATAGGTTAACACAATATGCAACTGATTAAACAAATCAGAACAAAGTGAAAATGTATATTGGCACCTCAGAAAACAGGAACTAAATATAAATATAAACTCCTAGAGCAGAAACAGAACTTGAAAGTACCTGCCTTTCCAAAAGGCAGCTTTTGACTCTTAAACAGCCAGTGTGATGGTGAGGGTAAGAGACTACAGTGGAGCTGGCAGAGGAAGAGACTACTGCACAAATAGTGAAGGAAGAGGTCAAGGGTGTGCAGTGGAAGAAGAAACCACTGTAAAAGTAATGGAGGGTGTCATGGCAGAAATGGCATAGTGGAATGCCTTGATGGAATCGGAGCAATGGAGACCCATTGTCGATCCTCAGGCTGTGCAGACCAGACAGAAGGCCAAGGCAGAGTCAGGATGGCTTGATACCAAGATGGATGTAACCAGAGGACTGGACAACCAGGGTAATACAGCAGGGCTTGAGGGCCTAGGTGGATGTAGAAGATCTGCAGACCGAGGAAGAGCCAGTGGGAGTGTTGAAGATGGTGGAGCTGCAGGGATTGAGTACATTGGACCCAAATGATTTGAAGGTATTGGCAGAGTTATTTATTTTAAACTAAAAGTTCTTAGATTATGAATAGTGTTCTCATAGTCCTAAAACTCAATACATTAAGAAATAATGTACATGTGAAAAACATATGCAAAACAATATTTATAAATAATAATTATACTCACATCATGTATCTGTAAAGATGTCTTGTTTAGCAAAACTGGGACGGAGGGATGCTTTGATGGAGCCACAAAGATAGAGAGACACTGTGGAGCCATGGGTGAGGCAAACCAGGACAGAGTTGAGTAGATGGAAGACCAAGGTGAAATCAGGAAAGCTGTAGACCAAGATGGTGCCAAACTGCTGGAGAACCAGTATAATGCCACTGGACTGGAGGGCCAAGGTGAAGACAGAAGATCGGCAGACTGAGGTGGAGTCGGTGGGAATGATGAAGATCGCAGAGCTAGAGGAAATAAGATGTAGGCATACTTGTTTTGAATTAGAAAACAATAGATGATGCATATTGTGCTCGTACTCCTACAAAACAGTAAAAAAAGTATAGTTGTTTATTGTAATTTTATGCAATGTTTAAGCAGATTAACAAATAATATACATATCAAACACATATGCAAAACAGCATTTATATAGAGCAAATATGCTTACATTAAGTCTCTGTGAAGATATTTTTGTTGAGTAAGAATGGCAGAGAAGGATGTCTAGATGGAACTAGACGGTTGGAGATCCACGTTGGATCAAAGCCAGTAATGCTGGAGATCAAGACGGAGCAAGTGACACTTGAGTGGACCTGAGTGGCAAAGTGGAGATGGAAGATCTGTGAATGAGATGGAGCCAGTGGTAGTGACGAAGATGGTGGAGGTCAAAGGATGTAGGACCCCAGGGCAGCTGAAGGATTGGAAGGTGCATGCATAGTCAATTGTTTCTAACTAGGTGACAGATGATGTGTAGTTTTGTCTTAGTCTTATAACACAATAAAAAAAAAGTAATTTATTGTAGTTGTCTGCAATATTAAAAAATATTAACAGATAATACACATATGAAAATCAGAATTCATATAACATTTAAATAGAATTTATAAATAATAAAAACAGTCACATCAACTCTATCTGAAGAAGATTTATTTATTTATTTTTGTTCAGCAAGAATGAGAAAGTCGGATACCCTTGATGGAGCCAGATGGATGTAGTCCCATTGTGCAGCCAGGAGACACAAGACTAATGAACAGTAAGGAAGCCTGGACACTAATATGGAGCTAGAATGCTGGAAAACAAAGGTTATGCTGCTGAACCAGAAGTCTGTTGCGGAGCCAGGGAGATGACAGATCAGGGTGCAGTCAGAAGGATCAGAGACTGCATTGGAGCAGTGACATGACAGGGCATAGCAGAGGCATTGAAATCAGAAGCCAAGGTTGCCAATGGCAACAGAAATTAAATCAACATGAAATAAAACTAAACAGTTTTGCAAATTGAGACAAACAATATCAACGAACTGAAGAGTTGAAATACACAGAGATAAAGATGAACTAAACTAAACACAAGTGAACATAATTGCTAACCAAGGAAACATGACCATATACTAGAAACTTGCAGCTCAGGAGAAAAGAACTAAACACAGAAACTGTAAACGCAGTGAAAATTTAACAAAATGAACAACAAAATAGGATTCCAAAAACAGAACAGAACATGAGAAATCAAAGAATAATGGTCATGCCTGATAGCTTTGTTGACCTGGCTTAAGCTTGAACCAGCAAGTTTTGAGTTCTACACTTGAAGTTTGGCTTTTATGCAAAACCACACCAATGGGAATTGCCACTACGTAGTTAAGTGCATTTGTAATGTTGATATAAGTAACAAATATATCACTTGTAAATGCAGTATAATTTTGTTTACATTGCAGTTACAACTATACATACAAAGAATTCATTAAAAAAAAAATGCATTGAATATACATTGTATCCACATTGAAATACAAACTGTAATAATAAGGGGTTCTTTTTGGTACTACTTTCCTGTTCTTAACAATTTCTGCCGTGAATGACGTCAAGGAAGTACGCTTGTAGTCATGATTATGTGACACGTCTATCATCCTGTATTATTTTGTAATGTCCTCAACAGACTTTCTACAACATAAAAAAACAAAATTATGTTATCAATTGTTTTAACATAATTAATAATTAATAACATCAAAATAAATTATGAAAAACAGCATTAATTAAAAAAAATTGTAAGTACTCACATCAAGTCTCTGTTTAGTAGCATGATTTTAGTGAAATCCACTCTTTGTTCTTTTGTTGTTCAGTGCAAGACATGGAGGATGTTTTTTTTTTTTTTGTAGATAATCAGATAGTCAGTAGAAGGTGCTCTAGATGAGTTGTAGTGTCCTCATAGTTGTAGTGTCCTCATAGTCCTACAAAACAATAAAACAACATTTTGTTGTTTAATGTAGTTTATGCAATATTAAGAACACTAAGACTTTTCTCCTGTGTTGTTGCATACCAGATGGTAAGACATGAAATGTTCTTTTTTGTTTTGGAACCAAGAGTGAAGGATGATATGCTAATATTTTAGTTCAGTTGTCCATAATCTCCGGTTTGTTTGTGGCTTGAGAAAGATTTCTATTGTAGACTGTGAAAGTAACACTACAGTTACAGGCATCTTACATTTGTTTTTTAAATCATGATTTACTAAATTTATAAATAAAATCATCTCTACACAAAATTAATAACGACATTACATCATAAATAATTAAAACAGTGCTATAAGTAGAAAACATGCAAGTACTTTAAAGCATGAACATGCCATTCTAAATATCTGTTCAGAACTGGTCCACAAAAAAAAAAAAAAAATTAAAAAAATTAAAAAAATTCTAGAGCAAGACTAAAGATTAAAAATGTCAAATTATGCCATTTGAAACTCAGAAACCTGAAGACCCAATATGAAGGTCTAGCCTCCTCTAAAGGTAAAGCTATGGCCATGCTATGAAATCACAGCACTAATCAGTGTGGTTTTGCATAATAGCCATAACTTGCTGATTCAAGCTTAAAAAAAAAAAAAAAGGAGACTGGGTTGGCTGACACAAGTTTAAATAAACAAAACTTTTAAATTATTGCACAAAAAAAAAAAAAAATACAGTCAAAACATGGGGGAAACAAATAAAAAACAAATATATTATATTGCCATTTACTGCTATAAATGGAATGGAAATAAAAAAAATGACATAGCAAAATTAACCATTGTACTGGTTTAACAACAAAATAAAAAGTGTTAAATTGACAATATGTTGTACTCAAAATCCATTCCTGTGGCTATAAGTTATGGGGTTGATTGGCACAGCTAAAAACAAACATATTTGTGACCCTGGAGCACAAAACAAGTCATAAGTAGCAGGGGTGTATTTGTAGCAAATAGTTAAATAGTACTTTACGTGCCTAACATGGTGACCGTGTATAACATGGAATTATGGTTTGATTCCATAGAGGGAGCTTGAAAAATGGCTAGTACATCCAAGGAACACAGCATGTGAGCGCAAATTACCTATTTTCAACTTGAGGAGGAAGTGATGAAAAATTAAAGGTTTGCTTGAATCATAATTAAATCGATTTTCAAAGGTTGCAAAGATGCAAACTTAAAAAGATTTAAAGCCTGTACCAATCAACCCCTGTGTCAGCCAACCCAGTCTCCAGTACCTACCCACCCCTAGGGAGCCGCCTCGTTTTATGTCTTGCCTCCCTACCCCCCCTCCCCCACTGGCAGGCGGAAGCTTCACACATATACTTATACATATTAGATCACAACAGTGAAATGAGTATTGCCTGATGAAAACTATAGTAAGTTTGCACAACACTGACACTTATGCCTACTATATCTTTTGTATAAACATGGTCTATTAAGGTTCCTTTTTCTGTGGTTGCATTTTGTACATGTTGATTGTATCCATGTTGTTCCATTAATTTCATAACTGTAGATGAAGTAACAATGTCTTCATTAAAGTCTCCCATTATCATTTTCTGTCCTGGATGCTTTTCTATCTCTTCAATAACATGTAATAGCTGCTGTCAAAACTTGTCAGTTTTATATGTATTGGGCCTATACAAAAGTGCAGCAATCAAATTGACATGTGGAACTATAAAATATAAGCATTCTAAGTTCCAGTACTCAGGAGTAAAAATATTACACTCAATTTTTCTCAGAACAATACAACCCAACTCCACCCCCTCTCTGATGTTTTAATTCAGTATAAAGAGCTGTACTGTTGTCATAACACTTAGCTCTTGGATTGTGCTTGAATACAAATTCTGGTATTTGTGGTTCTTGTGCTTTGTCATCAGCATTTAGCCAGGTTTCTGTCAAACAAATACAATCAGCATTCATTAAAACTGTATGTGCAAGAACATCCTGAAAATGAGCTTTGATACTTTGTACATTAAGCATTGCTAATTTGAATCTACCAAGTGATTCAGTGAAACTGTCCTTTTCCATAGACAATTTTGGCATATCTTTCATAGCCAACTCAATTTTGTCATTACAAAATATGGCACACTCTTTAAAGTCCTCAATTATTAATCCACTAAGAGATCTTACTCGGCTCAAGGCAACATATGCTTGCCCTGCTGTAAAGATTTTCTTAAGTGATACAACAGCTCTGTCTACTGTGAGTCCTTGCACTTTATGAACTGTGCATGCCCATGCCAATCTGAGAGGAAACTGACGCCTTATACCACCATCATTTGTGACTTGATCTTCTTGTACTTCAATTACTGTTGAATTTTGGGAAAATCTCTGGGGGTTTTTAGATCTCTGAATTTTACCGACATTTGGATCATCAAACTCCATGTGTATAGCTGATGGAAAATCATCATCATTGCTTTGACTTTCAGTTATGTGGACAACTGTACCAAACGCTCCATTGACCAGACCGTCAGCAACATCAATATTTTTTTTTAGCATAACCCTTGCTCCAATACCAAGGGAAACACATTTAGACAAAGATGAGTTGAAAACTTTCGTATGAAATCCAACTTTACGTTCCATTCGTCCAGTTTTTGAATTTTTGACATAATCTAGAGCATTTATATTAATTGCCTCTGGGCAACATTCATGTAGCCTTTCGATGTTATATTTATCAACTTCAGCATTTGTAGCAAATATGTGAATATCATTACTTTCACATTTTTTTAACATAGCAATGTCATTAGTTGAAAGACATTCCTTTTTCTTATGTACTCTCAGCCGATTTAACATTTCAGCAAAACTTGGATCTTGTTGTCGAACAACTTTAGTTAATTCAGCAAGTTCAAAATTATTCTCCCATAGGTTCACTCCTTTTGTATCAGCATAGAGAGCAGTTCCTTTTACAGGAGGAAGTTGATAGAAATCCCCAACACAAAGAATACAGACTTTTCCAAAAAGGGAGTAGTCACCAGTTTGTTTTATTTGTGGCAACCTTCCATGGATGTATGACAAAAGACGATGGTCAACCATAGACACTTCATCAATAATCAAAATTTGCAAAGTACCCAATTTTGTGCGTAATGAGTTTATTTTGTCATCACTAAGAGGCTGATATGGCAGTCTGACATTTGCACCAATTGCAAGTTTATTATGTATTGTTCCCCCTCCAATGCCAAAGCTAGCAACTCCAGTTGAAGCTGTCAGAAGTACAGTAATGTCATCAGGATTCTCAGAAAGCTGAGATAAAAGTCTAGTCTACACGATTCATGTTGTATTGCTTTAATTAGATGACTTTTTCCTGTACCTGCTCCACCAGTAAGAAAATAATCGAAATGGTTCAGGGTTTTTGTCCAAGTACTTTCTGTAGACACCACTTTCGCACTTTGTAGAACACAGCAGATTGTTCCTCGTTTAATGATCTTAGTAAATTCAATGCCTCATCTCTAGGCATCATAGTGTGGTTTGTTTCAATGGTACACACAGTTTGAGGGTTAGCTATAAGATCTGGAATAAGTTCTTGACTGTCATCTTCATCGACCATTAATTTATTCTTCATCAGTTCTATGCATTCATCACGCTGTTTTTCGGTTTCAGGACATATCTGGGCCCAGGCATCTTCTAAATCAATATCCTGCTCCAAAATCTGTTTAGCTTGTTCTATTTTATCACTTTCCTTTTCAAACAATGCTCTGTTGCCATCAACAATTAATTTGACTTGTTTCACTTCAAAACCAATCTTTATGACACCACTGATGTAAAACTCCTCATATGTGTCATAGTTGCTAGGCTTCAGATCAGAGTCATCATAATGTGGTAAGAAAAGCTGCAACAAAGAATGATAATATTTTTCTGGATCTTTTGTGGGGGAAAACCTTGGATACCTCACTACTGCAGGTTTAGTGCGTGTCCTCCGCTTTACATGGCCATTGTTGTTATTGAGTTTAATCATTTCATTTTCTGCTGTTTTGTTTTGTGAGGAAACCTCTGATTTTGTCAAAACTCTGTACTCAGAACAAAAACTGGCAAGACACAGATAATCTAGAGGTTCTTTCTCTGGTCTGTTCTTGTACCTGTCAATGACACTTGTCATCCAAAAATTGTTTTCATCATCTGACTGGTCGTTTTCCACTTTGTTTTGGAGCATATGCAAAGGCAAACTCATCTTTATAGGATTTTGTCCTATTGGAATAAATTGTACTTTACGGGAACGTTCATTCAAATGCATGCCTGTCAGCCTGTACACTGCCTCTTGAGCAGAAATTTCTCTGTTGTGCAGATAGATAGTTCCCAACTGTTTTAATGATGCTTTAGCATCAAGATTTCCATTCATAGCTTCATTTTGTGCACGCTGAAGCAGAAGTCCCATTTCTTGTTCAGCTTTTGTAATGTAACTAAGTATGTAGACCACTACAGAAAAAAGCATCTGTAACATACTGAATATCCATATTCCCTTGCCAAGCACGCAGTAATCTTTGTTATACTGATTTATCCAAACATCTTTTGGATTTCTTTTCAAGACAATACTTTTCTTTTTAGAACATTCATTGTATGCTTTTTCAAACATAGTTTGATTAATCCCAATAAATGAAAAAAAGGAATCAACCGAATCAAAATTCACATCAGAATTTAAAGTGGTTTTTACTTTCTTTATAATTGCACTTGCTGTGGTATCTTCACTGTTGCCTTTCAACTCATCTGCATTGTTTCCTCTTGTAATGAAAGTCAGACTAGATGGTGGTCTTGGAAAATTAAATCTACAAACTGTATTTTTCTTCCGACATGTTTTTGAATGTCTTGTACTGTGCTTCTGAACAGTGTTCACTGTTTCGTAAAGTACAGTATCATTTTCTGGTGGTGTCTCACAAGTGATATATGTGTCAATAAAGTCAGCAACCAGACCATCATTGTCTGCATCATGATCATTGAGCTTCGGAGCATTTTCCACCCAAAACAGACAGTGAACATGAGGAGAACCACGTTGTTGAAATTCAACACGATAAAAGTAGTCTTTTATCTTGCCAATAGGCTTTGCTGGTGACATTATGACATTTTTAAGAAAACAATGCCATCTGTGATCAAACATCCTTGCTGCAGTTACAGATTTCGTCTTATGAGTCCACATTTTTCAGACCAGTCAAGCTCATCAACATTTATTTGTTTCCCTTCTTGCTTAATAATAAGTCTTCATCATTTCAGGCCATCTCAGATCAGCAGAACTAAAAGATGCAAAGAAAGTCGGTATGCCTAGTTGTCTGATCAGGGCAAACAGATCTTTTTGTGTAGACATCCAATAGGGAGGGGTCCCTCTCACTGGTCTTAAGAACTTATATCCTTCATCATAGTTTAATATTCTTTGCAAGGAATCAGAGTTTGTTAGCATATCTGCTGTGACTTTTAAGCTATTTTTCTCAGAGCCTTTCCTCATTGCAATTGAGACATTGGATACAATTTGATCAAGTTCTGATATATATTGGGCATAAAAAAGGAAGTCTGTGTTCTGTGCAAAACGTCCATCTGCATTTAGTATTCTTGCATTCAAGTATCGTGACAATGTGATTTTTTCCTGTCTTTCATCATGAAATGTTGGACCACCAGTAGGATAGAGAACAGGGAAACACTTTGCCTCATTAGATTTATCGGATAGCAGTCTAATAGGACTGTTACCTTCACCTGGTGCTACATTTAGTACATCATGAAAATGCTGATCAATTATTTCTGAACCCAGATCAACAGGCTGCAACGATGTATCTGACAAAAGACCACTTTGTTCTTTAATATATGTTATATCTTCGTCTATGTCATCTCCATCTCCTTTCTCATCTTCATTTTTATCTGTTACATCTTGTTCCTCCATTTCAAAATCATCAGCACAATTCTCTACTTCATCAGCTGCATTCAAACAATTTGTCCACTGCTTATTAAACTCCACATCATTATACCACTTATTATGTCTCACCAAATAAGACAGTGCATGTCTGACACGATCAGTGCTGACATATTTATATTCATAATGGCCTTTATATGTTAACTTCCGTTTCAGTTTTATTTTTATCATGTGGTCATCACATTCATTACGTGGAAGAATATTTGAAACATCTGTGGTATTAATAGGAACAGAGACAACTGGGCCATGACAGCCTTTCTGTTTTCCACGTGGAAGACACAGCAACTTCATAAAAGGAATATTGCGTGCAATAAGATGTTCTTCCAATGAGTTTAGACCTTTTAGTTCTTTTGGAATGTCCACCAAATGCATGTTGTTTGCAATACTCTCTTCAGGTAATTTTCCTCCAAGAATTTTACGATGGCATGTATAGCAAATCCACAATTTACAAGCTGGATTACCTGATAAATGGCATTTATTCTCACATTCAGTATTACATATGTGCAAATACTTTTGTGTAATACATTTTTCAGCCAAATCTGTAATTTGTTGACCTCTTATTTCATAGCAATCTCTTTTACATTCAATAACCTGTTTTCTGAACAATAAACGATGACAAACACAGCAAACAAATTCTGGGCCTGTACTGACTTCTTGATGAAACTGATTAATAGTGAAATCAATATCTTTCTGTCTGTCCCTCTGTTTTGCAGACATTTCAGATCTTTTTTGTATTATACTCATTCTAAAATTTTCATTGTCATGGTATTTCCTTTTAGAGTATTCACATACACTTGCTTTAAAGGTAGGGTTTTTGCGGTATTTATTCTTTGAATATTCACATACACTTGCTTTAAAGGTAGGGTTTTTGCGGTATTTATTCTTTGAATATTCACATACACTTGCTTTAAAGGTAGGGTTTTTGCTGTATTTATTCTTTGAATATTCACATACACTTGCTTTAAAGGCAGGGTTTCTGTGATATTTATCCTTTGATTTTTCACGTTTTGACTGTTGAACATCAATATTGTTCTTATATTTACCTCGAACATTTTCAAGTTTTTTCTCCTTAAATTCACTGTCTTCACGGTATTTCGTTCTGATGTTCTCAATCTTTTTCTGCCTGTAATCACTGTCTTCACAATATTTCATTCTGATGTTATCAATCTTTTTCTGTCTGTAATCAGTGTCTTCACAGTATTTCGTTCTGATGTTCTCAATCTTTTTCTGCCTGTAATCACTGTCTTCACAGTATTTCGTTCTGATGTTCTCAATCTTTTTCTGCCTGTAATCACTGTCTTCACAGTATTTTGTTCTAATATTCTCAATCTTATTCTGCCTGTAATCATTGTCTTGATAGTATTTTGTATTAGACTTCTTAATTTTTTCTTGTCTATAGTCACTATCTTCACAGTACTTAGATTTTAAGCTCTCTATTTTTTTCTGTCTGAAATTGTAGTCGCTGTAGTATCGCTTACGTTCTCTTTTACATTTAGAATACTCTGCTGTGTCATTTAATTTCCTTTTTCGCAAATTGCGACTTGTGCTCTGATCATCCACTTCAATGTTACATGCTTCTGCACAGACAATTTCTTGATTTTTATGTTTAACACAGGTAACAACTTCATAGTGATTTCCATTGCAGTGCTTCAAATAGATTGCCTTATCTGTAAATAACTGTTCGGTAGGGACGTGTGCATTCCATCTGTCATTATTAAAAGTCATTACATTCATTTTTAAAAGGTCAGCTGCACAAAATAATTTTACATGACTGCCCCAAGTTCCAGTAAAATACGTTTTAGACTGTGTCAAATAATCTTTCACTGATCTGTACTCTTCTCCTAAGTATCTCTCAAATTTAGAACTGTTAGCTTCAAGATGTTTCACAACTGCACGTCTAATTATCAGGTGTTTCTCTTGATTGCCACATACTGAGTGTGCTATTGATCTAAACAAACAATTGCCATCTCCTTTAATGCATTTTGTTTTGCATGGTACTCCTAAAGAACCAAAATGTGTGCCTTCAGCACCAATGCTTTCATTAGTCAGTCTTAAACGTGCACACAAAGCATCCTGATCTGCAGATTTTAAAGGTTGGAAACTGAACTCAGTATCTGCTGTATCTTCAAAGATGACTTCATCATCCATTGATAAATCAGCGTCCCGATCGGCAGACGTTGAAGGTTGTAAACTGACCTCAGTACCTGCTGTATCTTCAAAGATGACTTCATCAACTGATAAATCAGCGTCCCGATCGGCAGACGTTAAAGGTTGGAAACTGAACTCAGTACCTGCTGTATCTCCAAAAATGGCGTCATCATCCATTGATAAATCAGCGTCCCGATCGGCAGACGTTAAAGGTTGGAAACTGAACTCAGTACCTGCTGTATCTCCAAAAATGACGTCATTATCCATTGATAAATCAGCGTCCCGATCGGCAGACGTTAAACATTGGAAACTGACCTCAATACCTGCTGTATCTTCAAAGATGACTTTATCATCCATTGATAAATCAGCGTCCCGATCGGCAGTCGTTAAAGGTTGAAAACTGAACTCAGTACCTGCTGTATCTCCAAAAATGACGTCATCATCCATTGATAAATCAGCATCCCGATCGGCAGTCGTTACAGATTGGAAACTGAACTCAGTATCTACTGTACCTCCAATGATGACATCACCATCCATTAATAAATGATCATGCAGCTTGCTCACATATGCAACTTTTGACTCAGCTTTCAATTGACTCTTTTTCTTACTTGAATCCAGGCATGTCTGATCCAATTTGCAAACACTTCTTTGTTTGTTTACAACTGTGTGTTGATCGTGGTCTTTGATACACATACTGTGCTCTGTGTTTGTAGATAATACACGTGTAAGACTTGCTACTTTATCTTTACGTTTGCGTTTACCACGGTCACCAATACACTTACTTTCCTTCTCTGTGGTTTCAGGTGAAGCATATTTGACACTGCCTTCTTGACCAGACTTAGAACTTGTCTCCATAGTTGTGGTCTTACCAATTACCTTTGCATTTACAGATGTAACTTCAAAAGGTGTTCCCTGGGCATCCAGTGACATGGCAAGGTTAACAACATGATTAAACAACATGTATATGTCATCACAGTAAACTACTACGCTTCTTCCACTACCTTCAGGCAAACCTTTAACATTACGTGAATGGGGATCAACTACAGCAAAAGTTGACCCTGACTTTATGACTGCACAAATGTATTTTTTAATGTTTACCAAACATGCATCAAACTAAAGCAGAGCCCTCTGAAGTGCTTCTTCTATAGACATGGAAACATCTCTCAATGAGTCATCATAGAAATCAACACCAAAAACACCTGAGAAAGATTCTCCATGCTTTATTGAGAATGTTGTGTTCTGAAGTGTGTGCACTTTTGGCAGTTCTGCAACAGAAATATGACCCAGCCCTGTTCGATCATTGATCTTGCCTTGCAATCTCATTGATGTATACAGTTCATTTCCATGCAAAAGAACAGCATTCAGGTCCTCTGTTGTCCACATCAGCACATCCTTCAGCACACTCATCATGACTGCTGCCATACTGTTCACTGCACACTGACGGTTTCTGTTCAAACCAAATTGCGCATCACCCTGATGGAAGGAACCCCGTATGACTTGCTGGGGAAAATAATCAGAGCTATTAACAAGAAAACATGCAGCAGCATCATTGCACTTATCAGACTTTGGAAAACTTTTTCCAGACTTTGTACAAGTATTGCCTGCCTTGAGGCAATCATGACAAGTATTGCCTGCCTTGAGGCAATCATAACAAGTATTGCCTGCCTTGAGGCAGTTTTGACAAGTATTGCCCGCCTTGAGGCAGTTATGACAAGTTTCGCCTGCCTTGAGGCAGTTTTGACAAGTATTGCCTGCCTTGAGGCAGTTTTGACAAGTATTGCCTGCCTTGAGGCAGTTATGACAAGTTTCGCCTGCCTTGGGGCAGTTTTGATCAGTAGTATTAATGTTAGGGCTCTCTTGCTCAGAGCTCTGGGAAGCTGCCTTTTTTGTGATAGGAGGCTTAACCTCATCCAAGTTCATGAACGAACCAAGTGAGTAGCGCTCAGCATTTCTCCTCTTGGCTGCCTGGGACCGGCGGAAACCTTTTCCACGTGGCATCTTCAATTGCATAAAAAAAAAAAAAATTATTCACAGACAAACTAGTTTAGTACAGTGTTAACTAGATTTAATTTTACTTACTATCCTGTAATGTTTTATGCATAATATTTATCCTAACTTCATTTTACCAAATACTTTAGGAAATAAGCACATATTTGAAACTCAAATATAAATACCTAGTTTACACCTGAAAAAAATGTAATGTAGAATGTGCAATATTGACCAAAAAAAAAAAAAAAATTCATTAACACTTTTGAAGTTCGGTTTATAACAATATTGCCAAGTTTCTTATCGTTGAAACAATTTATTTACCACTAATGGACAGATTACCTACAAACACAAACATTATTTATAATACAGTCACTTAATAGCAAGAATATAAATTAATTTTATATACAAGCAATATTTACCACCTTAAATTGATTTTTAGCAATATTTGTCCTTATAAACCTATTGAACTTACACATCACGTCCAATGTCAACTTACGATGTCAACCTCCAATTACTTATACATCATATTTTCATATTAATAAAATTATAACTATTACCAATGAAACTGAATCATTACCAACAAAATCCATCTTAGCAAGGCAGAGGTCACAGAAAAGCAGCATCCGACATAAAATTCATATATTGACATTGCACTTACAGTTGCATAAATAATACTGTGAAATAGCTTTTTTTAATTATTATTATTATTATTATTCAGGAAGTAATCATTTTTATTTGTTATTTAGAAAGTCATTTAAATTAAACCAAAACGAAAAGCAGATGGCACTAAGTCACTGTCTTGAACTATACTTCCACCTATTTTCAAACAGCTGGTTCATTCAGGAATGAACAAGTGATGATCTTTATTAAATGGGTCACTGAATCATTAACTAAACTAATTTAGTAATTGTTGCATAGATAGACAATCTGTAAATTAGTATGAGAATTTCACATATTAAATATCCAATTTAATACTTTAAGACTTTACAGGGCTCTACATGAACCCTAAGAATTATTTACTTTTATTGCCTATATTTTTCACAATAACAACCATACTGTAACATAGCTTACCTTAAATGAAAGTCTTCTATAAATAAATAAATTACTATATATATATATATATATATATATATATATATATATATATATATATATATATATATATAATATATATATATATATATATATATAGAAACAAAACACACACACACACACAATAATGTGTAAAAGTCTTTTACTATTTTGCAATTACTATTTTCACCAACAAAAAAAAATGGTTTAAAACCAGTTATTTCTATCTTTTGCTAAAGTGTGTCATTAGGAAATATCAGTTTACATTTCTAAACATTTCCTTTGCCATTAATTGTAATAATTAGTTATATATATATTTTTGACAACAATCACTTCTCCACACAGAGATCTGATCTGATCATCATCATCCACTCTGAGACATACTGAGACAGACTAAATCCAGAAGAAATGTGGCAATGTCTCCAAGATGCTTCAAGAGACCTACTTGCAAAGCTGCAGTACTGTGAAGTTGATGATGTTTTTATTACCTTTCTGGACATGGACAGTATACCGTACATACATTTTCAATGGAGGGTCATAAAGCTCTAGGACTAAATCTAAAATATCTTAAACTGTGTTCCGAAGATGAACGGAGGTCTTACGGGTTTGGAACGACATGAGGGTGAGTTATTAATGACATCATTTTCATTTTTGGCTGAACTAACCCTTTAATAGCAAAAGAAATGTAGAAATGTACTGAAATGTAAACTGATATTTCCTACTGCACAGTAGTGTGTGTGTGTGTGTGTGTGTGTGTGTGTGTGTGTGTGTGTGTTTGTGTGTGGGTGTGTATACACACACACACACACACACCACATATATATATATATATATATATATATATATATAAAAATTCAGTTCACAGAACATTGATAGTCAACTACACTCCCTAGTAATGAATTATTAATAAATAAAAAAAATTAGCAAGATATCTTTTATTCAACTACACCCATTAATATTTACATAGTATCACATAAAGTATATACAAAAAGATAAAACCTCAGAGAAAACATTATATACATAAAAACTATATTCACAAAATTGGATCAAATATAACATACCTTTCAAAACAATCTGACAGACATAATATTTATTGAACAAAACAAGGCACAAAAAATTTAACTTACCTCAGCACTGCTCCAGTCATTCCACATTTCCACAAAAACAAAAAAAAAAACATAATTTAGTCAACTTTACTGCATTACACTAATTGAAACAATCTTAATAATGTATCTCACATTGCCTTATAGTCTTATTTCACTCTGAAGTTCTTTAGTATCTTTCCTATCAAACTCTTTGACATTATTTAAAACATAAGTTAGATGTCAGCATCTTATTAAATTAATCTAATAACATCTATGATATACTCTATATTCTATATACAATTAACAAATAAATATAATGACAAATTATATTTTGTAAAGAACTGTTTCCTTGTACTAATGAATCAAAGCCAAAAACAATACGACAATGTCACCATACTTATTTACAATTACACTAAAACAATACACCACTTCAATCTATGAACAAGCACCATTAATGTCACTTAAGCATGATACTCAGACATTATCAGACTAGCTAACACACCTAATCATAAATAAATTTCTATCATGAAATGTTACACATCATACTACATTTTAAACGTATTACTACAATATATACTAGTGCACAACAAAAGATCGGCCGAACATTAATGCGCATCTCGTCAGTAAAGCCGGTTCTCTAATCAGCTGTAAAATCTATCAGGTGCGTGATTTCACATAGAGCAGCTGTTACTACACAGAGCCGCTGTTAACTGACAAGCTGCGCAAAAAAAACGCTGATAATAAACGTGGATTTACCAGCTTGTCACTTAACAACGGCTCCGTGTAGTAAATGCTGCACCATGTGAAAGCACGCACATGATGGAGATTTAGCGCTGATTACAGAACCGGCTTTAATGGCCAGATGTGCCTTAAATATCGCATACGATTTATCTTGCAGCCCTAATTTACATATACTTACATGTTTGCATAAATGCATTAACCAAACCATAACAGGAACTCCAGAAAAATAGGCAACTATACACCACCAAGCCTGTGCAACAGTGAAAAGACCCCGACCGGAAACAATGCTTATACTTCGGTTCCTAAAACGCTACTGTGATGGTCAAGACCATACTATAGGTGCATTAAATCTTTATTATGACACCCATAGTACAAAACCACAAAACCAATAAGATTTATACACGAATAAGAAACACATAAAATATATTAATAACGAACAAAGGCATTCGGACAACAACTGACAACCTCAACACTATAGAGATATTACGGTGCCTGTGAGAGGATATGGTAGGTTCACTTATTTTTGTCGTGGCCACTAAATATTAATTCGTGGGAACGTCATATTAACCCGTGGGAACGTCTTATCATGTCGTGGCCACGAGATCATTTTGTCGAGGTAACGACATCCTTATGTCGTGGCCTCGAAATGTTATGTTGAGGGAACAACATCCATTTCTTGTGGCCACGAGTTTAATGCGTAAACAAACCTGCATGACCATAGCAACCCGGGATTATCAGAGATGTATTCATTCATTTTTTATTTTGAATTAAAAAAATATATTATATTATTTTAGAAAATATTTTATTATAAAATTATTATATTAACCATATGCCTTGGCTACCGGACGTTATTACGTGCCAGTGACGGCTCTATGGTGGTGCTTGACGGGGCTATAACTAGTTTAATTTGTAAATGAAAACACAACAGGCTCATTTATCATTTATCTGACAATTATGCCAATAAAGTTTTGACGTGATGTGATGATAAATGAGCATGTTGTGTTTTCATTTACAAATGAATCTATTTATTCATTCATTATAACAATTATTCATTCTATTTATTATTTATTCATGATAAACTTTATTTGAATGCTGACTATCACACGCAATAAAGTCCCGTAGCCAAGGCATATGATCATTATAATAATTTAATAATGAAATATGTTCTATAATAAATAATATAATAATTTCGTAATTCAAAATAAAATATGAATACTCTGATAATCCCGAGTTGCTATGGTCACGCAAGTTTGTTTACGCAAACTCGTGGCCACGAGAAAAACATGTTGTTCCCTCAACATAAGAAGTTGTGGCCACAAGAAATGGATGTCGTTCCCTCAACATAACATCTCGAGGCCACGACAAGGATGTCGTTACCTCGACAAAATGATCTCGTGGCCACGAAATAAGACGTTCCCACGAGTTAATATGACGTTCCCACGAATTAATATTTCGTGGCCACGACATATTATCACGTTCCCACGAATTATTATGTCGTGGCCACGACAAAACTAAGTGAACCGACCATGTCCTCTTACGGGCACCATAAGATATTTATCTCACATCAGAAAATGCACACATAATGTATAGCATTGTGTGTTGTGTTTTTATGAATCATGATTTCTCAAAATACTACAAATATATACATTTCCTCCACGTGCTATAGCGGCATATGCTTTATCACACCTTATAAATGACGCCAGGAGTAAAAATAGGACTAATATTCAAGTAAAAACGACACTTTTATGCACTAATTTACCAAAAATAACCATAGAAACATATTCATCAAACATAAAATACTTTCAATATATCATAAATATTATCCATGATCAGTTATACAATACGGATTAATAACATTACGCAACCGAAACAAAAAACGTGTCTTACCGTTTCGGAGATCAGGACAAAATGGTGTTTACTAAACGAGAAAGGTGCTCTTTGCAAACACGTCGCACCGCCCCTACTGTTCTTCTTCTCCTTTGACGTTTAATGGCGCTATATCGGAAGACAAACGAGGAAGAAAAATAATAATAATAAAAAAAAAATAATTAATACCACCTACCCTACCTTTCTATATTTTCTTATATAGATTTGTTGCTTTCAAAAAAAAAAAAAAAAAAAGAAAAAAAAAAAAAAGAGCTTCATATCCTTTAAAAAAGAACAGTTAAGCATAATCAACTAAATTAAAGAATTTATGCCAATGGAAATTAAATCGTTTTTTAATTGAATTCTTTCCCTTTCATATGCTATACAATTGTTATTACATGCTCTACAGTTTCTGGAAGTCCACATTTATTGCACTGACCAGAATCATTTCATTTGAAGTGATTTGTTGAGGGCAGAATGACCACTTCTCAGACGAGAAATTACTTTATCTTCCTTTCTGTTGCCATTCTAACTAAACCAACATCTTTTTGTATTTTATACAGATGGCGACCTTTATTTCCTTTATCCCACCTCTCCTGCCACATATTTTTAATAGCTGTTTTAATTAAGCTTTTCATTTCAGATTTACCAAAAGCTATTTCTAAATCAAAAACATTATATTTAAGGGCCTGTTTAGCTATCTTGTCCACATCCTTGTTACCCTCCACACCAACATGAGCTGGCACCCATAAAAATACTGCTAAAAGTCTCAATTGGCAGATTTTGTAAAATTTCTATTAATATATCTTGTCTTGAATCTGATTTCCCACTTATTAAACTAGTAAGAACAGAAAACAAATCTGAGCAAATTAGAATACAGCAGATGGTTTAACTTCTTCACCCCTAGTGTTTAGGCACAATACCCTACTTTAACAATTGTATATACCACAACATTTATTAGATCACCCTAACACAAACATAACCCTTCATAAACCATTCATAACCGTACATACTACACTAGTATTGCAACAGCAGACAAATGTTTATTGTTTCATATGTTACTACTTTAAATAAATTGACATTACAAAAGGCAAAATTTTTCCTTTTTAACAAAGAAGTAATTTCCCATGCAAGAGACACAAGATGGTATTTCATTTCTTTTTTCTCAAACATTTCTACATTGCTTTGCTGATCCAAACCAGATATTATAATTCATTTACAATTTTATTTGGCTGTGTCCAAAATTGCACCCTATACCCTCATACACTATAGTCTCAAAACAGCTGCACTAACAAATCGTAATCCATAACATTTTGTCAGCACAGTCTGAAGATCATCTGATTAAATTTTGGTGAAAATCGGACCAACGGTTGATGAGGAGTTCGAAAAAAGTAGGTTTTCAACATGAATCAAAATGGCGGACAGGAAGTTCAGCGTACTCTGGCATATTTGGTATCTATGTTGTCGGCATAAGCCAAGGAATATTTTGAGACCAGTTTCATTGCAAAAGGCTAATGCAATATAAAGTTACAAGCATTTTTATAAATGTAATTATTAATGGTTAATGAATGGTTTATTATTCTTGAACAATAGGTGGCGCTGTTACCAAAATAATGTGGCATGGTCAGTGTGAGGTGACAATGGCACATACAAAGTTTGGTGCAAATATGTCAAAGCTTTGCCGAGATACAGCCTCAGATGTATTTTGGCATCTAATGACCAAATTTGTTGATGCGCTAAATGAAAAGCATTTCGTATATCAACACGAAATCCAGAACTTTTTGTCACCTTGGACTGAAGATGATCTGAACCAAATTTGGTGAAAATCGAACTAACGGTCTAGGAGGAGTTCGAAAAAGTAGGTTTTAAGCTTTAATGAAAATGGCGGACAGGAAGTATGGCCACTTTTGGAATAATTGGTATTGATGTTCTCGGCATGACCCAAAGAATATAGCGACATGACTTTCATTGCAATAGTCTAATTTTTTCAAAAGTTATTAGCATATTTAAGATATTTCATTATAACTTTTGACCACAAGGTGGCGCTGCCACCAAACTTTTTGAGTAGCTTCAGGGCATGGAGCCAAACATTTTTGTAATTATTTTCGTAGCGATACGATAATGCGTTCAAAAAATACAGCATTTTGAAACATAATTCAAAATGGCCGACACCTAAAATGGCCGACACGGGAAAATTGGAAAGCATTCGACTTGACATGACGCACCGAATCTAATGAGACCAGTTTTGTTATTTTTGGCCAAACCATTCAGAAGTTATAAGCAAAAATATGCATTTTTCATATCTCCTGACCACTAGGTGGCGCTGCGTCGAAACACTGCAGGTATTCTCAAGTCATGCTTGTTATAACACTCACCAAGTTTGGTCTCAATACGCCAAACCTTTGCGGAGTTATAGCCTCACAAGCATTTTTGCGTGCTTTTCGTAGAATTTGTTCCCATGGTATTCGAGAAAGGTTAGACGAATCAACTTGATTTCCATAACTTTTTGCCAGCATGGTCTGAAGATGATCTGATCCAATTTTCATGAAAATCAGACTAACCGTCTAGGACGAGTTCGAAAAAGTAGGTTTTTCGAACAATTGAAAATAGCGAAAAAATTAAACCTTGCGATTTTTGAATTTTCAGGTACATTCGACTTGGCCTGAGCCAAGGATTCAGAGGAAAAAATAATTTTAATTTTGTGGCTTACGGTTCAAAAGTTATTAGCATAAAAATATTGAAATTTTGGACAAGTGGTGGCGCTAGAGAGTTAGAGTTAGAGACTTCAAATTTGCTATAGTTAATGTTGGGATTGTCCTCTATCAGTGTGCCAAATTATACAACTTTCCCGCAATCGGTTCTATGGGCTGCCATAGACTTGCGGCGGAAGAAGAAGAAGAAGAAGAAGAAGAAGAAGAAGAAGAAGAAGAAGAATAACGCCAACGGATACAATAGGTGCCTACGCACCTTCGGTGCTTGGCCCCTAAATATAGCTGCAAGCAGCAATTACGGGGCCAAGCACTCCAGCGGCAAATTGAGGAGCTAAGCATGGCATGGAGCATCAGACCAAATGCAACAATGAGCAATAACAGCAATTTTAGGATGATTGTAATTGAAATGGCGGAAAATTCATAAATACAAGCACTAGTATTATGATTAAATGGCTTATCACTTTTGACCAACAGGTGGCGCTGTAATCAAATCATTTTGGTGTGTTCTGTGTGAGGTGACAATGGCACACACAAAGTTTGGTGTCAGTATGCCAAAGCATTGCAGAGATACAGCCTGAAGTGTCATTTTGGCATCATGCCGGAAATTCGTCGCTGTGGTATGCGAAAACGGTTTTGTCTATCGACACAAAATCCATAACATTTTGTCCGCACCATCTGAAGATCATCCGATTCAGTTTTGGTGAAAATCGGACCCAAAGTTCATGAGGAGTTCGAAAAAGTAGGTTTTCAACATAAATCAAAATGGCGGACAGGAAGTTCAGCATACTCTGGCATATTTGATATCTATCTTGTCGGCATAAGCCAAGGAATATTTTGAGACCAGTTTTATTGCAATAGGCTAATGCAATAAAAAGTTATTAGCATTTTTATAAATGTAATTATTAATGGTTAATGAATGGTTTATTACTCTTGACCAATAGGTGGCGCTGTTACCAAATTGATGTTGCATGGTCAGTGTGAGGTGACAATGGCACCTACAAAGTTTGGTGCAAAAATGTCAAAGCTTTGCAGAGATACAGCCTCAGATGTATTTTGGCATCTTACGACCAAATTTGTTGATGCGCTAAACGAAAACCGTTTCATATATCGACACGAAATCCATAACTTTTTGTCAGCACACTCTGAAGATGATCCGAGTCAAATTTGGTGAAAATCAGACTAACGGTCTAGGAGGAGTTCGAAAAAGTAGGTTATCAGCATGAATCAAAATGGCGGACATGAAGTATTGCCAATTTTGGCATAATTGGTATCGATGTTCTCGGCAGGACCCAAAGAATATAGCGAGACCATTTTCATTTTAATAGTCTAATTTTTTCAAAAGTTATTAGCATTTTTATGATATTTCATTATAACTTCTGACCACAAGGTGGCGCTGCCACCAAACTTTTTGAGTAGCATCAGGGCATGGAGCCAAACATTTTTGTAATTATTTTCGTTTCGATACGATAATGCGTTCAAAAAATACAGCATTTTAATATATATTTCAAAATGGCCGACACCTAAAATGGCCGACACGGGAATATTGGATATAATTCGACTCGACATGACCCACCGAATCTAAAGAGACCAGTTTTGTTATTTTTGGCCAAATCATTCAGAAGTTATAAGCAAAAAAATGCATTTTTCATATCTCCTGACCACTAGGTGGCGCTGCGTCGAATCACTGCAGGTAGTCTCAGGTCATGCTTGTTATAACACACACCAAGTTTTGTCTCAATACGCCCAACCGTTGCAGAGTTATAGCCTCACAAGCATTTTTTCGTGCTTTTCGTAGAATTTTTTCGCGTGGTATTCGAGAACGGTTGGACGAATCAACTTGAATTCCATAACTTTTTGCCAGTATGGTCTGAAGATGATTTGAGCCAATTTTCATGAAAATCGGACTAACCGTCTAGGACGAGTTCGAAAAAGTAGGTTTTTCGAACAATTGAAAATAGCGAAAAAACTAAACCTTGCGATTTTTGAATTTTGGGGTTCATTCGACTTGGCATGAGCTAAGGATTCAGAGGAAAAAAGAATTTTAATTTTGTGGCTTACGGTTCAAAAGTTATTAGCATAAAAATATTGAAATTTTGGACAAGTGGTGGCGCTAGAGAGTTGGAGTTAGAGACTTCAAATTTGCTATATTTAATGCTGGGACTGTCCTCTATCAGTGTGCAAAATTATACAACTTTCCCGCAATCGGTTCTATGGGCTGCCATAGACTTGAGGCGGAAGAAGAAGAAGAAGAAGAACAAGAAGAAGAAGAAGAAGAATAATAACGCCAACGGATACAATAGGTGCCTACGCACCTTCGGTGCTTGGCCCCTAATAAATATAGCTGCAAGCAGCAATTACGGGGCCAAGCACTACAGGAGCAAGCTTCAGACGAATGGCGGGAATGAGTAATTAAAACCGTTTTAAGATTATTTTAGGCAAAATGGCTTGAAAACAATAAACAAAACAACTAGTAATAGGATTTATTGGCTTATCACGTTTGACCAATAGGTGGCGCTGTTGCCAAATTAGTGTGGAATGGCCAGTGTGAAGTGACTATTGCACATACAAAGTTTGGTGTCAGTATGTCAAACCTTTGAAGAGATATAGCCTTGGAGTCATTTTGACACAGTGCTTAAAGTTTATAGCGGCGCTGTATGAAAACGGTTGTGTCTATCGACACGAAATCCATAACATTTTATCAGCACAGTTTGAAGATGACTGTACTCGATTTTGGTGAAAATCGGACCAAAGGTTGATGAGGAGAGCAAAAAAGTAGGTTTTCAACATAAATCAAAATGGCCGACAGAAAGTTCGGCTTATTATGACATAATTGATATATATGTTGTCGGCATGACCCAAAAAATATTTTAAGATCAGTTTCATTACAATAGGTACATGCAATCAAAAGTTATGAATTTTTCAAAAATGCTAATAAATAAGAATTAATGAATGTTTATTACTCCAGACCAATAGGTGGTGCTGTTACCAAATTGATGTGGCATGATCAATTTGTGGTGACAATGGAAATGCAAAAAAAAACTAAACCTTGCGATTTTTGAATTTTGGGGTTCAATCGACTTGGCATGAGCCAAGGATTCAGAGAAAAATATAATGTTACTTCTGTACCTTATGGTTCAAACGTTATTAGCATACATTTTTTGAAAGATTGGACAAATGGTGGCGCTAGAGAGTTGGAGTTAGAGACTTTAAATTTGCGATGGTTAATGTTGACACTGTCCTCTATGAGTGTGCCAAATTTCACAAAGTCGGTTCTATGGGCTGCCATAGACTTGTGGTGAAACGGCGGAAGCGGAAGAATAATAATAATAAATATAGCTGCTGCAAGCAGCAATTACGGGGCCAAGCACTCCAGCGGCAAATTAAGGAGCTAAGCATGGCATGGAGCATCACACCAAATGCAACAATGAGCAATAAAAGCAATTTTAGGATGATTGTAATTGAAATGTCTGAAAAATCATAAATACAACCTATAGTAGCATGATTTATTAACTTATCACTTTTGACCAACAGGTGGCGCTGTAATCAAATCATTTTGGTGTGTTCTGTGTGAGGTGACAATGTCACACGCAAAGTTTGGTGTCAGTATGCCAAAGCATTGCAGAGATACAGGCTGAAGTGTCATTTTGGCATCATGATTCAAATTCGTCGCTGTGGTATGCGAAAACGGTTTTGTCTATCAATACAAAATCCATAACATTTTGTCAGCACAGTCTGAAGATCATCTGATTCAATTTTGGTGAAAATCGGACCAACGGTTGATGAGGAGTTCGAAAAAGTAGGTTTTCTACATAAATCAAAATGGCGGACAAGAAGTTCAGCGTACTCTGGCATATTTGGTATCTATGTTGTCGGCCTAAGTCAATAAATATTTTGAGACCAGTTTCATTGCAATAGGCTAATGCAATAAAAAGTTATTAGCATTTTTATATATGTAATTATTAATGGTTAATGAATGGTTCATTACTCTTGACCAATAGGTGGCGCTGTTACCAAATTGATGTGGCATGGTCAGTGTGAGGTGACAATGGCACCTACAAAGTTTGGTGCAAAAATGTCAAAGCTTTGCAGGGATACAGCCTCAGATGTATTTTGGCATCTTACGAACAAATTTGTTGATGCGCTAAACGAAAACCGTTTCGTATATCAACACGAATTCCATAACTTTTTATCAGGTTGGTCTGAAGATGATCCGAACCAAATTTGGTGAAAATCGGACTAACGGTCTAGGAGGAGTTCGAAAAAGTAGGTTTTCAACTTTAATCAAAATGGCGGACAGGAAGTATGGCCAATTTTGGCATAATTGGTATCGATGTTCTCGACATGACCCAAAGAATATAGCGAGACCACTTTCATTTCAATAGTCTAATATTTTCAAAAGTTATTAGCATTTTTAAGATATTTCATTATAACTTTTGACCACAAGGTGGCGCTGCCACCAAACTTTTTGAGTAGCTTCAGGGCATGGAGCCAAACATTTTTGTAATTATTTTCGTAGCGATACGATAATGCGTTCAAAAAATACAGCATTTTGAAACATAATTCAAAATGGCCGACACCTAAAATGGCCCGACACGGGAAAATTGGATATTATTTGACTCGACTTGACATGACCCACCGAATCTAATGAGACCAGTTTTGTGATTTTTGGCCAAACCAATTCAGAAGTTATAAGCAAAAATATGCATTTTTCATATCTCCTGACCACTAGGTGGCGCTGCATAGAAACACTGCAGGAAGTCTCAGGTCATGCTTGTTATAACACACACCAAGTTTGGTCTCAATACGCCAAACAGTTGCGGAGTTATAGCCTCACAAGCATTTTTGCGTGTTTTTCGTAGAATTTTTTCGCGTGGTAGTCGAGAACGGTTGGACGAATCAACTTGAATTCCATAACTTTTTGTCTGCATCATCAGAAGATGAACTGAGCCAATTTTCGTGAAAATCGGACTAACCGTCTAGGACGAGTTCGAAAAAGTATGTTTTTAGAACAATTGAAAATAGCGAAAAAACTAAACCTTGCGATTTTTGAATTTCGGGGTTCATTCGACTCGGCATGAGCCAAGGATTCAGAGGAAAAAAGAATTTTCATTTGTGGCTTACGGTTCAAAAGTTATTAGCATAAAAATATTGAAATTTTGGACAAGTGGTGGCGCTAAAGAGTTGGAGTTAGAGACTTCAAATTTGCTATAGTTAATGATGGGACTGTACTCTATCAGTGTGCCAAATTATACAACTTTCCCCCAATCGGTTCTATGGGCTGCCATAGACTTGCGGCGGAAGAAGAAGAAGAAGAATAATAATAACGCCAACGATTTCAATAGGTGCCTACGCACCTTCGGTGCTTGGCCCCTAATAATAACGCCAACGGATACAATAGGTGCCTACGCACCTTCGGTGCTTGGCCCCTAATAAATATAGCTGCAAGCAGCAATTACGGGGCCAAGCACTCCAGCGGCAAATTGAGGAGCTAAGCATGGCATGGAGCATCACACCAAATGCAACAATGAGCAATTACAGCAATTTTAGGATGATTGTAATTGAAATGGCTGAAAAGTAATAAATACAACCACTAGTAATATGACACAATGGCACACACTAAGTTTGTTGTCATTATGTCAAAACTTTGAAGAGATATAGCCTTGGAGTCATTTTGGCACCGTGCCTAAAGTTTGTTGCAGAGCTGTACGAAAACAGTTTTGTCTATCGACACGAAACCCATAACTTTTTATCAGCAAAGTCTGAAGATGATTTGATTCGATTTTGGTGAAAATCGGACCAACGGTTGATGAGGAGTGCAAAAAAGTAGGTTTTCAACATAAATCAAAATGGCCGACAGGAAGTTCGGCTTATTATGACATAATTGATATGAATGTTGTCGGCATGACCCAAGGAATATTATGAGAACCAGTTTCATTACAATAGGTCAATGCAATCAAAGTAATTAGCATTTTTGAAAATTTCATAGTTTAGAATTAATGAATGGTTTATTACTCCAGACCAATAAGTGGCTCTGTTACCAAATTTATGTGGCGTGGTCAGTGTGATGTGACAATGGCACATACAAAGTTTGGTGTAAATATGTCAAAGCTTTGCAGAGATTTTCACAATTACAGCAATTTTAGGATGATTGTAATTGAAATAGCGGAAAAAAAACATAAATACAAGCACTAGTATTATGATTAAATGACTTATCACTTTTGACCAACAGGTGGCGCTGTAATCAAATCATTTTGGTGTGTTCTGTGTGAGGTGACAATGGCACACACAAAGTTTGGTGTTAGTATGCCAAAGCATTGCAGAGATACAGCCTGAAGTGTCATTTTGGCATCATGCCTGAAATTCACCGCTTTGGTATGCGAAAACGGTTTTGTCTATTGATACAAAATCCATAACATTTTGTCAGCACAGTCTGAAGATCATCTGATTCAATTTTGGTGAAAATCGGACCAACGGTTCATGAGGAGTTCGAAAAAGTAAGTTTTCAACATAAATCAAAATGGCGGACAGGAAATTCAGCGTACTCTGACATATTTGATATCTATGTTGTCGGCATAAGCCAAGGAATATTTTGAGACCAGTTTCATTGCAATAGGCTAATGCTATAAGAAGTTACTAGCATTTTTCATAAATGTAATTATTAATGGTTAATGAATGATTTATTACTCTTGACCAATAGGTGGCGCTGTTACCAAATTGATGTGGCATGGTCAGTCAGAGGTGACAATGGCACATACAAAGTTTGGTGCAAATATGTCAAAGCATTGCCGAGATACAGCCTCAGATGTATTTTGGCATCTTACGAACAAATTAGACGATTCGCTAAACGAAAACCGTTTCGTATATCAACACGAAATCCATAACTTTTTGTCAGATTGGTCTGAAGATGATCCGAACCAAATTTGGTGAAAATCGGACTAACGGTCTAGGAGGAGTTCGGAAAAGTAGGTTTTCAACTTTAATAAAAATGGCGGACAGGAAGTATTGCCAATTTTGGAATAATTGCTATCGATGTTCTCGGCATGACCCAAAGAATATAGCGACATGACTTTCATTGCAATAGTCTAATTTTTCCAAAAGTTATTAGCATTTTTAAGATATTTCATTATAACTTTTGACCACAAGGTGGCGCTGCCACCAAACTTTTGGAGTAGCTTCAGGGCATGGAGCCAAACATTTTTGTAATTATTTTCGTAGCGATACGATAATGCGTTCAAAAAATACAGCATTTTGAAACATAATTCAAAATGGCCGACACCTAAAATGGCCGACACGGGAAAATTGGGATATCATTCGACTTGCCATGACCCACCGAATCTAATGAGACCAGTTTTGTGATTTTTGGCCAAACCATTCAGAAGTTATAAACAAAGCCTCAGGTCATTGTTATTAAAACACACACAAATTGCGCTGCGTCGAAACACTGCAGGAAGTCTCAGGTCATGCTTGTTATAAAACTCACCAAGTTTGGTCTCAATATGCCAAACCGTTGCGGAGTTATAGCCTCACAAGCATTTTTGCGTGCTTTTCTTAGAATTTTTTCGCGTGGTATTCGAGAACTTTTGGACGAATCAACTCGAATTCCATAACTTTTTGCCAGCATGGTCTGAAGATGATCTGAGCCAATTTTCGTGAAAATCGGACTAACCGTCTAGGACGAGTTCGAAAAAGTAGGTTTTTCGAACAATTGAAAATAGCGAAAAAACTAAACCTTGCGATTTTTGAATTTCGGGGTTCATTCGACTTGGCATGAGCCAAGGATTCAGCGGAAAAAATAATTTTAATTTTGTGGCTTACGGTTCAAAAGTTATTAGCATAAAAATATTGAAATTTTGGACAAGTGGTGGCGCTAGAGAGTTGGAGTTAGAGACTTCAAATTTGCCATAGTTAATGCTGGGACTGTCCTCTATCAGTGTGCCAAATTATACAACTTTCCCGCAATCGGTTCTATGGGCTGCCATAGACTTGCGGCGGAAGAAGAAAGAAGAAGAAGAAGAAGAAGAAGAAGAAGAAGAAGAAAGAAGAAGAAAGAAGAATAACGCCAACAGATACAATAGGTGCCTACGCACCATCCTAACAGAAACCATAAGTAGAGCTGCAAGCAGCAATTACGGGGCCAAGCACTCCAGAGGCATATTGAGGAGCTAAGCATGGCACGGAGCATCAGACCAACTGCAGAAATTAGTAATTGAAGCCATTTTAGGATGATTGTAATTGACATGGCTGAAAAATCATAAATACAACCTCTAGTAGCATGATTTATTGGCTTATCAAGTGTGACCAACAGGTGGCGCTGTAATCAAATCATTTTGGTGTGGTTCTGTGTGAGGTGACAATGGCACACACAAAGTTTGGTGTCAGTATGCCAAAGCATTGCAGAGATACAGGCTGAAGTGTCATTTTGGCATCATGCCTGAAATTGGTCGCTGTGGTATGCGAAAAATAGTTTTGTCTATCGATACAAAAAATCCATAACATTTTGTCAGCACAGTCTGAAGATCATCTGATTCAATTTTGGTGAAAATCGGACCAACGGTTGATGAGGAGTTCGAAAAAGTACGTTTTCAACATAAATTAAAATGGCGGACAGGAAGTTCAGCGTACTCTGGCATATTTGATATCTATGTTGTCGGCATAAGCCAAGGAATATTTTGAGACCAGTTTCATTGCAATAGGCTAATGCAATAAAAAGTTATCAGCATTTTTATAAATGTAATTATTAATGGTTAATGAATGGTTTATTATTCTTGACCAATAGGTGGCGCTGTTACCAAATTAATGTGGCATGGTCAGTGTGACGTGACAATGGCACATACAAAGTTTGGTGCAAATATGTCAAAGCTTTGCCGAGATACATCCTCAGACGTATTTTGGCATCTTACGAACAAATTCGTTGATGCGCTAAACGAAAACCGTTTCGTATATCGACACGAAATCCATAACTTTTATCAGCTTGGTCTGAAGATGATCCGAACCAAATTTGGTGAAAATCGGACTTACGGTCTAGGAGGAGTTCGAAAAAGTATGTTTTCAACTTTAATAAAAATGGCGGACAGGAAGTATGGCCAATTTTGGAATAATTGGTATCGATGTTCTCGGCATGACCCAAAGAATATAGCGACATGACTTTCATTTTTTAATAGTCTAAATTTTTTCAAAAGTTTATTAGCATTTTTAAGATATTTCAATATAACTTTTGACCACAAGGTGGCGATGCCACCAAACTTTTTGAGTTGGTTCAGGGCATGGAGCCAAACATTTTTGTAATTATTTTCGTAGTGATACGATTATGCGTTCAAAAAATACAGCATTTTGAAACATAATTCAAAATGGCCGACACCTAAAATGGCCGACACGTGAAAATTGGATATCATTCGACTTGACATGACCCACCAAATTCTAATGAGACCAGTTTTGTGATTTTTGGCCAAACCATTCAGAAGTTATAAGCAAAAATATGCATTTTTCATATCTCCTGACCAGTAGGTGGCGCTGCGTCGAAACAATGCAGGTAGTCTCAGGTCATGCTTGTTATAAAACCCACCAAGTTTGGTCTCAATACGCCAAACCTTTGCGGAGTTATAGCCTCACAAGCATTTTTGCGTGCTTTTCGTAGAATTTTTTCGCGTGGTATTCGAGAACGGTTGGACGAATCAACTTGAATTCCATAACTTTTTGCCAGCATGGTCTGAAGATGATCTGAGCCAATTTTCATGAAAATCGGACTAACCGTCTAGGACGAGTTCAAAAAAGTAGGTTTTTCGAACAATTGAAAATAGCGAAAAAACTAAACCTTGCGATTTTTGAATTTTGGGGTTCATTCGACTTGGCATGAGCCAAGAATTCAGAGGAAAAAAGAATTTTCATTTTGTGGCATACGGTTCAAAAGTTATTAGCATAAAAATATTGAAATTTTGGACAAGTGGTGGCGCTAGAGAGTTGGAGTTAGAGACTTCAAATTTGCTATAGTTAATGCTGGGACTGTCCTCTATCAGTGTGCCAAATTATACAACTTTCCCGCAATCGGTTCTATGGGCTGCCATAGACTTGCGGCGCAGAAAAGAAGAAGAAGAAGAAGAAGAAGAATAACGCAAATATAGCTGCAAGCAGCAATACGGGGCCAAGCACTCCAGCTTGGCAAATTGAGCTGCAGCTAGCAATTTACGGGGCCAAGCACTCTCAGGAGCATCACACCAAGCATGCAACAATGAGCAATTACAGCAATTTTAGGATGATTGTAATTGAAATGGCGGAAAAATCATAAAAACAAGCACTAGTATTATGATTAAACGGCTTATCACTTTTGACCAACAGGTGGCGCTGTGATCAAATCATTTTGGTGTGTTCTCTGTGTAAGTGACAATGGCACACACAAAGTTTGGTGTCAGTATGCCAAAGCATTGCAGAGATACAGGCTGAAGTGTCATTTTGGCATCATGCCTGAAATTCGTCACTGTGGTATGCGAAAACGGTCTTTGTCTATCGATACAAAATCCATAACATTTTGCCAGCACAGTCTGAAGATCATCTGATTCAATTTTAGTGAAAATCGGACCAACGGTTGATGAGGAGTTCGAAAAAGTAGGTTTTCAACATAAATCAAAATGGCGGACAGGAAGTTCAGCGTACTCTGGCATATTTGGTATCTATGTTGTCGGCATAAGCCAAGGAATATTTTGAGACCAGTTTCATTGCAATAGGCTAATGCAATAAAAAGTTATTAGCATTTTTATAAATGTAAATTTTAATGGTTAATGAATGGTTCATTACTCTTGACCAATAGGTGGCGCTGTTACCAAATTGATGTGGCATGGTCAGTGTGAGGTAACAATAGAACCTACAAAGTTTGGTGCAAAAATGTCAAAGCTTTGCAGAGATACAGCCTCAGATGTATTTTGGCATCTTACGAACAAATTCGTTGATGCGCTAAACAAAAACCGTTTCGTATATCAACACGAAATCCATAACTTTTTGTCAGCTTGGTCTGAAGATGATCCGAGCCAAATTTGGTGAAAATCGGATTAACGGTCTAGGAGGAGTTCGAAAAAGTAGGTTTTCAACTTTAATCAAAATGGCGGACAGGAAGTATGGCCAATTTTGGCATAATTGGTATCGATGTTCTCGGCATGACCCAAAGAATATAGCGAGATGACTTTCATTTGCAATAGTCTAATTTTTTCAAAAGTTATTAGCATTTTTATGATAAATTCATTATAACTTTTGACCACAAGGTGGCGCTGCCACCAAACCAACTTTTTGAGTAGCTTCAGGGCATGGAGCCAAACATTTTTGTAATTAGTTTTCGTAACGATACGATAATGCGTTCAAAAAATACAGCATTTTGAAACATAATTCAAAATGGCCGACACCTAAAAATGGCCGACACGGGAAAATTGGATATCATTCGACTCGGCATGACCCACCGAATCTAATGAGACCAGTTTTGTGATTTTTGGCCAAAACCATTCAGAAGTTATAAGCAAAAATATGCATTTTTTTCATATCTCCTGACCACTAGGTGGCGCTGCGTCGAAACACTGCAGGTAGTCTCAGGTCATGCTTGTTATAACACACACCAAGTTTGGTCTCAATACGCCAAACCGTTGCGGAGTTATAGCCTCACAAGCATTTTTTGCGTGCTTTTCGTAGAATTTTTTTCGCGTGGTATTCGAGAACGGTTTGGACGAATCAACTTGAATTCCATAACTTTTTGCCGGCATGGTCTGAAGATGATCTGAGCCAATTTTCGTGAAAATCGGACTAACCGTCTAGGACGAGTTCGAAAAAAAGTAGGTTTTCGAACAATTGAAAATAGCGAAAAAACTAAACCCTTGCGATTTTTGAATTTCGGGGTTCATTCGACTTGGACTGAGCCAAGGATTCAGAGGAAAAAAGAATTTTCATTTTGTGGCTTACAGTTCAAAAGTTATTAGCATAAAAATATTGAAACCTTTGGACAAGAGGTGGCGCTAGAGAGTTGGAGTTAGAGACTTCAAATTTGCTATAGGTTAATGCTGAGACTGTCCTCTATCAGTGTGCCAAATTATACAACTTTCCCGCAATCGGTTCTATGGGCTGCCATAGACTTGCGGCGGAAGAAGAAGAAGAAGAAGAAGAAAAGCAGAAGAAGAAGAAGAAATAAGAATAATACGCCAACAGGATACAATAGGTGCCTACGCACCTTCGGTGCTTGGCCCCTAAATATAGCTGCAAGCAGCAATTACGGGGCCAAGCACTCCAGCGGCAAATTGAGACAAAAGCATGGCATGAGCATCACACCAAATGCAACAATGAGCAATTACAGCAATTTTTAGGATTATTGTAATTGAAAACAAGGGAAATATCATAAATACAAGCAATAGTATTATGATTAAATGGCTTATCACTTTTGACCAACAGGTGGCGCTGTTACCAAAATCAGTTTTGTGTGTGTCTGTGTGAGGTGACTATGGCACACACAAAGTTTGGTGTCAGTATGCCAAAGCATTTGCAGAGATACAGGCTGAAGTGTCATTTTGGCATCATGCCTGAAATTTTATCGCTGTGGTGTATGCGAAAACGGTTTTGTCTATCGATACAAAAATCCATAACATTTTGTCAGCACAGTCTGAAGATCATCTGATTCGATTTTGGTGAAAATCGGACCAAAGGGTTGATGAGGAGTTTCGAAAAAGTAGGTTTTCAACATAAATCAAAATGGCGGACAGAAAGTTCAGCGTACTCTGGCATATTTGGTATCTATGTTGTCGGCATAAGCCAAGGAATATTTTGAGACCAGTTTCATTGCAATAGGCTAATGCAATAAAAAAGTTATTAGCATTTTTATATATGTAATTATTAATGGTTAATGAATGGTTCATTACTCTTGACCAATAGGTGGCGCTGTTACCAAATTGATGTGGCATGGTCAGTGTGAGGTGACAATGGCACATACAAAGTTTGGTGCAAATATGTCAAAGCTTTGCAGAGATACAGCCTCAGATGTATTTTGGCATCTTACGAACAAATTCGTTGATGCACTAAACGAAAAACCATTCGTATATCGACACGAAATCCCATAACTTTTTGTCAGCACACTCTGAAGATGATCCGAACCAAATTTGGTGAAAATCGGACTAACGGTCTAGGAGGAGTTCGAAAAAGTAGGTTTTCAACTTTAATAAAAATGGCGGACAGGAAGTATGGCCAATTTTGGCATAATTGGTATCGATGTTCTCGGCATGACCCAAAGAAAATATACGGAGACCACTTTCATTTCAATAGTCTAATTTATTCAAAAGTTATTAGCAGTTTTTAGATATTTCATTATAACTTTTGACCACAAGGTGGCGCTGCCAGTATCAAGAGGGCGTAGCTTCAGGGCATGGAGCCAAACATTTTTGTAATTATTTTTCGTAACGATACGATAATGCGTTCAAAAAAAACAGCATTTTGAAACATAATTCAAAATGGCCGACACCTAAAATGGCCGACACACAGGGAAAAATTGGATATCATTCGACTCGACCATGACCCACCGAATCTAAAGAGACCAGTTTTTGTGATTTTTGGCAAAACCATTCAGAAGTTATAAGCAAAAATATGCATTTTTCATATCTCCTGACCACTAGGTGGCACTGCGGTCCGAAACACTGCAGGTAGTCTCAGGTCATGCTTGTTATAACAAACACCACAAGTTTGGTCTCAATACGCCAAACCATTGCGGAGTTATAGCCTCACAAGCATTTTTGCGTGCTTTTCGTAGAATTTTTTTCGCGTGTCATTCGAGAACGGTTTGGATGAATCAACTTGAATACCATAACTTTTTGCCAGCATGGTCTGAAGACTTTTGACCACAAGGTGGCGCTGCCACCAAACTTTTTGAGTAGCTACAGGGCATGGAGCCAAACATTTTTGTAATTATTTTCGTAGCGATACGATAATGCGTTCAAAAAAAATACAGGTTTTTGAAACAAAATTCAAAATGGCCGACACCTAAAAATGGCCGACACGGAAAAAATGGATATCATTCGACTTGACATGACCCACCGAATCTAATGAGACCAGTTTTGTGATTTTTGGCCAAACCATTCAGAAGTTATAAGCAAAAAAAATGCATTTTTCATATATCTCCTGACCACTAGGTGGCGCTGCGTCGAAACACTGCAGGTAGCCTCAGAAGCATGCTTGTTATAACACACACCACGATTGGTCTCAATATGCCCAACCGTTGCGGAGTTATAGCCTCACAAGCATTTTTGCGTGCTTTTCGTAGAATTTTTTCGTGTGGTAGTCGAGAACGGTTGGAAGAATCAACTTGAATTCCATAACTTTTTGCCAGCATGGTCTGAAGATGATCTGAGCAATATTTTTCGTGCAAATCGTACTAACCGTCTAGGACGAGTTCGAAAAAGTAGGTTTTTCGAAAAAATTGAAAATAGCGAAAAAAACTAAACCTTGCGATTTTTGAATTTCGGGGTTCCAATTTGACTTGGCCTGAGCCAAGGATTCAGAGGAAAAAAAAGAATTTTCATTTTGTGGTTACGGTTCAAAAAGTTATTAGCATAAAAAATATTGAAAATTTGGACAAGTGGTGGCGCTAGAGAGTTGGAGTTAGAGACTCCAAATTTGCTATATTTTAATGTTGACACTGTCCTCTATCAGTGTGCCAAATTATACAACTTTCCCGCAAATGTGGGCTGCCAGCATGGGCTGCCAAGAGAAGAGACGGCGGAAGAAGAAAAAGAAACTAACGCTAACGGATACAATAGGTGCCTAAGCACCTTCGGTGCTTGGCCCCTAAATATAGCTGCAAGCAGCAATTACGGGGCCAAAGCACTCCAGCGGCAAATTGAGGAGCTAAGCATGGCATGGAGCATCACACCAAATGCAACAATGAGCAATTACAGCAATTTTAGGATGATTGTAATTGAAATGGTGGAAAAATCATAAATACAAGCACTAGTATTATGATTAAATGGCTTATCACTTTTGACCAACAGGTGGTGCTGTAATCAAATCATTTTGGTGTGTTCTGTGTGAGGTGACAATGGCACACACAAAGAGTTTGGTGTCAGTATGCCAAAGCATTGCAGAGATACAGGCTGAAGTGTCATTTTGGCATCATGCCTGAAATTATTCGCTGTGGTATGCGAAAACGGTTTTGTCTATCGATACAAAATCCATAACATTTTGTCAACACAGTCTGAAGATCATCTGATTCAATTTTGGTGAAAATCGGACCAACGGTTGATGAGGAGTTCGAAAAAGTATGTTTTCAACATAAATCAAAATGGCGGACAGGAAGTTCAGCGTACTCTGGCATATTTGGTATCTATGTTGTCGGCATAAGCCAAGGAATATTTTGAGACCAGTTTCATTGCAATAGGCTAATGCAATAAAAAGTTATTAGCATTTTTATAAATGTAATTATTAATGGTTAATGAATGATTTATTACTCTTGACCAATAGGTGGCGCTGTTACCAAATTGATGTGGGCATGGTCAGTCTGAGGTGACAATGGCACATACCAAGTTTGGTACAAATATGTCAAAGCATTGCCGAGATACAGCCTCAAATGTATTTTGGCATCTTACGAACAAATTCGTCGATGCGCTAAACGAAAACCGTTTCGTATATCAACACGAAATCCATAACTTTTTGTCAGCCTTGTCTGAAGATGATCCGAACCAAATTTGGTGAAAATCGGACTTACGGTCTAGGAGAAGTTCGAAAAAGTAGGTTTTCAACATGAATCAAAATGGCGAACAGGAAGTATGGCTAATTTTGGCATAATTGGTATCGATGTTCTCGGCAGGACCGAAAGAATATAGCGAGACACTTTTCATTTTAATAGTCTAATTTTTTCAAAAGTTATTAGCATTTTTATGATATTTCATTATAACTTTTGACCACAAGGTGGCGCTGCCACCAAACCAACTTTTTGAGTAGCTTCAGGGCATGGAGCCAAACATTTTTGTAATTATTTTCGTAATGATACGATAATGCGTTCAAAAAATACAGCATTTTGAAAACATAATTCAAAATGGCCGACACCTAAAATGGCCGACACGGGAAAATTGGATATCATTCGACTTGACATGACCCACCCAATCTAACGAGACCAGTTTTATGATTTTTGGCAAAACCATTCAGAAGTTACAAGCAAAAATATGCATTTTTCATATCTCCTGACCACTAGGTGGCGCTGCGTCGAAACCCTGCAGGTAGTCTCAGGTCATGCTTGTTATAACACACACACCAAGTTTGGTCTCAATACGCCCAAACCGTTGCGGAGTTATAGCCTCACAAGCATTTTTGCGTGCTTTTCGTAGAATTTTTTTCGCGTGGTATTCGAGAACGGTTGGACGAATCAACTTGAATTCCATAACTTTTTGCCAGCATCGTCTGAAGATGATCTGAGCCAATTTTTCGTGAAAATCGGACTAACCGTCTAGGACGAGTTCGAAAAAAGTAGGTTTTTCGAACAATTGAAAATAGCGAAAAAACTAAACCTTGCGATTTTTGAATTTCAGGGTTCATTCGACTTGGCCTGAGCTAAGGATTCAGAGGAAAAAAGAAATTTCATTTTATGGCTTACGGTTCAAAAGTTATTAGCATAAAAATATTGAAACTTTGGACAAGTGGTGGCGCTAGAGAGTTGGAGTTAGAGACTTCAAATTTGCTATAGTTAATACTGGGACTGTCCTCTATCAGTGTGCCAAAATATACAACTTTCCCGCAATCGGTTCTATGGGCTGCCATAGACTTGCGGCGGAAGAAGAAGAAGAAGAAGAAGAAGAAGAAGAAGAGAATATAAATAACGCCAACGGATACAATAAAGAAGAGACCTTCGGTGCTTGGCCCCTAATAACGCCAACGGATACAATAGGTGCCTACGCACCTTCGGTGCTTGGCCCCTAATAAATATAGCTGCAAGCAGCAATTACGGGGCCAAGCACTCCAGCGGCAAATTGAGGAGCTAAGCATGGAATAGAGCATCACACCAAGTGCAACAATGAGTAATAAAAGCAATTTTAGGATGATTGTAATTGAAATGGCTGAAAAGTAATAAATACAACCACTAGTAATATGACACAATGGCACACACTAAGTCTGTTGTCATTATGTCAAAACTTTGAAGAGATATAGACTTGGAGTAATTTTGGCACCGTGCCTACAGTTTGTAGCAGAGCTGTACGAAAACAGTTTTGTCTATCGACACGAAACCCATAACTTTTTTTCAGCAAAGTCTGAAGATGATTTGATTCGATTTTGGTGAAAATCGGACCAACGGTTGATGAGGAGTGCAAAAAAGTAGCTTTTCAACATAAATCAAAATGGCCGACAGGAAGTTCGGCTTATTATGACATAATTGATATAAATGTTGTCGGCATGACCCAAGGAATATTTTGAGAACCAGTTTCATTACAATAGGTCAATGCAATCAAAAGTAATTAGCATTATTTGAAAATTTCATAGTTTAGAATTAATGAATGGTTTATTAATCCAAACCAATAAGTGGCTCTGTTACCAAATTTATGTGGCGTGGTCAGTGTGATGTGGCAATGGCACATACAGTAGTTTGGTGTAAATATGTCAAAGCTTTGCAAAGATTTTCACAATTACAGCAATTTTAGAATGATTGTAATTGAAATAGCGGAAAAAAATAAATAAATACAAGCACTAGTATTATGATTAAATGACTTATCACTTTTGACCAACAGGTGGCGCTGTAATCAAATCATTTTGGTGTGTTCTGTGTGAGGTGACAATGGCACACACAAAGTTTGGTGTTAGTATGCCAAAGCATTGCAGAGATACAGCCTGAAGTGTCATTTTGGCATCATGCCTGAAATTCGTCGCTGTGGTATGCGAAAACGTTTTTTTTTATCGATACAAAATCCATAACATTTTGTCAGCACAGTCTGAAGATCATCTGATTCAATTTTGGTGAAAATCGGACCAACGGTTCATGAGGAGTTCGAAAAAGTAGGTTTTCAACATAAATCAAAATGGCGGACAGGAAGTTCAGCGTACTCTGGCATATTTAGTATCTATGTTGTCGGCCTAAGCCAAGGAATATTTTGGGACAAGTTTCATTGCAATAGGCTAATGCAATAAAAAGTTATTAGCATTTTTATAAGTGTAATTATTAATGGTTAATGAATGGTTTATTACTCTTGACCAATAGGTGGCGCTGTTACCAAATTGATGTGGCATGGTCAGTCTGAGGTGACAATGGCACATACAAAGTTTGGTTCAAATATGTCAAAGCTTTGCAGAGATACAGCCTCAGATGTATTTTGGCATTTTACGAACAAATTCGTTGATGCACTAAACGAAAACCATTTCGTATATCAACACGAATTCCATAACTTTTTGTCAGCACACTCTGAAGATGATCCGAGTCAAATTTGGTGAAAATCGGACTAACGGTCTAGGAGGAGTTCGAAAAAGTAGGTTTTCAACTTTAATCAAAATGGCGGACAGGCAGTATGGCCAATTTTGGAATAATTGGTATCAATGTTCTCAGCATGACCCAAAGAATATAGAAACATGAATTTTATTGCAATAGTCTAATTTTTTCAAAAGTTATTAGCATTTTTATGATATTTCATTATAACTTCTGACCACAAGGTGGCGCTGCCACCAATCTTTTTGAGTAGCTTCAGGGCATGGAGCCAAGACATTTTTGGTAATTATTTTCGTAAAGATACGATAATGCGTTCAAAAAATACAGCATTTTGAAACATAATTCAAAATGGCCGACACCTAAAATGGCCGTCACGGCAAAATTGGATATTATTCGAATCGACATGACCCACCGAATCTAATGAGACCAGTTTTGTGATTTTTGGCCAAACCATTCAGAAGTTATAAGCAAAAATATGCATTTTTCATATCTCCTGACCACTAGGTGGCGCTGCGTCGAAACAATGCAGGTAGTCTCAGGTCATGCTTGTTATAACACCCACCAAGTTTTGGTCTCAATATGCCAAACCGTTGCGGAGTTATAGCCTAACAAGCATTTTTGCGTGCTTTTCGTAGAATTTTTTCCGCGTGGTATTCAAGAACGGTTTGGACGAATCAACTTGTATTCCATAACTTTTTGCCAGGGGGGTCTGAAGATGATCTGAGCCAATTTTCGTGAAAATCGGACTAACCGTCTAGGACGAGTTCGAAAAAGTAGGTTTTTCGAACAATTGTAAAATAGCGAAAAAAAAACTAAACCTTGCGATTTTTGAATTTCGGGGTTCATTCGACTTGGCCTGAGCCAAGGATTCAGAGGAAAAAGAGAATTTTCATTTTGTGGCTTACGGTTCAAAAGTTATTAGAATAAAAATATTGAAACTTTGGACAAGTGGTGGCGCTAGAGAGTAGGAGATAGAGACTTCAAATTTGCTACAGTTAATGCTGGGGACTGTCCTCTATCAGTGTGCCAAATTATACAACTTTCCCCGCATCGGTTCTATGGGCTGCCATAGACTTGCGGCGGAAGAAGAAGAGGAAGAAGAAGAAGAAGAAGAAAATAATAATAACGCCAACGGATACATAGGTGCCTACGCACCTTCGGTGCTTGGCCCCTAATAACGCAAACGGATACAATAGGTGCCTACGCACCTTCGGTGCTTGGCCCCTAATAACCGCCAACGGATACAATAGGTGCCTACGCACCTTCGGTGCTTGGGCCCCTACTAACGCCAACGATTTCAATAGGTGCCTACGCACCTTCGGTGCTTGGCCCCTAAAAATACTGCCACAAAATAGCAACATTTATTTAACATTGTTTGCTTAGCTCACCAATGGATCCACTGCAGTGAATAGGGTGCCATCAGAACGAGATTCCAAACAACAGATAAAAACATCAGAGTAATCCACACCACTTCAGTCCATCAACTGACATCTCATGAAGCGAAAATCAAACACCCATTCACAGTAGAGGATTCATTTATGAGCAAGTGATGTAATGGCTAAATTTCTTCAAACTCTACTGAAGAAACAAACTCATCTTGGATGGCCTGAGGGGTAAGTCAATTTTCAGGAAATTTTCATTTTTGGGACTGTGAAAGCTATTCCCTTAAGGACAAAAACAAAAAGAAAAAAACTATATAAATATAAATGGAGACCAGATCAGTATGAATGCAAAGTAAGATCTGCATAAATGCAAAATGGAGTAAACATGCATGTAAAAACCCTAGAAAAAGCCCAGTACTCCAGTCCCTTATGTCCCATTACCGGTGTGTGTGTTTGAGAGTGCTTTGACCTGCACTTCGGCATTTATCAAAAAGTGCCATTCCAAACGGAACACACTTAAAGAACGCAATAAGCTGAAAACACGACTCTATAAAAGCCTCAGTGATGCTCTGAGCCGCTGAAATATCAGATGACTTGTGCTCACTTCAGTCACATCAGAATCATCAAAGGAGTCTTTTATAAAGATGCTGCTGTCATTACAGTCGTCATCTCCACCATCCTCATAAACGTCATCATCTTCATCTGTGTGAAGTTATCTGAAAGATGCACCTTTAAATACAGGTAAAACTTTCTCTCTCGTTCACAGACCGCTATATTGCACAGTTAGTGTGATAACATCTGATCAGCAGTCAGGCAGTCAGAACTCACACACCTGCTGGGAGAGCCGCCGAATGATCAGAGATATTTGATATTCAGTGGAAGGCTTTCCGGCTGATTGTCCGTCAGGTTAATGAAAGAAAAATGCCTGAAGTGTTCTGCAGCAACACACACACACTTGCCTCTGACAGATATGACAGAGTGCTCGCTGATGGTCTCTCTTCCAATCTTCAATTTAATTAATTCAAGAGCGCTTTGTAGTTATATTACTAAAGTAAAATAGTACAGCTCAACGGAACCTCTTTGAACTTTGTGATAAAATGATTGGAAATTTTGACTCTGAAATCTGATTGGATGAGCAGCTTTCAAAGATGTTGAATCAACTGAATTCTATATTTAAAGGTGCTGTATGTAAGATTTTGACTCTACTAAAGCATAAAAATACCATAATATGTTTGCAGATATTTAAAAAACATGCTAAGAACATACTTGTTTTATCTGAAAAACAATGCTACAGTCCAGTTATCCTCCTTTAAAAATGAGCTTTCCAGGCCGGAATGTCTGTAGTTTTAATTTGTGAAACCCGCCCACTGCAGTTTACCCAATTGTATTTCAGCACACCCCGGGTTGCCAGTTGGTTGTACATGGTACATACACATTTACTTTTACTATATAAGTACACAAGTAGTAGGGGACACAATATAAAGCGGACCTAAATTGTAATTCTGGGCCTTATATAAAACATGTAATGACAGAATGAACAAAACAAAACAAAACAAACAAACGAATAAACAAATTAATATAGAGATATAGATATATAGATAGACAGACAGATGATATGATAAAACAATAGCTAAAACAATAAAATGATAGAACAAATGAACAATAGATAGATAGATATATAGAAAGATAGATAGAAACAATAATTATAGAACAAACAAATAAACAAAACAAAAACACATATATGATAGAATGATAGCTAGAACAATAAAATGATAAAACGAACAAACAAACAAACGATAGACAGATGATAGATAGATAGATAGATAGATAGATAGATAGATAGATAGATAGACAGACAGATGATATGATGAACAATGAACAAACGATAGATAGACAGATACTGTAGATATTCATCCTTTAAATGAATAAATAGAAAACTCTTCATTCATTTTCACAACCAAAAACTCTTGAAAGACATGCTCTATCTTTGAAAGTGATAATTTTTGGTATATTTGCGCCGCATTGTCTGGAAAGCGCAGAAGATACTTTCAGCTCTGAATAGAATCTCAGACTACATCTTTTTTAGAAATGCAAAGCTGCACTGAGTCTCTTGCAATTGCCCAAACTGTTTACGGCTATGTTGAGTATGCATCTCAATTTAGTGTTCTTGGCTTTATCTTTTCCATATGTGATTATCCTTTCAGTGATTATTATATCTAGCGCTGCACATTACTAATGAGAACTTGTGAGTGAGTGATTGATTGTTTATAATATTTTGCATGCGTTACATCACCAACCCTGAGAACAGAACGGTCCAAATTTACACTTCCTCACATATTCAGCCAGTTGCTTGATTATTATTACCAGAATATCTGTTTTCCAGATTGTGATAATTAAAGACTATTGGCCTCATTTGGCTCTGAATGCAGTGGTGGGCATTTTCCAGCATCGCCCGAGGACACTTTGTTTAGGGAAAGTTTCCTGCTGATTTAATGGTTTGCCAGAGATAAATGGATTTGTTGTGTCAATAATCGTACTGATACTTGTTAACATTTTTTTTTTTTCCTTTTTTTTTGTAGCTGGAGGTACATCTGATTGCAGTCCATGGCGCCATGTCTGTACAGCATGTATGAACTGATAAACTAGTAGATCTGCACTCTGGCAGTGAGAGTACTGGTGTATGTAATAATCTAATTTACCAATACAATCATAATTAAAAGCTAACAGGAAGTGGGCCAGATGGAGAGTGTGTGTGTTGTGTAGTTTACAGTGGTGGGCAGCAGAGTGCTGACTCTGGTGGTATGTGTGCGGTGTATTACAACAAGCTCAGTGCTTTATTCAATAACCGCGACACAGCCCTTCTCACATACACCACTGCGGGGTCTTATGAAATTAATCTGCTGATCCACAAGCCCACATGCATACACTGCCTGATGATAACTCCCTGTGAAATCAGAGCCTGTCGCAGAGGGAGTTATGGGAAACTGAAGTTCAGCGAAAATAGAAAAGAGAGAAATCAAACTCACTGGGGTGAGACTGTGAGAGAAGAGAAGAGAAGAGAAGAGAAGAGAAGAGAAGAGAAGAGAAGAGAAGAGAAGAGAAGAGAAGAGAAGAGAAGAGAAGAGAAGAGAAGAGAAGAGAAGAGAAGAGAAGAGCATAGGATGAGATAAGAAAAGATGACAACAGAATAGAGATACTACAGATATGAGAAGAGACAAGATGAGAAATTAAACAAAATGAGATAAGAAAATAAGAGAAGACATAAAATATAATATCAATTATGAGATTTGAAAAGAAAGAAAGAGAGAAAAGAAAGGAGATGAGGACAAGATGATGATTCACCATGAGATGAGAAAAAGACAAGAAAAAAAGAAAAAAGGACAATCCAATAAACAACGAGGAATGAGACTAAAATACATGATCATTATGAGATAAGAAATTAAAGAAAGAAAGAAAGAAAGAAAGAAAGAAAGAAATGAAGAAAGCACCGTTAAAGGGAGCTGTGAAGAGATGAGCCAAGAAGAAATGAGATTTTTTTTTAATAATTTAATATAATTAATTATATTTAAGGGGGGGGGGCTTTCAATTTTTCATGATGTTTGAAGGGGTTTTTTTGTTTTAAATGTTTTTTTTTTTTTAATTAATTTTCCCAAAAAGGGGCCTTTTCTTTTTTCCCCAAACAAAAACTTTTTTTACTTTTTAATTTTTTTTTTCAAAACAATGTGTTGTTTTTTTTTTTTCTAGATTAGGGGGTGGGAAATCAATGGGGTTTTTTGTTTGTGGCTTTCATTGGGGCAATGTAAAAATTTTTTTTTTAAACAATCAAACCCCACAAAACTTGGGACAAAATTAAAAAGGGTTTTTGGGGGAGGTTTTTTTTTGTCCAAACTTTTTTTTTAATTTTTTTTCAAGCGTTTTTTCCCCCCGGAGCTGAAAAAAAATAGGGGGAATTTTTGGCTAAAACCCCTTAATGGAAAAGAAAAAAAAAATAAAACCCAAAAAATCAAAAAAGGGAAATAGAGAAAACAGGGGGGGGACCTTATAACCACAAAAAAAACTGGGTTTTTGACGGGTTTAAAAGGAAAAGGGAAGAAAATAAAAAAAACCCAATTGGGAGGAACAAAAGATGGAATGGAAAAAAAAGGGAAAGGTTTTTAAAAAAACAAAAAAAAATTTTTTAAAGCCCTTTCAAAATGACAAAAAAATCCAAAAAAAAATTACCCCAAATTTTTTTTGTTCTTTTCTTTTGCCATGAACAAAAAGAGCAAAAAATACAAAGGGCCGCTCATTTTAATTTTTTTCATTCCCCCCCACGGCACGTGGTAAACCCACCAAACCAACCACAAACTTTTTTGGGGCCACCCAGGGGGCCCCCAATTTGCGGGGAGTTGGCTTTTATTAAAAAAAAAACAAAACACCCCAAAAAACCAACCCCAATGGGGGGGTTGGGGGCTTTGGGGTGGGGGGGGGCAAAAGGGGCGGGGCTTGGGGGGGCCCAACGGGGAAAAAAAACAAACAAAAAACAAACCACCTATGGGGGGGGCCCAAAAAGGGCGGGGGGGAAAAAAAAAGGGGGCGGGGGGGGGGTGGACCACGGTGGGGGGGCGGGGGGGCGCCCGGGGCCATTTTTAATGGGCGGGGGGGGGGTGGGGCCCCCCGCCCCCTTTTTTGTTGCCGGGGGGGGGCCACACGGTGAGGGGGGGGGAACTTTTTTTTTTTTTACACAAACAGGAAAACAACAGGAATTAAATATGCCAAAAAAAATTAATCATTTTTGTTTTTTTTTTGTTTACTCCTTCAAGGGCAGGGGGCCCCGGGGGGACGTTTTCCCAATCCGGCCATTCGCTTGACTTTTTCCCTCCGCATTGGGGACAACTTTCGGGGAGGGGGGCTTCGGGCCCGTTTTTTTGGGGGGGAAACCAAACACCCGCTTTTTTAGGTGCGGGGGCTCCACACACCTGAGGGGAAACCGGGGTGTGAGGAGTTCCGGGGTAAGGAAACTAAACAACTTTTTTTTGTGCGGGGTTCCCCCACCGGGGCCAGGGAATTTTCCCCACAAGGGGGCTCCCCCCCTGCGGGGGTGGGGGGCCCAATACCGGGTTGGGTTTTTGGTGGGCCACCCAAAAAACCCCCCCCCCCCCCAGACTTCTTACAAAAAAAAAAAAAAAGAGGGGGGCCCCCTCTTTTTTTTTTTTTTCTACTACAAAGGGCGTTGGTTTTTCAAAAAATGGAAAGAACGAAAAACCTCGCACCCCCCAAACAATTTTTTTTGCACTGGGGCCCGTTGCAACCTTTTCAGTTTGGGGTGCAGAGGGCCTTGGTTGGGTGGGCACCCCCCCCGCTTTGGCAAGGGGGTTGGTGGGGAGCCCCCGGCTAAATGGGGGGGGACAAACAATTTTTTTAGGGGGCGGGCTGGGGGACGTTTCCCCAACCCACAAAAAGCATGCTTGGGGAAGCAAACCTTCCGGGGGGGGGCCCAAATGGAAAAAAAAAAAAAAAATGTTTTTTCACCCATTTGGGGGTTTTTTTTTTTTTTCCTCCACCGTGAGTGGGCCCCCCCAAAATCGGGAGGAGACCAAAAAAAAAAAACCCCCATGGACCCAACACAAAGTGGAAACATCATAAACTAAGATTATAACTCTCTGGGGCCCGGGCCCCCTTTGGTTTTCCCCTGGGAAAGTCAAAAAAACGCTTCTACTTTTTTTCACAGGTGGAGAGGGGGGGGGCGGAAATTTTGAGGGTTACGGGCCTTATGAAAACCCTTGTTGCACGGTGTGTGGGGGCCCCTTCCCTCACTTTTTTTTCGTTTTTTAGGTTTCCCCTGTGTTTTTTTGCCCGGAGTGGGTGAGGGGGTTGGGTGGTGTTCGGGCCGGGGGGGGGGGGCCCGGGGGGGGGGGGGAAAAAGGCAAAAGGCAAGTTTTTTATTTTTGTTTTTTTTTTGCCCCCCATCGGGGGGGCAAGGAGGGGATATTTTGTAAAAAAAAGGCTAAAACAAAGCACCCCCCCCCCAGGCCCAAAAGGGCGGAAGGTTGGGTGGTGGGTAAACGGGGTGGGGGGTGGGTGGGGGGGGGGGGGGGGGGTCGGGGTGGGTGGGTTTGGTTTGGGGGGCCCAAATTTCAACAGGCGAACCCCCGGAACTTGGTGTGCAAAACCCCCCCCCCCCGGGCCCGCCCTCAGGGTTTTTTCATTCCGGGGGAACAGAGGGTGGGTGGGAATCGGACCAACCACCTGTTGGGGGCCCCCCCGTCGGGGGGGGGGCTAACCCCCCTTGGTGGTGGGGGCAAGGGAAAACCCCAACAAAAATGGGGTGGCGTGGGTGGTGTTGGGGGGGGTGGGTCGGGGGGTTTTTTTTTGGGGGCCCCGGGCGGGGAGGGGGTTTGGGAGGTGAGGATTGGGGGAGTTTTTTGAAAATTTCGTGGGGCCCCCCCCCCCCCCCCCCTTTGCCAATTGAGGGGGGGCCCCCCCCTTGGGGGGGGGGGGGGGGCCCTTGGGGGGCCAACTGGAGGGGGGACGGGGAAAAAACTGTGTGGTTGCCCCTCCCCCCCCCTGGCCCCTTGGGGGGGCCCAAGCCCCCCCCCCCCCCCCTCTGGGGGTACCCCCCCCCCTTGCCCCCCCCCCCCGGGGGGGCCCCCGTTTAAAGGGGGGATTTGGGGCTGGAGGGGGGGGGTCAATAAACGGCTTTGTTTCGGTGGGGGGGGGGGGTGCCTCGGGGGGTGGGGTGGGGCCGGGGGGGGGTGGAAACCCCCGGGGGCCCACCCTTGGAAAAAATTTTTTTTGTTTTTTTTTTCAAACCGTTAACCCATCCCACAATTTCCTCGTTTTGCATCCTGGATTGTGGGGGGGTTTTTTTTTAAATATTTCACCCAATTAAAACTAGGCATACTGTACAAGCAATTTACCCTGTGTTTTTGCCCCAGTCAAGTTGCCCCAACCACCATTCCTTGTACACAAAATCATTTTTATCCCTAGGGCCCCGTGGCGGTTGGATGAAACCGGCCGGTGGCAACATGGTTGGGTAAAAGAACCAGGAAAAGCTTTTTTATCGTCTGGACGCAAATTATTCCATCATTGTTAGGTTGTTCTAGAACTGTTCAGGTTATCTAATGCAGGGTGGGCCCCCTTGGGCCAGGTCAAGTTCCCACTTTGACACAAAAATGAGGGGCAAAGGCACGGGAAGACCCAACACAAGGAAAAGAAAAGCAACAACAACGCAAACGATCACAACCACACTTTAATCAATTCCTACAAATTTTTAACCAAAACGGACAAATTTGGTTGTTTAACCTTTTAAAAAAAACCAGGTGCAACAAACACACCACTCCAAACATGATTTTTCGGTCCCCTTTTTGGCCCTTGTAATTTCCCCCCTAAAACTTTCACTTTTTTTAAAATTGTGTTGGTGCTTCCCTCTTACAAACTCCCCCCCTGGCCTTTTCAAAACTCGCCTTTCCCTTGCCCCCAGTTCCCCCCTTTTTGGTACTTTCTCGCTTCTTTTCGGGGGGGGTGAAATGTTGGTCCCATTTACCACAACCTTGGGTCTGGCTCGTTCAATACCGCTTGGTCTTTGACTTGGGTACTAATTGGGGGTGGTGATTGGTTTTTGTGTTTTTTCTTTTGGTTTGAAGCCCCGGGTTCTAACAAAAGTGCCAAAAAAACCCATCTGCTAAAGTTGGGAAAACATTGGGGGGGTGTGGGGGGGGGGGGTGGCCCCAAAAGTAAGGGGTAACCCCCCAATTTTTTGTCCCCCCCCAAAGCTGACAAAAAATTTTCCTGTTTGTTTAATAAGGGGTGGGTAAACAATTTAAAAATTTTTACCAGGATTATACGTTAGTAAACGACCTAAAATATTTTTTCACGGAGGAAAACATTTTAGCAAGCAGTCTCTGTGTATATGGTTTATTATTTTTATAATACCCAATGGGATGATGCTTTGTGTTTACACTTTCATTGAAATGTTTGACCTCTGCAGCGGAAGACAGTTTAACCAAACAATCTGAACTCTTTTTATCATGGAAAAAAAAAAAAAAACACGATAAAAAAAAAATAAAAAAAAAAAAAAAAAAAAAAAAAACCAAAAAAAAAAAAAACAAAAATAAAAACAAAAAAAAAAAAAAAAAAACAAAAAAAAAAAAAAAGAAAAAAAGTTGATTTTTTTTTTTTTTTTTTTTTTTTTTTTTTTTTTTTTTTTTTTTTTTTTTTTTTTTGTTCTTTTTTTTGTGTGGTTAGATCGGTTTCTAGTATATTAAAAAAAAAACAGACTACTGAAATACAGTTTGTTAAACATTTTACAAGGAGGAAAAGTGAAAAAGAAGAGGAAGGAGAAGAAGGAGAGCGGGGGGAAAGATGAGGGGGGGGGGGGAAAAATTACTATATTTTCTCACAGTCTTTCTGACTTCACCATTTTCATGTTACTTACTTCAATGTATTGCTTGCCATTTCTTTGGTAAATTTGCAAGCTTTACTGTGTTGCAAACTACTGATAGTTATAATTTAAAGTAGTGGGTAACACTTTACAATATGTTCTGTGTTTTAACATAAGTTTAATGCAATAGCTAATGCATTAACACTTTGAAGCCATTTATATTGGGTCTTTTCATTTCAAGTACATTAGGTTATTATTAATAGCAAAATAACAATAGCAGATTTCTAAAGTAAATGCCGATACTAATTCAGCATTTAACTAATAGCAAAAATTGCCCCCAAAACAATCTAACCACAATTGTTGATGTTAACCACTGAATCTTAAACGCATGCAAAATAGGTAAACAGGAGAAAATCATAACGGCGGTGGACCGGCAATTGACTGCTATTATTTTTGCCTTTACATTCATTGATGCTAGTAAAGGGTGTCAGGAAGTTATAAGTTCGTTAAGGTTAACAACAACAACAAAAAAAATGTTTGATCTGGCGTCATGAAAATATAGATACTAATAATATATAGTAGTATACCTATATATCAGATATATATCTAAGGTAGAATAGATGGCAACGGTTTCTATACCTACTTCCTGGATCCTCATTTCATCTTGTAACGGTATCTTGTAACGGATGTTGATGTTCTAATGAATTTATTTGGACTATTGCACATGCATGTTTACCAAATGCAGTGGCTTATACGCGATTGAGTGCTTCTGCTTCTTCGTTCACCGTGTGTTTGACTCAGACATTTAATACTTTTTTCAGCAAGGCTGTGGAATAGTGCCTTCTATCATACCATCGGTTGACAATCCTATATCTCTGTAGCTACAGAAACAGCCTGCACAAATTCCTTGCCCAGGAAAGGAGTTCACCATCATATAAGGTTTCTGATGAACGTGAACAGTTGTCTCTTTCGGATCACAATGCCCCAAGTCCCTGCTGATCTCTATACAATGACCGCAATCATGAACTTGTACACCATCCCTCAGAACACCAAACGTTAATGCTCTAATTTATATAAAATATACATCCATGTCACCAGGATTATCTGAGGATAATCTGGCCATCTGGGTTTAACATATGCACACTTTCCCTTCCCCCAAAAACATACTACAGACACAGCAGAACACAAGTCTTTTAAAACACACCGTATTTTAGTAAACCAGTTTAGACGCAGGAACCTTAACATTTATTAGCAGTCATTAACAGCCCTTTTTTTCTCCAGCTTCAATCTTCTTACCTGCTCTGTCCTTCTTGCCAGCCCACATACTACAGCGAAGTTAGAGAAGATTTAAACGCCCAGTTAAGGCTTTTCTCTCTGACAGCAGGCCGACCGGTACAATAGTCCCACTGAAATGCTCTGTGCATCGATCCTTCCCCCTGTACTTCGTCCTGCCTTCGTGACGTTGTTAACCACTGTGCTGACTGCTTACGGCCTTTACATCAGAGAGAAGGATGGCAAAGTTCACCTTTGATGAGGCGATCCCTGAGGTGACCAAACATAATTTGCTCGGAAACTCAGTGTTGAGACTGAGATGAGTTTCAGGACCTGTTGTTGCAGTACCACGTATTGGCTGTAGGTGTTCAAGGTTTGGGGTTTGGAGCCAAATTAAATTGGATCCTATCCTATCCCATATTTACGAAGAATAATTTACCCCCAAAATGAAAATAATTAATCTATATGCACCATCATGTTTCTTCACACCTGTCAGTGTTCATCTTTTTATATCATAACACCACCTCACACACAAAAACAACCATGATTTGTAAAAAGCCTCAAGAAAACACGACTATTCTAAGACACAGCTTTTACCTCTATAATGTATATTATATGGACTATATATTATATTACGATATCATCTATATATATCTATTCTCTATGATATATCTTTATCTATTCTATATCTCCGCTGTCTCATTCATGATTCTCCTGCTTATTCCTGCTGTCTGCAACGCGACGATTTTCACTATGCTACATCGCTCTGCCAAAGCGAGTGTGTGTCGGGTGATTGGTCCGTTCTATCAGGCGCTATTGTGATTGGCTCAACTGCCTCAAGCATGCGTGACTGAGCCATGCTTTAGCGACTTTCTTCCACATATTGGTGATGGTCTTTTTCGGTGGCTGGATCAACGAGACATACCCATAATCCACCAATATATAACGTGGATATAAACATGATTTCAGTAGTTCACTCTTCGTTTGGCAGGCACAAAGTAACTCGTTTCACTTTGCCTAGTGTGAAACACAGCCTCTAAGGACATGGCGGTGGCGGCACACAACCCCTACTACCGACGACGGGCCTAAAACGATACCGGCATGCTTTTCGTTGCCTGAATACAATCTGGTGCAGCGGTATGCATCTCCCCACATACTTGACGTAGCCGTCAAACGGGCATGCTTAAACGAGCGTTTTGTGGTGGAGGGGGTGGGGGGGCATAGACACGTATTAACTTTTATAAAGAATATCTCTTTGGATTTGTGGACTTTAGTCCGTTTTTTTGCAACTTTCAGATCTTCTTTATTCACCCCCCGCGTTGCCCCCCAGCCTCACCGAGACAGGAAACACCACAATTTTCCCTTTGTATAACAATTATGGGCTTTTACTACAATGTATAATGTTCCGCATCCCTAAACCTGTTGCCTGCACACAACCACCCGTTTGTACTCCGTTAATCCACACTACTTGACCGGCGTGCAGATAACTCTTGGACTATCTATGTGTGGTTAGTATCGTACAGGGTTCCACGCTGCTTCTTATGGTGCTATTCGCAGCGTTGTTCGCCACAGTTGCCGCTAGATCGTAATCACTGATTGCCTCTCCCAGGCGTATAGCTCTCTTTCTCATCTCACTTCTTTACAAGCGCTCTGGTCGACCTACAGATTCTTTCAAAATCAGTGACCTCGTTAGGTGTCCCTACAGATCAGCCCCAGAAAAAAACTCAAACAGTATTCCAACCACCATAGCGGGGGAATTACAAGAGTCTGAGACTGAACTTTACCCTTTTCTGGCGGTGCTCAAGTATCTTCTCTCCGCAATACAGCTCCGTCCAGCTTTCAGGTTCCAGGTCTAGCAACAACACGATTTGGCTTCGGGAGTGCATCCACTCACTGGTCGCTCATACTCAGGGATGTTTGCGGTGGTGCGCTCAGGCCTAATTTTCTGCCGTCCGCAGCACCCAGTGAACGCGAGGACGCCCTCTCTGGCCTCCACCACACCCCGACACTGCTTCGCATCTAATTAGATTAGTCCCTGGCTATCAAAACCTTCCTCCATGGAGGCTCCTGATCGTCGATGGCGTTTTGTTGCTGTTGTTCAGACTGCCCTTGTGTGTGGCCCCAACGTGGGCGCGTTCACATGAGCTCCAACCATTTAGAACAACAACACACCGCTGTTCCGAAAGCCGTGTCACATCCTCCCCTGTGGGTTCATCATAAGGGCTGGGAGAGAAGGACCTTAAGTCTTGTGTTACCCCCCCTGTTAAGATTTTTATGTGATATCACAGTAAACTGGCTTTTTAAAAGTCCTGTATATCGATTCGTTGCTGCCCCTCATCTTGGCAGTCTGGAACGTCTATTCTACCTCCAATTCTGTCATCTTTCTGTCACTCAATATTTATATTCCCGCAAGTGCTTAATGTAATAGACTTAAACACTACTCTAGTTTTTGTACTTGCCCAGTCTTCTCCCATCTTTCACCCCCCTAAGCCCTGCCTTTGCATCTCTAAAAGTCCCCTGAGTCAACGTGGGTTCTGCAACTCAGGTTTCTTACCTTTCCCACCGTTAAATTCCAGCCTGCTGTAAGAGGACATTCACTTGGCCCCCTTGGCCTTCCCCCCCCATAAAAATTTGGACTTCCCCCCATCACCACTCCCAATTTAAACAAACCTTCCATTTTTTTTAAGTTACAGAACCCTACACCCCTAAATAAAAATACATTAACAACAAAAATACATAAAGTTCGTAGTCGCGTCAGTCCCCATATTTCCGGGTCCAAAAATTTCTGTTAATGCTTATGCATGGCTCCTTCTGTATTGTTAGTCCCATACAAAACTAAATTACTCCGCCCCAAATATATATAATATCCTACATCATACAACTCTAAAGACACTTTGTTTTAATTTATTGTAAGTACTCCACCAACGCATGCCACATTTAGACTATGAAGCTGGTTTTTGCGGACCTCTTTTTGCTGGTGAGTATTCATGTCCTGTGGTCTTACATGCCTCAATTTTGAAGGCTTACTTTCCTTCGAAAAAGTACTGGGTCTTTTTTTTACAGCTTCTCTTTGAAAACTCACCCACCATGCTGTTTTGTGCACTCAGATAAAAACTCCAGTTTAACGCAGACGATGATCATCAAGAACCATGCTCCGCGCAGTCGTGTGACAGCGCTATTGTGTGTCGTAGTCACAGATTAAGGTGTGTGTATGTGTGTCGTTGGTTTGTGTTGTGTGTCAGACAGGTGGTGGGATGGGGGGGAGCGCAAAGTTTGTGTGGGTATCGGCCGTGGCTGACGAGGAGTGAAGAAAACCAGGTGTCAGCTGTGACCGAAAAGTCAAAGCACCGAGTGTCTCACTGGGCCCTGGGAGCAAAGTCTAGCACTGCAACAAGCGCAATCTGATGGAAGTGCCCTGTTGACATCTCCTTATGAAGCAATGGTTACTATGTACCCACTAACCAACCACTCTACGGCCTGCATCAGTTCTCCAGACATAAACCTGACTTAGTGTATATGCTTCGCTCCGTGTCTCCCTTGGCCTAATGCCACCATGCATTAATCTCTGCTGCATGTCTGAATCACTTTTGGTTCCCTCGTTTTTTGGTAATCTTCCTGGTGTCCACTCCCCGCTGTCTATTGTTCCTTGCCAAGCTTTTTCCCGTCGTCTCCTTGTGTTGGATACTTGTTACTCTTTCTTTTTTTTTCCGGCCTTTCGCTTCTAAGTCCTCCCCCTCTTAAAGATTCACGGTTTACTTTTTTACTAAGTGTCTTTTTCTTTTTTTTTTTTGATAGGACATATGCTGCACTCCAGTTTCTAGTCAGAACTTCCCTCCAAGCAGATTAGAGCTTGCTGTTTTGACAAGTTGCAAGAGTCCCCCCTGAGAAAGCTCCCCTAAACAAATCCCCTCTCAACAGTTAGTCCGATCTTTGTTGTATTCTTTGGAGGAAACCCAAAGTGGTGCCCCTTCCCTGTGTTTGAAAAAAAAAAACCACCCACCCGTAAAGAAAAAAAAAAAAAAAAAAAGAAGATTCTCTCTCTCTCTCCTCTCCTCTCTCACAACTCTATCTTTCGTTTCTGACCCTCCCTCCTTCTCTACTCCTGCCTATCTCTTTCTTCTCTCACTCCTCTCTCTCTGTCTCCCTCCACCACCCTAATTGACTCAGAAGCTAAAGATTATCTTTCAAATTGCCAGAAGGCACCATACTCCACACACACGAACACCCACACACACACACATATGTCACCATTCACAACCCACACACACAACACACACACACACAAAAGCAGACTCTTAGTGACATAAGCCCTGTTCGCCAATGCCCCATCACCCATTTACCATGTCATTCAATGATTCCTGACAGAAAAACTCTATCACAGACGTCAACACAGGGCATATAGAACACATGACCATAATCATTGACCATCTAGTCCTATCTATATGAAAAAACTGCTATGTCATGTCAGTGATATACATAGGAAATTGCAGTAATCAAACACACCAGACTAGTCCAAATACCTTGCGAAGCTATCCACTATTAGTTAGTTGACCCCTACAATACTGTACCCAAAAACAAAGAGCACAGTCTGTAACAACAGCATCACCATACTCAGTGTACCGATCCATAATGCAACATATGTGTCAACTCTGTCGCCTTAATAAAAATTGTGGTGATTTCAGCACAAATGCACAGGCCCTAGATACACAGGCAGGAGTCGCAGAAAAGCCTCTTACGGCCATAAACAGCGATGAGATTGGCTCCCTACAGGCTGCAACGGGACAATAGAAACCTACATCCAAACCACCTTTCAATTACACTGTCAAACACCATAAAACATCTACAAAAAACACACACGGACAAACATAAACACAAAACTGCCGCTTGATCGGAGCATCGATCTTCGACAATGACCTTGCAAAACATTAAGTTCGAATGAAAACCGCCGTACGTCCAACTTGCAAACATCTTTTATTTATGCACACTTTAAATCACATTCAGATGGCGGAATCGTTTGTCTGACTGCTTTTGGATGCAGACCTGGTCATATGTTTAGCTATCATACATTGCATGCATGGGAAATATAATATTTCATACATCCGGGCACACTTTGAGATGGATTATGACACTGTGTCCGAACCATGCATCGCCGCATAGCCGCAGTGCATTGTTGTATATTATTTAGGTCACTGTGTCTACACCACACGACTTGGCAGATTTCGCGCGCACACAAATATTTCCATATGACTGAGAGTTAAACTATTGACAGTGAAAATGCCACAATCATTTGTCAAGCGCACATACCATACGGAAGCACAGACACCTGTGTCTAAGAGACTGGCAGATGTGCTCTTGTTTCCCAAATACTACAGCTGCCTTCGACACAGTTTACGTACCACCCGCGAAAAGCAAGAGATCGTGCTCCTGGCATCGGAAAGCACTAGATCTTGCCCACGGGGCCGCCAGACAAGTGGTTGTTTCCAAATGTTCACTTTAAGCACAGCAACACAAACTTCTTGACAAATACTAGGAACTAGTGGCCTCTTCAAATACCAATTCTATTTAAGCTGCTTTAAAAAGTAAACAGAGCTCTTTCCTGGGGAAACCGGCCACATGGCAACACGGCCTCAAAACTAGGTGGAGAAGCCACAATTAAAGTTAATTGACTTCTTTAACTTCAAAAGAATTACGGTTTTATTTGTTGGCCGATGGGGAATCTTTACTGAGGTGGACAAACGCACCAGAAAATGTTAGAGGAGCTAAATAAATAGCTAAATAAACACCACTGGCCCATCTATGAATGCGTTTTTTTTTGTTTTGTTTTGTTTTGTTTAAAGAGGATTTTATATGCTCAATGTTGGTAAAGACAATCATTAAAGTCATGAAATCAATATTTAGGTTCTTGGTCCTAGGGTGAATGAATCATCAGAGAATTCTAAAGATCAAATATTTGTCTTGGGAATTTTTTTTTTTTCAATAATAATTAATCAATCTTATCAAAATATAACCCCCCCCACTCACCTGTCATTTAGTGACAACCTCATCACAATCCAATCAATTCCCAATCGAAAAAAAAAAATCATGTTAACCTATATTTTTACTCACTGAACATCTTGTTGCATTTGAATTACATCATATATGGAAGTAAGATGGGTTATGAATACCAGGTTATGTTGGGCTAATCAGCCAGACTGTTTGCATAAGTACGAATGCATTAAGGTGCATCCAAATCCAATCTCGGGTATACGGTCCTGTTTACTCCATCTGATGCATTTCTGCAGGCAGTACAGATTTATCCCTCACGGTCCATAATATATCACAATCCTGTGCATGTAGTTTTTGGAGGCTGTTAGTAAATTAAAAGTATAAAACTATAGAGTAAAACATTTAATTTTAGAGAATGTTAGAAGTAAATAATTATTTTAATACATAAATAAATCAAACAATTATTAATTATGTATCTAGAGACATAAAAATTGTATTACATTTGGCATTATTGTATTCAATACATTTTATGAGTTCATGCCTTCCTTGAAATACAAACCCATGACTTGTGGTGTTGCCAGCACTGGAGATATAGACTGTAATGATTATTTTTTTAATTGGTTCAAATTTGTAAACAAAGATTATTAAGTATGTTTTTAATGAAATACCTTTTCAAGTCTTTCTACTTCAAAATTTCATGTTTAATTCAATGTGTTAACTTTGTAATTATTATACAGACTTCCTAAGTTTTTGCGTTTACATGGTTTCAAAAGTACCAAATTTTTGAACGTCAGTGTACCATTTGAAATGTAAACAAGTGCTGTAGCCATTAAATAATTCATTAATTATGTTCTACAGAATCTGAAGGGTTGCAATGGTCCCTTGGAAGGCCGTTCCTTTAAAAGGCACCTTCATCCAAAAATGCTGCTGGCTTTTGGCACTGACTTTCTGGGTAGCAAGTAAGCAAATCAGCTTCTTTCGGGTTCAAACAAGTTCTAGGACACAGTGTCAAGACAGTGTCCTTTATCCATTCCTTCGATAAAGGCCAGTTTTGCTCCCATTCAGGTGAAGATGTGTTACTCAAACTGGCCTACAGACTTTGAACTCTAAAATGATACTGTCACATGGTCTTTGATTGAACCAGCCATGACTTTGTCACAAAGTAGATTATCAATGTGAGCTCATGTTTTCCCAGCAGGCTCTAGTCTCGTACACCTCTACTTATTAATCTTTAAGACAGGCATGAAAAGGGAATTGCTGCAAATAACAGCCAGATTAGACATTCACAAACATGATTAATGGCTGTGGGACACTCCCAATGCTCATAGAATATTAACGGCATAATGTGCACGACAGCCACGTTTCCGTTACGCTGTAAGACTATCGCATGCATCAGCACCTACTAATGTTAAACAACAACACCCGTAAGACCAGCCACCGTGTTTATCTGCTCACTCTCTTGAGAGATTGAGTTTAACAGGATACATCTTTTAATACTACCTGGTTGTCGATGGAACAAAGTGAGCAGGAAATGCATTCAAGATTATGTAGGATAGCATTAAGAGATGTAGAAACATTAAAACACACCACAGATATAAAAAACAGAAACACATCTATTACACCTACAGCGTACTTCTCTACCTACTGTTTCTGAGAAAATATAGCTGAGCAACATGGGTTGTACTTAAAATTACCTTTATCGTCCATAGAACCATGGCCATCCTCCCTCCTTAATTTCATGCTCTACATAATGGTCTACATAGGGAGATTCTGTGATGACATTAAGGAAAAAGGCCAAAAATGAAATGAATGAATGAAATAAATTTAACAGCATGGGGACATAAAAACAGAAAATTTAAAAAATATAACCATATTTACATACCATTAAAACACCCAACAAATATCATAGTCAAAATGAAATCAAAAATGTACTTTCTTATTTGAATCTTATTTTCAATCTACAGACAAAATATAATATAACATGCCCTTCCTCTGAAATGATTTTTCTTTGCTGTTAAAGCACACTGGCTATAATGTGCAACAGTTGGGTTCTGGAAGTAAAATCTCTTTCTTTCTCTCTTTCTCTCACTTTTTTTTTTTAACAAGCAATGCAATTGATCTTGAATGATTCTATATAAAGCTTTTTAAGACAAAGATACCATAAGCTCTGAAGTTAAAAATCAAAAATAAAAGCGTTATTTCAACTTAATTTAAAAGAAGAAGAAAAAAAAGAGCATTTAACAGACACATTTTAAATCCAGAAAAATCAATCCAATTTAGGTGATCTATATAAATATATACACTACCCATATATATATAGAAAAAATAAATATAGTACACACACACACACACACACACACACACACTGTATGTGTATATTATATATATATTTTATATATATATATTTATAGAAAAATAATATATGATAAGTTAAATTTATTAATAATACAAAACTACTGGTCAAAACTTTGGGAATAATTAAGATTTCACAGTTTTCCACAAAAATATCAATCACTTCCACACACATACAACAGTCATGGCCTAATGGTTAGAGAGTCGGACTTGTAACCCGAAGGATGTGGGTTTGAGTCTTAGGTCTGGCAGGAATTGTCGGTGGGGGAAGTGAATGTACAGCGCTTTCTTCCACCCTCATATAGAAAAAAACTATTTTAACATTGATATTAATAAGAAAAGTGTCATCAACAAATCAGCAAATATAATTTCAGAAGAAAATATAAGCAAAAAGACTATCTTTCAGTATAGTTTTTTACATTTTTTTCCACTGCTGTCTCTCAACCTGATACTGTTAGGGACAAACAATCTGCCGTCTTAATTTAGCCAAATATAATTACTACAGACTAACCTTGCCCAAACCAGAGCCCTGATTGTTTGACATTTTTACATACTGTATGATATATTGCATAAGTCAATGCCTTTATGAAGTTGTTTTCCTTCATATAATGGAAGGCTTCCTAAAATGTGGGTTTCACCATCTTTGTAGGGACCTTTGGACACACACACACACACACACACACACACACACACACACACACACACACACACACACACACACACACACACACACACACAGGCACATACTGGTAGCAAAACCTCATCCATCATTCCATCCTTTTTCTCTAAACCTAGTAACCTACTGCACTGGATCTACAGGGATCTTCATTCTATTGGTGGTCTGCAGTCTCAAACTGGTTCCGTCTGACCTAAAGCAGTCTACAGAGAGTCCAGCAGGAGCTGCACAGTGCACAGAGCTCTACACTAATGAATTTACCTTCCTCTTCACTTTTCTTTGATAGACTCTGCCAGAGAGAGACAACCACACATTCATCAGATCTCTACAACAAGACAAACTGTGCATTTGTGGGTCTACAGTGCTGATTTTACTAGTGAATTTTGCTCTACAGATAACTATGATTGTAATATATCAATATCTACTGAGTATACTCATATAGCTACTCAGAGTTATGAAGAGGATAGAGGAAAAACAGGTGGAGATGAGTGGGTTTCATGTTTACCGAGCGTGATCTCCTCCTAAACATTCTCTTCTGTCAGAAAATGGAATGAGAGAGAAAAGAAGAAAAGTCAAGGTAAAGACAGAAATGAAGAGTGGAAGGAGAAACAGATAAAACAGCATTTGTAAGAGAGGCAGCAGAAAGAGGCGAAAGAGATAAAGTGTTAGACGAACTGTCTCTTTGAACAAGCCCGAAAGACAACAGCTTATTGTGAATGTCAGTTATACTCCTCAGAAGTTATTCTGGAAGTCCTTGGCTGGTGCTTCCAAATTTGATGTCTATGTTTATGTTGACTAAGTAATTATAGATTGGTACTTAACTCTTGTACTCAACTTGAGTATGGAGTAATCAGAAGTAGGGATATCAAATGTTCTGATCCAATGTTCATACTAAAATTAAAAATGTGTAATAATTTCAAAGTATATACCAGTAAATATCATGTAACCTGTTTTCAGATCCTTTATAATGTAACTTAGCTCAGCACCAGAAGCTGTAACCTTTGGTTTTATACAAATGTATCAATCACTTATCGAGCTTGATCCCTCAATCTCCCCTAAAAATGCTAAACTAAAAATATCATTCCTCGGTAGCAGGTCAGAGCCCCGTGAGGGGGATACATTTCCAGCCCTCATCTGTTTATCACCTGCGACCTCAAAGCAAGGCTGAAGTTAGTAAGCTCCAATGAACTGAAGCCATGCAGTTTTTAAAATGCATTTCACAGCTGTATGAGGCAAAGGAAAACCATCAAAACATTCCCACATGAGCACGCTAAAGGTTATCAACCTGAAGTCACGAGTGGGTTTACTCAGTCCTCAAGGTCTAGTAGGCATTTGTGCACCCAAATGTGATTTTATCAGCAGGCATCTCTCAGTATAGTTTATTTGTTTGAGATGCACCTTGTATTATACATTACTATTCAAAAGTTAGGGGTCAGTAACACTTTCTTTTTTTTAAGAAATTGATCATTGATTTATTTTGCAAGGATGCATTAAATTGATGAAAATGTGAGACTGAAGTAACGGCTGCAGGAAATTAAACTTTGCAATAACAGGAATAAATTACATTTAAAAATATTTTTAAATGGAAAACAATTATTATAAATTGTTATATTATTTCACAATATTACTATGTTTACAGTATTTTTGATTAAATAAATGCAGCCATGATGACCATAAATAATATATATATAAAAAAAAAAAAAAAAAATAATGAACTAACTGGTAGTGTATCTAAAATAAAAATGTATAAAAATAAATAAATTTAATATTTAAACAATTGTATAATGTGATAACTTACCATAAATAATTGAATAATATATATATATTATATCTATATATATATATAATATACATATTTATATAAAATATAATTTATATATATAATATATATATACAGTACAAAAATACATTTTATAAAACCTAATAAAGCAAAAGGTTAACGAATGAGACCCACTGCATAGATAGCGTTGCTGAATCTGAAAATGAGATGTTGCTTTCCCAGCAGTGACTCCTACATTAATGAACATCAGTGAGACAGGCATTATGAATATATCAGGAGCTGGGAGTCAAAGAGAGACTGCTGGTTGCTCTCTTTGTAATGTGCTACAAGAGCAGAAAGTGCACAGGAAATAAGAATGTTTTTTGACATATGGTGCTGTTACGTCAGAGATGCTTCGTGTGTCCAGCATATGGTTTGTCCTGGCAGTTTCTGAGCTGGCACAAGCAGCATGGTGTCATGGTGCCACCAGATTATAGCAGCAACTCCATCTCCACCAGCATGGGCATCCTGGCACTTCACGGCCACTAATGCACCTGCTGCCCAGCACAGGAATGTGAGCTAGGATGTTGTTTTCAGAAGGTAAAGCGCACGTGCAGCTGTTCTTGACAAAATGATTACATGCCCCATAGGACAGTAAAATTACAAATAAGATCTCTATGATATCTCAAATGTTTCTCCCAGATAGCAATGTGATTAAATGGAAAGTAAATTGAGACTTCTGCTATTTTGTTTTTTTCTTAGAACTAGTAGTAGGAGAAAGAGACTAGTAACGCTTCCTCAAGACATTCAGAAAACATCTCAACAGTATCACAAACCAAGCTAATATTTGTCAAGATCCCAAAGATCTCAATATGATCTCAAACATTTCTCATCAAATCCACCCAAAATCAAATCAACTGAATTATGCAATCCACATGAGTTTTTATAGTTTTGTACTGTTACTGTATGCCAACTTGAGTTATTTCCAATTTTTAGACAAAATTAATACTTAAATGTGGCTTAACTAAGACCTTCAGATAGTCTCATTAATGCAAAAGAGCAATAATCATAATAATAATAATAATACTATCCATTCAAATTTCTTCAAGACCAAATGATCTGAGCTCTGCCAGCGGCATAAATAAATAACTTTTTACACATACCGTACGCAAATATTTATCTCATCTCACCTCCATCTGTATTTCTCATAAGGAATTTTAGAGGGAACATCTGAGACAAAGCTAATATTTAAATGCAGCATAACTAGGACATTTATTAAGCAATAAAAGGCAGCATCTGAGCAATAATAATCACATTCAAATTCTTTCAAGACCAAATTATCTGAGCTCTTCCAGTGGCATAATTATATTTTTTTATATTTAATTATTGTTTAATGTATGTCTATTTTGTATTTCTCAGAAGCAATTTTAGTAGAAACATCTGAGACAAAGTTAACACTGAAATGAACTCCACTGAGTTTTCTGAGCTAAATGCATTAAATGTGACAGAAATCAGAATATGTGCAATATTTTTCCATACAGCGGGAGGAAGGAAACACAGTAACATTGCCATGTATGTGTTCGGGGTGTTGGGTACAGATGTGTGAGCATGCAGGTAGGGCACAGTGGAAAGAAAGAGTTACTAAAGGATAAAAACACCACTGTAGGGGGCTGTGAACGGGGCACACAGACTCATAAACACTGGAGGGCTGTGGGATGGATGCAGAGTTCTTTACCTTCCTCTGCTTTTGAGTGGTAGTCTGGTTTGAAGCATGAATGGAGACAAGAACAGAACAACACATAAGCCATGAACCTAAAACAATGACACACACACACACACACACACACACACACACACAAACACAAATACTTCTACAGCATTCATTCACACGAAGTTTCAAACATGAGTTTGAACCACATCTTTTAATAACAATGCATAAACACAGCATAAAGACATGAATACATGAGTTGAAGCTCCTCTGGATCAAGATTCCCTAGCTAGAGCACATAAGCAAGTGGGCATAGCCGGTGTGTCTGTGTGTGTGTGATTTGAGAGACGGTCTCCAGAGAGCAGTGTTTGACAGACGACAACCCTTCGTCTCCCTGTTCTGAGACATACCAGTGCAGATGACATGTTAAAAGATGGAAAATCGTGTGCATCTTGCAAAACAGACAATCTGTAGGTCACTGTGGATCCAACTACAGTCCTGTTCATAACTTAGCCAGCAGATCTAGTTCTACGGGCTGTCTCAAATCATCTTCTGCTTATAGCAATGACAATATTTAACTGTATGCAACGGATTATATATAAGCATATTGGGTCCTCAGTCAGAATATTGTGTATAATGTATGCTGATGTCTGGTTTTTTTTTTGGCAATAAAGTCACAAGTCTTCCCGAACAGCCCGATAAAAATTATAAAGAACTAACAAATCAACTGTAATAGCAAAAGAGACACAAACCAAGACTGTTGCATCACAGAGCAAACTTGGCCTAACCCCGCCCCTTTTACAGATGATTGACAGCTGTCAGGTGCAAAGCGATTAGCAGGGAAAGGGGACTCACCTTTGACCCTCTCTCCGCGGTTCAGCTGGATCTCTCCCTCTCCCTGCGGTGTGTACGGTTTGACCACGATGAAGGTGCGCCCCGGCACGGCGCTGTAGAGTTTCCGTTTGGGGCCCCGGGCTCCTGAGAGTGTGTGCGAGGGCCCCGCGGGAGGAGGGCTGGGGGTCCCGCTGGACCGTCCCCGGGCTGTAAACAAAAACATAGGTTACCGTGGTGATGCCCGGCAACTGGTAGCCAAATCCGGTGGTCAACGACATGGTCCCGCGAGAAGGCGGCAGCGTGCGTGCATGCACGGGTCTCCTTCTCGATATTCCTGAACCGGCCAGGGCCGTCAGGTGAAAGCAGCTCACTCCCTCTCTTCCTATCCCTCTTCTCCTCCTCTGCTCCTCTCTCCTCCTTTCTTCCACCTCTCCTCCCTCTGAGCACTTCCCGCCCTCCCCCTCGCTCCCGCTAACGGCTGCCTGTCGCGAACGGCGGCGAGCGCTTGGGCTGCACTCTCCGCGAGTGGGGCATGTTCACTCCCCGTGGCTCTCACACACACACTGTAACGCGGCTGCACAGTTTTCCCGTGGCTGGGCTGGCGTGTTCCCACCCTGAACATTCTATCCGTACGCGGATGGTTGCCGACGACAACGCCAGGGGTCCGGATTGATTAGTTTGGGGGGCGGGGGTGGGGGGTTGAGCACGACTCACCTCACCCCCCTAAAACAGCCCTGCACCCACAAAAACACACATACACACATATTCTCCTAGTGCTGTAATCAACAGCCCCTCCTATCCCCCTCTCTCTCCCCTCTCTCTGCCCTCCAAGTCCTCCTCTCCCTCCCTCTCCCTCCCTCCTCTGTCTCTCTGCCCTCCCCGTCTCCCTCTCTCTCTCTCTTTCAGTAAGACAGCTTCTGAATGTTAATACAGCTGCAGGTAGAGTGGCTATAGCTCTGTCTCTCTCATTCATCACAAATCGTTCATCATTCACACACACACAACACGTTCACACACACACACACCACACACACACACACACACACACACACACACACACACACACACAGCCAGCGAAAAAAAAGGCAACATCCCAATATGATTCTTGTTTTCAGACCAGTCAGGAACGAAACTAGAATTACAGCAAAACACACACAAGAGACACACAAGGTTTAAAAGGCTTTAACAGGTTTGTGTGTCTGAAGGATGTTAACTTCCCCCCATTGGAATTCTGCTCAAATGTTTTGGGGTGGATTCACTGAGAATGAATCACCCTTGTTATGCAGTGTTTATTTGTGCTGTTTTAGTCCCTGATTCACTTAAGGTGTTATGCAAACGAGGTAAATCACACAAACATACACTGAATTAAATCTGTGGAGAATGCAGCATACTCTGATAATCTGGCAGACTTTACTGGGAATAACTCTATTACATGTCAAACACACACACGCACACACACACACACACACACACACACACACACACACACATATACATATATTATTTTTTTTCAACTTATACAGTAGTTTTAAACTGGATTGCAGGTGGTCAGGTGGAAAATTTAGTAGGTTTTTGTGCTAAATTTTGGAATGCAAAAACTGGTGCAAACTTTTTAGTGAACTGACTACTCTGTTTTGATTCTCAAAAGGAAGTTGATATCTTCCAGCATGAGCAAGGAAATTCTTAAACTGGTAACACTTTACCATAAGGTTCCATTTGTTATTTAATGCATTAACTAACATTAACTAACAGTGTGCAGCACACTGTTACAGTATTTCTTAATCTTTTAACAATACAATAATAGATACAACTTTTGATTTTAATAATGTATCAGTAAATGCTGGAATCAAGCTTAGATTAATAAATGCTTTATAAGTATTTTTTATTGCTTGTTTATGTTAAATAATGTTAACAAATCTGGAAACTTATTGTAAAGTGTTACCCTTAAACCTTTGCCTTTACTGTCAAAAATCAGTCAGTCTGAACACAACATGCATATTCACACACTCTTTCCAGCTATCTCTCTCTCTCTCCATCTATCCCCCTCGCTCTAAACATCGAGCTCAGTGACGGCTTTCCAATTACTGCAGCAGTATGGGGCTAGAGTGACTGCAGCATGTAAATGCAGAGTAACAAGAAAGAGAGAGGAATTTAAGGGCGGAGAGATGATAAGAAACCGAGAGAGGAAAAGAAAAGGGCCGTAAAGCAAAGAAGAAATGATGGACAGAGGCTGTAAGAAGTGAGAGAATGGATGAGAGACAGAGAGGTATGGAGTCCTGTCGTCACGATTTCCTCTGACTCAGTACTAATCAGTTAGAGCCGCCACAAGCCTGTAATAAACAGCACTGAAAATCATCAGCGGGCTCTGCAGTAATACCATATTTCACACACAATCAAATCCTCATAAAAACAGACATACACAGCCTCTGACAAGTGTTCTTTTTATTTAGGACATTTGTATGACGATAGATTTGAAGCAGTGCAGCGGCACCTGAGGAACGGCAGCCTGTAGATGACATTAACGTCACACTCTGCTCTGTCTGATCTCAGGCCGATCTGACTCTTCCCATGCATGAGGAAGTTTCACACACTGTGTGAATCCACAAAGACATATGCTGTGTTTCAAAACTTAAATTCTAGTGAGCTGCCTGCCTACCGAGACAGTTTGAACATTCAGTCTAACTGTGCTTGATTCACTAGAATTTCATACACGATTTGAACGTGTATGATGTCCAAAAATGCCTGATTTAAATGTTTGATTCAAAATGTGTTCAAACATTCAGGTGTACCTATGAAACCCAAAAATATTTGATTCAAACATTCAATCTGAAAGCATTTAATCTCAACAACCAAACACATGATTCTTAGAAAGAATTTGCGACCCTGGACCACAAAACCAGTCATAAGGGTCAGTTTTTTGAAACTGAGATTTATAAATCAGCTGAATAAATAAGCTTTCCATTGATGAATGGTTTGTTATGTACAGGACAATATTTGGCAGAGATACAAATATTTGAAAATCTGGAATCTGAGGGTGCAAAAAAATCAAAATACTGAGAAAATCGCCTTTAAAGATGTCCAAATGAAGTTCTTAGCAATGCATATTACTAATGATAATACATTTTTGATATATTTATGGTAGGAAATTTACAAAATATCTCCATGGAACATGATCTTTACTTAATATCCTAATGATTTTTGGCATACATTTTTTTTTTGACCCATGCAATGTATTTTTGGCTATTGCTACATAATTTACCCTTTTAGTGGTCCAGGGTCACATTTATTAATCTTAGTTAATGTTAATTCCTACATTTACTAATAAATTATTAAGTTGTATATGTTAGAATTATTTAATAGACCTGAGCTAACATGAACTAACAATGAACAGTTGTATTTAGTCACTAACGTTAACAAAAATGAATAAATACTGTTAGTTAATATCAATGCATTAATTAAAGTTAACTAATGAGACTTTTTTGTATTGTATTGCAATAGTGACCAAATAGGTTTTGTTTAAAAGTATGCAATAGGGTTGCACTAAAAGCACTAAAGTTTTTCCAGTAAGAGTGTTTTCAGCTTTTTTATTTTCATATAAAAATATGGCATGCAGTATATAATAATAATAATTAATAATCATAATCGCAATTACAATTTCAAGGGAATAATCGACAATTATGATTTTTGTCATAATCTAGTATGCAATCAGATAATGCATATGATACCAAAAAAAAATTATCAAATATTCCTGTTAAGGCAACAAATGTTTCATACAAATGTTTCATTCAAAAGCATTGAATTTGAACACACCTTTGATGCCTAAACATTTTCAATTTGAACATTTGAATCTACCTGTGATGTTCTAATGATGCTATCTAGAAAGTGAGTGAGTGAGGTGACATACAGCCAAGTATGGTGACCCATACTTACAATTCGTGCTCTGCATTTAACCCATCCAAAGTGCACACACACAGCAGTGAACACATACACACTGTGAACACACACCCAGAGCAGTGGGCAGCATTTATGTTTTTCAAGCACATGCCTACAATGCCTAAAAATTTATTTTAAGATTTTGGATTTAAAAACAGAAACACAAAATGATGCCCAAATTGTTTGGTTCAGATCTGCCTGCAATGATAAAAATGTTTCTATTTTAATGCCTGTGATGCACAAAGTTCAGTTTGGAAATTTAAATACAGCTAAAAAGCACAAAAACCAAATCACACTTCCCCACAGTACATTGCCTCAAAATGCCTTACAATGTTGCCTAAAATATACTGTCAGGAAGACAGGAAGCTCACTAGGTTTTGAAACACAGCCACATTCTACATGAATAGAGATTCTTTCAAACTACTACCTCAGCTTGAATGTGTTTATAAGCTATAAACTTGTGGTTCTCTGTCGAGAAGGCCTGAGCTCATTCAAACTTATGACATGTACCGTTAGGTATAAACTCACACGTACAGACATGTGTAACCCGCAGAAACCCCACACACTCTCACCCACAACAACAACCTTGCCTAATCGACCACACTAAACACCCTCAGGCATACAGTGTCCTGTTGAAGGGTGTGACAAAGTGATTCATTGGCACTATACCTCTCCTGAGCATCCTCTCGGCTGCCTCCTTGGACACCAACTATACATCGGTAACCCTGGCAACTGCCATCATGGAGAGATAAATTGAAAGCAACTGTCTTGATTCACCAGGTGCTCCTGTCAACAATGAATCAGAGGCTTCTTTTCCGCAGTCTCTCACGATTCTTTCTCTCAAACAGCAGCTTGATCAGAAGTCAAAGACTAAAGTCTCCATGCTGTCATCATGCAGTGAACACAACAAACTCACGTCATACGTGTGATATCTGGGCCACAGACAGAAGAATCTCAACTTTCTGCACTTTGTAAAAAACACACACACACACACACACACACACACACACACACAACACACACACACACACACACACACACACACACACACACACACACACACACACACACATAATTTATATGATATATTCCAGGTATAATAATCCAGGTGAAATATTTTGCAGTACTTGAGGGAAACATATTTGTGCATTTGTTATGACAGGTTATTTAGCATATTTTACAACTAAGGTCATAAAGAAAAATCAATGTCATTGGCAATCTTAAATCACAAAAATAGATTCAATGTCTAGACTTGCTTTTTTAGCACAACTCTGCCATCAGCTGTTTCTTGCTGCTATCAAACTACACTTTTCTTTACAAATGTTTAACATTTTTAAACAAAGCTTTCATCTTCACTTAACAATAGGAATAAAACTAAAAGACATAATCATGAAGAAATGACCCTTCGAGTTCTGAAAAAAATGATGCTAAGACCAACCAGTCCAGCCACAATGGAGAGACTCAAATTCTTTGTAATAACAGAAAAAGGCATCGGAATCAGTCATTATCTCACAAACGGTTATTTGCATAAGTGCACAAAATGTTTCTTTGTGGACCAGACTAGGATGAAAGATTGAAATGAGTAATGTCTCATTCTCTTTCATCATCTCTTCCATTCTTCTTTCTGAATCTCTCTCAGTCTGTCTTGCCCCTTTTAGGGGTTAATTGAGTGTAATGGAGTCGGTGTGAAGGCTTTCCTCAGACAGAGCATAAATGTGTGTGTGTTTGTGTTTACTGGGTCATCCTATCCTCCTAGCAATTTTGAAGACACCGCTATCTACAAAAAATTCCTTTTTTCTCCTCTCCCTCTATCAATTCCTTTCTTTTTATTTTTTCCCTTTTAATACTTCAGAATATTTTGCAATGAGAAAGACAATCGTTATATAAGACGAAGACCTGGGTGAATCACTTGAAACTTGTCAAGAAATGACATATTTCACACCAAAAACCAAATAAACAAACAAACATACAAAAACATCTTGTATTGATAAATAAAGCATACAGAATTTTTAATTTTTAGAGTCATTAAGCCGATTTGCATTGACATTTTCCATGCCAAATATAATTACTACCACCTCCAATTCTCATAATTTAATCCAAATAAATAAATAAATTGATCAATAAACTGTACTCTTATTCTGATTGTGAAAACCAAAAGTATATATTAGCTATCTGAAGATATTGCCATAGTATTTGTTATAATATTCTTATAATTTACACTAATTTAGTATTAGTATTACAGCTTTACAGTAATTTTTACTGTGTTAAAAGCAAAAATTAATTTAACGAGAATTATAACTGAAAATAATAAAAAAAAAAATGTAAAACAAAAAAAGTAAAAAATATTTATTTATAATTTTTTTTTGTATGGAAAACGTACACAGATGTCATGAAAGTAAAAGTATGATTCTCATATTATAGTCATATTAAAAATTTAGTCATATTACTAAATTTTGTTTTAAATCCATTTTACTTTTCCTGTACAGCACTTTGGTTTCAAACATCTGTTTTTTAAAAGTGCTTTATAAATCATTATTACCCAGTTCTGTGGAATACTTGATTCTGATTGGTCAGTCGCGACATTCCGAGGTGTGTTATCCCTCGATAACATAGAGATAGGAACAGTTTTACAGGCTCATCCTGGTAAACAGCAGTCGGTGCTGTACTCTTGCTTAAACTATTTTTTCTTGGTGGAAGCTTTGCGTTGTTTAGCTAATAAAATTTTTAAAACTCAACTGAAAATGGTATACAATTAATTAATCATATCATCCTGGTATCGCGGACTTGCTCTCGTTTCATACAAACGCAGCTGCTGCCATTTTGCAATGGATTATAAGAGACCTTAATTATTTTTGCGGTGAATTAAAACATTTTCATCTTAATTCTTTTATTGCCTTAATTATTTTTGCGGTGAAATGTTGTGTAATAAGTGGTTTGACTGCTCTGTTTCCCTTAAATGTCCGTCTAGTTTGAATTTGCCGCTTGCTCACAACTGCTGTCTTCACGGAAGCTTTGCGTTCATATATTTCAACTCAAATCAATATTTTGCATCTAATTATTTACTTATGTGGCCAGTAGCTGTGTAATAAGCGCCTCTGCTTTGCGTCGGGGTCCTGATCACCCTGTCGTGGTTAAATAACAAAAAACAACATGCACAATATACATAAAACTAAAACAAAACAAAACTAAAAATACAAAACAGGCTTTACTTAGTATGCAAAATATTTTATAAAAATAATACATATTTCAATTATATTTCATATATCCTACTTATAAAAAATCAAATACATAATTATTATATTTAAATGTTATAAGCTGTATTTATTAAATATTCTTTCTGTGTTGATTCTGGAGTGAAATGTGACATGGACATGTTTTTTTTTATTTATTTTTTTGGTGAGATTCACCCATAAAGAAATGCCTCTTATACTGTTTCCTTGTTTCAACTGATTCTTTGATGGGTTGGATTTAAACCATAAGTGTGGATAAGGAATAGGCCAGAGGTAAAAAATAAATGAAAAAAAAGAAGCCAATAGGAGTGCAGATAATGATACTGACCCAGACCTGCCAACCTTGGAATTTTTTTTGAGTACCATCAGCGTGGTGGGCGGCGGGGGATTAATAATATGAGTAGTGGTAAAAAACATACTACTTATTACTGACTACTTACTGTAACTGTTTACCATAACTGTTTAGTTAATTTTTGCTATTTAGTTTTTTTTATGCTATTTAAAAAAGAAAAAACAAAACAAACAAAAAAACTCCAGCGCTCATTCATAAAGGCTTTAAAAAAACTCATGCACTTCTGACAGCAAAATGGAAATATTTCCATGGCTTTTTTAAACATTTACAGATGGAGAATACACCTGTGAAATGCAAGTTATGCATTAAGGATACCAGCACATCTCCAGAGAAATAAAACAGCACATCTCAGTCAGCCTCACACGCAGCCTTTCTGTCAGGGCATCTGCGAGCCGCCTTGAACTATAAACTATAGGCTGCTAGGAGAGAAATATAACGCAGAAATTATTTAAATGCAAAACAAATCTTTTAAAAAAAAAAAAAAAAAAAAAACTCTTCTTCTTTTTCTGCTGTTTGTTTTGAATACTGGGCGTGGACAGAGGCGTGACTAGATTTTTGCATAGTTTAGATTGACAAATCGTACCAGTGTACTTTGAGGTCAAAATGCGTAGCCGGTACGCAAAATGCGTACAGGTTGGCAGGTCTGTTGACCTCATCACCGCCCCTTAAATCTCCCATTGTCCAATAGGAAATCAGCAGGCTCACTCTTCTGATCCCAGCACTCCCGTCTATAGGTGAGTGTCGAGGGAGTGGCAGGTCTGGATGTCCAGAGGGTGGAATCCATCATGGAAAGCTCCAGACTGAGAGAGTGCTCTTTCAGAGTGACACCTCATTTACCTGCCTTGCACAAACAAAACCGATTCCCTTTTGCCATCGATAAATCGCTCAATTCTCCTTCCCTCTCTCTTTTTCCTCTGTAAACAGAGCTCATAAATCAGTAAAAGTAATGAAACAGCAGAAATAAAGTGAGGTCTAAATTTCTGCCTCTTAACTGGTGGTAAAAGAGAAAAGGTTAATGATGAGTGATGAGCACCTTTCAGTTACACCGGCCCACTGGAATGCATTTATAATCATATTTTCACAGGAAAGAAAACTTGCACAGTTTTCACTGTGCATCATTCATTACAACAGAGCTTTAATGAGATTGTTTTTTTTTTCACTCACAAGGGTTGAAAAGCTAAACCAAACAATATGACCAACATGGTTGTCGTTAGCTCTCAGTATCTCTAGCTACTTCAAACAGCTACTACTGAGCTGAGCAAAAATGTGTAATGTGCATGTCACCTTTACTTATTCAATGACATCCAAAAGAACAATTTTCTCTAGAATGTTCATTATTCTGAAACACTCTGTCTATGACAGACTTCATCAAGATGCTGTCTCATAATTATATTATATAACTGCTTGAAGGGGCCAATGTTTTAGGACTGACGGTGACATTAAAATATGGGATGAATCCAATAAATAGCATTGTGTGTGTATAAGAACACACGCGCGTCAGTCCTGAAAAACATGGTTGGTTTTAAGCTTCCAGAAATACTTCAAATTTAGCTGCCAAAGCTGAATTATATTACAGCAAAAATACACCAGTACATTATATTTTAAAAACATTATATTCTCTAGCAAAATTTCTTGAATCAAGATGCATTTACGTGAGAAGCAAAATGATATTAAGATATTATGTTTTTTTTTTTTCTTAAAGTGAGTTTAAAAATATCTGCCAATGGGAAAAAGAAGACAAAACACCATTTAAAAAAGATTCTTTGTTTATTTTTCTTACACCAGGCAAGTTGTTTTTTTCTGGTATTAACCATAATACGGAAGAGGATTAGGGCCAAGCAATAATAAAAAAATAAAACCATCTCGAGATTAAAGTCATTATATGCGAGATTAAACTCGTTAAATTTCGAGGGAAAAAAAAGTCGAAATACAATCTTGAGAATAAACTCATTAAATTTGCGAGAATAAAGTCATTGTGTTTCGAGAAAAAAACTCGTTAAATTTTCGAGAAAAAAAGTAGAAATACAATCTTGAGAATAAAACTCATTACATTACACGCCATTAATGGCAATGCTGTGTACGGTTTAATTTATCATAGCTGTCCAAGTGCCAGAGTGTGACTTTATTCTCGATATTAATGAGTTATTTCTCAAGATTGTATTTCGACTTTTTTTTCTCGAAATTTAACGAGTTTAATCTCGCAATATAATGACTTTATTCTCGAATGTAATGAGTTTATTCTCAAGAGTGTATTTCGACTTTTTTTCTCGAAATTAACGAGTTAATCTCGAAAACACAACGACTGTATTCTCGATATTTAATGAGTTATTCTCAAGATTGTATTTCGACTTTTTTTTTCTCGAAATTTAATGAGTTTAATCTGCAATATAATGACTTTAATCTCGAGATGGTTTATTTTTTTCTATTAAGCTTGGCCCTAATCCTCTTCCGTACCATAAAGTCACGTTGATTTTGAAATTTGATTTTTTTCAGAAAACAACACATTAGACTTTGTAATTTGCTTTCTCAGTGTGAATGTATTTTGATTTAAGAATGTTAAATCTTTAGATATTTCTAATGGAAAACAAGACCAATTCTGAGTAAATAAAGTGGCTGAGCTACTGTCACACTAACTTTCTAGTTGCAACTATTATATAATATAAATATTGAAATATTCCCAATTCATTATAATATTATCTAATCTCATTAAACATGAACAACTATGGTGGTTTAAATATTTGCCAAGGACTTTGAGCTACAGGTAAACAGTTTGAGATATATTCAGTGACAACATCACCTCGATCTAAACCTCATATTTTCTTTTTATAACTTAAGGATTCATATCATAGCAAGGGCCAAATTTAACCTTGATATCATACTGTACACTTGCGTTTGACCTTCTGACCTTGATTCCACTTGTGCACCCAGCGACCTGTGATCTCTAAATCCATTTCAACAATATTTAGTACAATGTGTCATGGCCTCGAATCTCACCCTACCAAAGAGCTACGGCACTAAATTACCACTCTCCTGGTCACCACGCTCACCCAAGGGAGGAGTGGCGGCCTGGACACAGACAAAGTGCAATGACCAGAGAGAAAGAGAGGGGACTTTTATAGAACGCTGGGCACCAAGGACAGGCGCTTTGGCTTAATTCCTGTTGGTATCATCACATTCTGTGTATTAAACACAAACACACTGCAAACCACACAAACAGGCACCGGTGGTTCTGATTATTAGCAGGCCAGGATGTCAGGAAATACTGACAGATGGACAACTAGGACAGAACACAGCAAACGCCCCTCAGGGCCACACAAAGAAAGAGAGTGTTGTTCTGCGGCAGAAGTACCTTACACCTGCTGGTAAAATTAGAGTCCTGAGGTCCAAATTAGCACACAAAGCCACTCGTTTTGCTGAAGTGAAGTTGAACAGCACAAAAGAACTGCTTCAGAAAGTAGCCTTCACTTTTCTAACCTACAAAACAGCATTATCTATCCTGCAGAATTTTTAAAAAGAGCCTCTCAGAGTGGAAGATAGGCAGAGGATCACCAATGCTGTGGCAAAAAAAAAAATAGTGGAGCAATATCAGAAAGGAGTTTCTCAGAGAAAACACTGCAAAGAGTTTGAAGATATCATCATCTACAACGCATAATATCATCCAAAGATTCAGAGAATCTGGAACAATCTCTGTGTGTAAGGGGCCAAGGCAAGAAAACCATACTGGATGCCCGTGATCTTCGGGCCCTTATACGGCACTGCATCACATACAGGAATGCTACTGTAATAGAAATATCAACATGGGCTCAGGAATACTTCCAGAAAACATTGTCGGTGAACACAATCCACCGTGCCATTCGCCGTTGCCAGTTAAACTCTATAGGTAAAAAAAAAAGCCATATCTAAACATGATCCAGAAGCGCAGGCATTTTCTCTGGGCCAAGGTTAATTTAAAATGGACCGTGGCAAAGTGGAAAAAAACTGTTCTGTGGTCAGACGAATCAAAATTTGAAGTTCTTTTTGGAAAACTGGGACGCCATGTCATCTGGACTAAAGAGGACAAGGACAAAGCCCAAAAGTTGTTATCAGCGCTCAGTTCAGAAGCCTGCATCTCTGATGGTATGGGGTTGCATGAGTGCGTGTGGCATGGGCAAGCTTACACATCTTGAAAGGCACCACCATCAATGCTGAAAGGTATATCCAAGTTCTAGGAACAACATATGCTCCCATCCAGACGTCGTCTCTTTCAGGGAAGACCTTGCATTTTCCAACATGAAAATGTGAAATTGAAATTTGAAACTTCCACATCATTGCATTCTGTTTTTATTCACAATTTGTACAGTGTCCCAACTTTTTTGGAATCGGGTTTGTAGGTCTGTAGTAAGATCCCTATCTAACATTTTAAGGCAGCACAGACATGCTCTCCACACACAACACCACCCAACACACACACACCACACACACCACACACACGTGCGCGCTCTTGCATATGTGGTTTATAGGGCCTCTCCATTGGCATAATGGTTTTAAATACTGTACAAACTGTGTTATTTTCTATCCCTTTACCCTAACCCTACACACACACACACACACACACACACACACAAAAGCTGCTTCCAAGTTTTGCCAAAATGCGAAGTGAAAGGGCATATATTAGCTTTGTGAACAGGTAAATCCAAAAATACATTGAGAATTATATTCTGTTCAAGAGAAACTTTAACAATATAGACTACTGTTCAAAAATTTGGGGTCATTAAGTTTTTTTTTTTTTTATAAAGAAATATTCCGCAGGGACACATTACATTGATCGAAACAGAAAGTAAAGATTTATTATGTTACAAAAGATTTTTATTTCATGCTGTACTTTTGAACTTTTTATTCTTCACATAATCCTGAAGAGTGAAAAAAACAATAGTTTCCACAAAAACATTAAATAGCACAACTGTTTTTAACATTGATAATAAAAAGAAATGTTTCTTGAGCAGCAAATCTGCATAATATACTGATTTCTGAAGGATCATGTGAGACTGAAGACTGGAGTAATGATGCTGAAAATTCAGCTTTGCATCATAATAATAAATTACATTCTAAAATACACATTTTAAATTGTAAAAATAAATTTTACAAAAATTAATGTTATTGTATTTTTTAGCAAATAAATGCAGCCTTGGTGAGATTAAGGAACTTTCAAAAACATTAAAAAAAAATAATAATCTTACTAACCCAAAATTTTTTAACAGCTGTTTCTTCATATTTTATTACAAATAAAAAAAAAAGATATAACTAAAATTAAAAGACATGATATGCTGATTTATTTAATGCATTAATCCCAATGAATTTATCTTAATATTTCCTGAGAAATGTCACCAGAACACCCTTAAAATATAGGTTATACGCTGATAGACGTTGCTTTCAATCCCTCCTGTGTGCATCCTTGTAAGCAAAATGCTAGCGGGAAATTCTGGTATTGTCAAATTTGTACAATTTTTTCAGTACCAATGGTTCTGAAGTTGCTACTTTTGATAACCGTACACATAATGATGTGATTTAGTACATTTCAAATGAGTGTTTCAGACAGTAGAAAAATTATACCTGCGATAAAAGGCAATGGGGTGAGAAACAACCTCTGTTGCGTCTCCAATGACAGATTTGTGCTGATTAGCGCTGCAAAAACACCCAGTACTCACTAACCCTTGCTAGAATTCAAAGAATTTCTCATTTATATCAGATGCAACACTAAGAGTGTGAATTTCAAATTAATCCATGTAAGTTTCACATTTTCTTCCATTTAGAAGCGACAATTATAAAGTGCCACGTCTCACGATCTCTAAAAACCTGTCAATCATCTCCCTGCAATAAATACACAATATGAGATTCAGAGCAATATTGCTGAGAAATTCAATATGGCCTGTTGGAGTCCCAAAACACAGTCGATTCCAGCAATGTCCTGCAGCTCTGCAGGAGAGGAGAGTCTAATCAGAATATATATATTAAACATTTGAATAGCACGATTTAAAAGCAGCAAATGTCGATTGAATGCTGCTTCACGAGGATGTGATAGATTACAACAGTGTGAGTATTTTAGATGGACGAGAACGAGGAGAGGAATCCGAGTGACTTCATTCAATACGGGTCTCACGCTCAGCCATAAATAAAAGGGGACATAAATAAAACACCGACCCACAAAACTATACACATTACCGCCTTTGGAAAACACTAAAGTATTATCATAAAAACATATGGAAAACAAGCAATTTAATCATAATACCATGGTATTCAGTGAAATACCTTACAGTATCTTTTATGTACCATAGTAGCCCCGGTGAATTGCATTAGCCACTTACCATGGCAGTACTCTTACAAAAAGACATTACCACCAGTGACTGCTCTGTGGTACAGTGATGGAATCAGAAGGGAATACTATGGTACTATGAACATGTTCCAGGGTTAGAAGCATTCTTTTCTTGGAAGTACTATGGTATGTTTAAAACCATGTATTATACAGTACTATAGTATTATACCATAACTTGTAGCATGCTATTAAAATGGTATTCTTGGAAATACCATGTAAATACTATTCAACATGAATTTCAGTACCATGGTATATTTCAAAGTACCATAGTAAATTTCTCTTTTTTAAAGGATATTTAAATAAAATTGACTGGTAAACAAGACAAATATACTGATGAAGAAAATATATATATTTTTTCCCGTTCAGCTAAACTCAGTAAAATGATAGTACTAATAATTATCATATATATTACTATTTGTATTTTATTTCACCTTGAGGAAAAAAATAAAAATACCATAGTCTAATTCCAATGGAACCACTGAACCATGGTACCTCCCCAAAAATATTTTTGCAGGTGAATATTTTAGAAACAGAATCACACTTTGTTATTGTTTGACACGTCTTGCAGTGGCCGATGTCTGACTGATATGTTGAGAGTTACAATGAATCATTGATTATTTGACAGTGCCGGAGTAAATACGAGGCGTAAATATTCACAAGCCCAAACAGAATCTGCAGACTTTTCTGCACTGATTTGATGGGTATGCTTTTCGTGGGAGGGGGGATACAATTATATAAACATAGAAAAAATTGTGGTAAGATGAATACACTATTACAACAAATGTTGGGTTGTTTTCAACCCAAAAAAATGCTGGCTATGGAAACTGTATTAATTAGACCCAATTTGGGTTTTAATGGTCTGTGGTTTCTTAGCGGCACTTAAAGCCTGAGGCTTTGCCTGTACTGGGACTATTTTCATTGGCGGAAAAAAAAAGAACAAATCAACAAAAACAAACTGGTCAAATTTGGCTCATTCAACAATTTTCATTAGACTTTTTTAAAAAGCAATTTTTGTTTAACCTCTATAAGCTGGTAATGGGTTGGGTTGTTTTCAAACCCAGCTTTTTTATAGTGTATGAAGAAATACTGAAGTACATAATCAAAATTAGCAAAATATTTATTAAACAAACTCCCAATGGGCAGGCAATTTGGAACGGGGTGCAAATCTGCAGGTGCAAATCGGGACTGTGGATGTGCGATGCTCACCTGAGGCGTCCGCGGCTGTGGGAGTGCGTGAGGGGCGTGTGTCGGCGTACTGCAGGCGTGCCGGGCTCCTGGCTGATGCGCTGGAGGGAGGGTGAGCGGGAGTGCGAGGAGAGCGAGCTGCCTGTGCTCTGCAGGCTGCCGTCCGCCGCCGTGTCGATCCCGGTGTGTGCCAGAGGGGGCAGGCTCCCTCAGAGATGGCCACGGGCGAGTGGGCTGGACCTGTGTCACCCCACATTGTTTCAGATTGTTGTCGGAGGCAGAGCGAGGAGGAAGCAAGCGTGATGATGTCAGCGTGTCACCTCCGCGTCACGCGCCGGCGATTTGTGTAGGAAGGCGTTTCCCTGAAATGGCACTGGAAACAGAAAAGAGTAGGTGTCAACAAAAGGGCACATCAAACAAGAGGGGGCCGTACGTGACAAACTGTCAGGTACAATTAGCATAATTTGTAAATGAAGGGTACAGCAACCTCATCGGGCATTCAAAGTGGTAAACAAAAGACGTACTCCAATTACAAAGCACCTCATCTATAATTCATTACCAAAACACACTTCCTCCCTGTCCTGACCGCTAGCACAGCGGTCGTTTGCTTGGGACATTTTTTTGGGGGGGTAAAAAACTATCTTGTTTACCAATAACTGAGAAGTGAGGCTGTTTTTTTCTTTCTACTGAGGAAAAAGCAATTAGTACAGACCATCAAACACTAGATGGCAATATCTCACCTCTCCTAGATGCAGATAAAACTCTGTACTGTTGCTGTTTTTTTTCAAGCTAATATGTAGATAAAAAAACCAGGTGCATGGGCTGTGGTGTATATCAGGGTCATATGGCTCAAATGACAGCCTTATTTAATGATACAAACAAAAGAGAGAGAGAGGAAACAGAGACAAGCAGGATAAAAAGAGAGCACAGTGCCATCATCCTGACATATGGTTTGCCTCGGTCAGTCTCATAGCCGATTCTCTCTAATCTCTAATGTAAATTAAGTATTGATCAAACCGCTGTACTGAACATCCACATGTCACCTGATCAGACCCCAGTACATGAACAGCTCTCTGCCAATCAGAGCAGGGGCGTGAGAAACATGCCACTCAATACACCCTAGAAACTGGTGGTTCCTTAATTGGTTTTTGCCTCAATGTAACTGAGTGCTTACACTGAACACTGAGTGATGGATGTATTTCATATTATTTCCAGACGGGTGACTTGTCCGGTACCAAGTATTAAGAAAAAAAAAAAAAACTGGGATGGCTATCACGTTGCGTATTTTGCCTACTTCATAGCTATTTACATTTATTTGGTAAGTTGTTGTGTGTGCATTTGAGATGTGTGTGTGTGTGTGTGTGTGTATAGTTGAAGTCTAAACAAAATTCCAAAAAAATTACCGACTTATAATTACATAACTATTAATAAAATAAATAAACTTTTTTTTTTATTATTTATTTTGTTTTTTTTTTTTACCAGGGCAGCTCAATATAACTAATTTTTACTGCATCTGATAATTATTAATATTACTATAAAATAAATATATAAAAAAATATGTTAATACATTTAAGAAATGTTTTTGGTTTTTTACTGAAATGTATTTTGAAAATTAAAATTACATTTCAAATCTCTTAAATAAAATTTGACTGTAAGCGTATACGTCAAGGACCAGACTTTTTTTAACCAGTGCAGGTCAATGTTACAATTTTTTTTTACTGCATTTGACATGGATTGAATATTACTAAATTAAGTCCAAAATTGACAGTAGTAAAAAAATTTATCATATATATTATTACTATTAGTAATTTTAAATCAGTCCTTCCTTCAATAATTTCACCCTGAGAAAAAATCTAAGAGCCACTTACTAGTACGATGGGATGCTTGTTTAAGCAGTGTAAATGGGGATACTGGGGCTCCCACGGGGGGGGGTGGCGGGGTCCTGGGGTTGGCGGTTGGTGGGGGTTCTGGTATCATGGAGTTAAGGTCTGAGGGGTCTGGGTGGTCACTACTAACCAATCCCGGGGGCGTGTCGGGGCCAGGTTGGGGGTGGGGGGGGGGGTTGGGGGGGTGGGGGTCTGGGGTGGGTGTTGGGGGGGGGGTTGGGGGGGGGGTGGTCAAATCTGGGGGGGGTTCTCTACTCCGGGGGGTTCACGGGGGGGGGGGGGGGGGGGTCAGCTCATCCTCGTGGGTCAGGGGTGGGGGGGGGGGGGGTTCAAGCTCCCTCTGTCTGCCTGTTTAGATATAACCCTTCAGGCATCCTTCCACGGGTAAAAAAAGGCCAATCTGTTCCAACCCACTCAGGACACACTCGCCACTCACTCTCTTTCCTTCTCCACTCAGTGACTCTGCCGATGGGAAGGCCGAATATCGAGTGGAGAAAGACAATACAGAATGGACGAACACATCCCATGAGAAGCTTCCCTGAGCATTATTCAAGTGACAAAATACCAGCTCCCCTACTTGTAAACAGGTGTGTTTTACAGTAGAAATGTTTATTCTCAGATGGGTTCCTGTAATCTGTGTTGTGCGTGCGAGCATAGCTGTAACGTCCATCCTCATCGAGGGATCACACACCGTTGTCTGATGAGATACCAGAGCCTGCCTCGGCTATGCATCCGCCATTGGCCCTCAAAATCAAACTCCCTCAACACCCTGCTGAGCCTCTGGGATTAACCCGCACGCTCCGTTCGCCCATGACAGACATGGTAATCTCACAACTAAATGGGTATACGATCCATTTACAGCGGAAAGTATCGCACCTTACCAGCTCAGATCCCCCTTTTGCCCGCCCAACCAGAGCGGTGCAGACATGCAGTCACCCGACTCCGACATCGGATTAACGAGCGAAACTTGCGTAGAGCGGGAGTGGTACTTTGGCATAAGAGTGACTGACTCACATGTCACTTCGAGCGCTGCCAGAGGGCTCTCCAAACACACCGGACTACACAAGGGGTGGAGCACTCTCATTTTCACACGTGTTCACCTGGCCGTCGGTGCTCTGCTTGCATTATGTAAGGATTCATTAACACAAGGGGAACCCATTTTCTGCCATTTGTTTGGCAAATTCATTGAGCAGATAGATTGATGCATGAGCTGATCCCATGGATGATAGCCATACAAGGGTAACGTATACAAGCCACTTACCAACATCTGATGGGCTTGTGAGTCTTTATAATTATTCTGGGACCCGCAGGTCAAGTTTGCCTCAAGCTGATATATAAGCCCCGCCCACGTCAGCAGTCAGAGAAAGGAAAATGGTCTATATTTTCTGCAAAACATCCCTGGGCCTAAACAAATACCCCAGTTTACAGATTTTTTACAACTGCATGGCAAACAGGAATGTTATGTTACCTGCCCCCCCAAAAAAAAACAACAACAAAACAAACAAGCAAAAAAAAAAAAAAAAAAACGAAATCTAGCAATCATAAGCAATAATGTATAGTCATGTGTCAGTCATGGATACTACAAAAATTATTACGAATGAATGTTGTACATGATCCTGCTTTACAAATAAATAAATACATGAAGATTGATTATATACAGTGCTGATCGAGAGTGTAGCTGAAGAGATATGGGAGTGAAGACTCAAGCAGGGCTTGTTACTACAGTAAAATTCAAAACTATAGGGTTGGGCTGACAGTATGGGCAATTAATCTAATTTTTCTCTTATAAACCGATTACAGTTCTTAAATACCAAAGATCAAACCCGTTTTACATTTACATTTACATTTAGCATTTAGCAGACACTTTTTTCAAAGCGACTTACAGTGCATTTAGATCGACTATACAGTACACTATTTTTGTCAGTATGTGTGTGTCCCTTAGGGAATTGTGACCCAACTAACTCATTTGTGCTTAATACTTTTCATTTAATATGAAGACCGGCATAGTCTTAGCCGCTTTCAAATTCTGTCAGTATACAGAAAGGTAAAATATGGTGTTTGGCGCTCTTTAATACGTGGCGCCGGACAGCACGGGTCGTCGTCTTCTCTTCCCGTGTTCAAGCAGCGAGTGTTGTAGCTTGACAGACAAAAGAATAGCCACAGGCACCTGGACCTTAGAACGTGAACACTACGCTCAGAGTATTCCCTGGTGTCCAGTACAACCCTACTGAAATGTAACCCCCCCCTCCACGTCTTCATCGAAATCAGTGTTTCAGTCACGCTCTTTGCAACATTCATCGAGCCAAACAGCTTCGTAAATCATGCCCAGTAATTAGGAAAGCCTTCATTTCCCATATAGCGACGATAGCTAGCTCGGAACAACAAAATAACTGCTAAAACAGGAACGAGTTTCCGCAAACATTATGCACTAATCATATATACCTAAATTCACCAACAAATGTGGTAAAATAGAAACAATATATTAAATGCAGATAAAAACTTGGTGCGCAATTTAAATGTTTGTATACAGTTTTATTTTACATATAACCTAAGATATCTTAAACTAAATAGAATACTCTTGATCTGTACCAACTGACGGGTTCCTTCGTTAATTTATAGTTTAATGAGAAATTTGTTTTCCTTAAGATTGGTTTCATTCGTCTATGTAGTCTTTTACATTTTAAATTTAATGGACCACATTGCACATCGGTCCTTGTCTGTTCTCAATAAAGACACAGACCATAACTCATTGAATTGTCTAATATGATAATTACGAATTGAAGGCTAATTAACTTTTCCTCACTAAAAGCTGAATCAAAGCAGCTGTCTAATGGGTTCCCCTTTTTGGTTTATGCAGCCGCCCAAGTCGGGGTTCCCCCCCCTTGTACTAACAAATTACTTTGATCTGAGCAGAAAAATTTGTGTCAACATCAATTGTACTGTGGGGTTCAAGCAGTGAGCATCATGGAACAGAAGCAGACAAACACCAATCCCAATATGATGTTAAATTAAGCATCACATTGTACATGTGGACCAAAAGGGCACGAGTGAACCATTTGACTTGTCATGTTGACATGCTGCTAACACTAACTCAACAAATGCTAACATGGTTAATACACACATTCAGCAAAAAACAACTAGTAGAATATGGTGTTGAAGGGGTGAGGAAAAACAACGAAAAAAAATTTAAGTATATTACAATA